>NC_132874.1:25136877-25439714 GCF_048164855.1 Canis lupus baileyi | reverse complement strand
GGCAGGAGCAGCCGGGATAGTTCTGTTGCTTAAAACTAGTGAAGCCAACTGACATACTCATTTAAGTGGTGCACAATAAAAAATAAATTTATAAAAAAAATAAAAATAAATAAAAGTAAAAAAAAAAAAAGATTTGTGGACATGATTTGGAAGTTAAGGGATACAGTGTCCCAAAACCAAGCTAGATCCTAAATCCTAAAAATAACATAGATTATGCTTTTTAAGTAGACAGAAAATTTTCCCACCTTCTAAAATGATTGTAATAAGGGCACCAGGGTGGCTCAGTGGTTGAGCATCTGCCTTCGGCTCAGGGCGTGACCCTGGGGTCCCGGGATCGAGTCCTACATGAGGCTCCCCGCAGGGAGCCTGCTTCTCCCTCTGCCTGTGTCTCTGCCTCTCTGTGTCTCTCATGGATAAATAAATAAAAAAAATTTAAAAAATAAATAAATTGAGTAATGAGCTTAATATGTAAAATAAATAAGACATCTATAATAGCAGTGAAGAACAATTAGACAAATCATGTGGCTTTGGAAGTCATCATTGATGCTTCTTAACAAAAAAGGTCTTCTTAAAAAAAAAACCCTTCTTTCTTGTTGTCGATTGAGTTGCGCCCCCACAAATTTATATGTTTGAAGCCCTAATGTCCAAAACGGTTGTATTTGGACATAGAGGCATTAGGAGGCCATGTAAATTAAATGGGATCCCAAGGGTGGAGTCCTAATCCAGTAGGAACAATGTCCTTAAAGAGAGAGACACAGGCACACAGAGCAAGGGGACACAATGGGAAGCTGGCCATGTGCATGACCGGGAGGGAGGCGTCGGGGAAGCCAGCCCTGCCGGTCCCTTGGTCCTGGACTTCCAGCTTAGTTTTCACTTATGATAAATCAATGTCTGCTGTTTAAGGAGGCCGGTCTGTGGACGTGGTTCTGGAAGCAGCAGCGGGCGAACCCACCCCGCCTCCACTCATCTAGTCGGTCGGTTCGGGTGCTGGGGTCTCTCTCAAATGTCTGCACTGTTCAGCAAGCCCACGCGGGGGCCGTAGTTCGGGGCTGAGCATTATTACCTCCTCCTTGGACAGCTAAGGTAGCCTTCACGCTGGTCCTGCGTCGGCCCTAATCAAGCCATCCTTAGGGCTCTGCCCGGTTCATTAGCCTCAGGGACTTGGACCGGGAATATGGAAAAGGAGTCAGTTTCCCTGGAAGGCCCTTCTGGTCTCAGGGCACGGGGGGATCTGAAGAGGACACTCCTGGGGCACGGGCTCAAGCTCCAGGGTAACCAAGGAGGAAGACATCCGCTGTGGCCCAGACACACGCTGGGGAAGGGGCGAGATGGCTTAAAATAGGGAGGGAAAGGTGCTCTGAAAGTTATTAAAAAGGGTAGTGGGACGATGCAAGGGGCTGCTGTGCACAGGACGTGGGAGGAGACAGAGGAGGTGAGCACGGGGGCCCTGACCCGTGGGAGGGAGGGAGCGGGCGTGTACCGGGAATCACACGCCAGGCAGAGGCCACAGCTGCCCACCCAGGAGGGCAGGAGGACAGGACGTGTCGCTGTAGGTGTTTGGCAGGAGCTAGGCCATGTCTTGCCGGCATGGAGGGGGCGGGGGTGTAGTTAATTCTAAGTTGAATGGGAGGCCCTTGGAGGGCTGGAAACTGGGGGGTAAGATTCTATCTGTATTTTTAAAAGATTATTCCGGCCGCCGGGGAGATGAACCGTGGGAGGCACCCGAGGGGAAACGGGTCTAACGGGCATGGCGCGGGCGAGGGTCGCAGATGCTGCTGATGTGGCTCAGGAGATGCTGCCGATGTGGCTCAGGAGATGCTGCTGATGTGGCTCAGGAGATGCTGCCGATGTGTGCCAGGGCGCTGCTGGTAGAAGGGCGAGGAGATGCAATGGTCAGAATTTATTCCGGGGGTAAAGGGGCCCGGATCCAGGATGCCGGGCGGCTCAGTGGATGGAGCGTCTGCCTTTGCCTCAGGTCAGGATCTCAGGGCCCGGGATGGAGCCCCCTGCTCGGCGGGGAGTCAGCTTCTCCCTCTGGCCTCACCCCGCTCATGCACTCGCTTTCTCTCTCTCTCTCTCTCTCTCTCTCTCTCTCTCATAAATAAATAAAATCTCTTAAAAAGTGGCCAGGATTTGCTTGTGGATGGAAAAGAGATGAAAAGGGAAGGCGAGTCTGATGCTGGGCTCCTGCGGGTCGTGGCGAGAGGCCCTGAGCGTATCAGCAGGACGAGGGAGACCTCAGAGCTGCGGGGCGGCCTCCAGGTCGAGGCACTGTATTAGGTATCCGAGACAGGGAGGCTGGCCCCACATGGGCAACCGCCCTTAGGAAGGAGGAAAAGAGCCCGGGAGGGATGGTGGATTTGGTCAGAGGAAAGCAGTTGGTGCTTTCGATGAAGGTCAGGTTAGGTGAGTCGTGGGGTGGCAGCTGCTGTAAAGCGGAGCGTGTCAAACAGAGGGAGGATGCGAGGTGAGGACGTGCACGTTGTGCTGGGAAGGAGAAGGGAGGCCGAATGGGCCCGAGGGAGAAGCTGCTTATGCCGACGAGGCTAAAGCTGAGGTCGTGCTGTCGGGAGGGGGTGCTCAGGGCGACGGGCCCCAGTAGGATGGGAAGGGGCGTGCAGCAGAAGCAATGATGCTGCAAAAGCTAACGTTGGAGAATCGCAATTCTCTCCAAAATTAAACTTTATTGTCAAGAGCTCGACGGTCTACGAAGTAGGAGATGCTGAAACCTTTGCAGAGACTCAGGCGTTTGTGCGTCTGTAGACAACCTCCTAACCCTCACGAAGCAATTCGTAATTAAAGCATTAGCTTTCCCCGCTCACATTTTTGTTTGAATTCTCGTTAGTTACCACACAGGGTAATGTTGGTTTCACGAGCAGAGCCCGGGGACCCCTCACCTACGCACAAAACCCAGTGCCCTCCCCGGTCCCCCCTTTCAGCCCATCCCCGACCCGCTTCACCCCAGCAGCCCCCAGTTCTCCCTAGTTAAGTCTCTCAGGCTTTGTCCCCTTCTCTGTTTTTGTCTTTATTTTATTTTCCCTTCCCTCCCCCTATGTTGGTTTGTTTTGTTTCTTAAATTCCACATAGGAGGGAAATCACACAATTGCCTTTCTCTGCCTTATTTCCCCTATCATAATACCCTCCGGCTCCGTCCGCGTCGTCGCAAATGGCAAGATTTCATTCTTTTTCGATGGCTGGGAAATTTGTTCTCCTGCGTTGTGAATGTTAAGCACTGTCTTTATAGTGCTGTCTACGCGACTTCTACTATGAATGTTAACGTTTTGCAATTTTAAGGGATGATTTAAAGGATGTAGTGATATTCAAATATTACACTGGGAATTTGCCACATAGTAAGTAAAGCCCTGTCGGTTTATTTCTAGCAGGTTAAGAAAAAGTAATTTTTTTTTTTGGCGGGGGGGGAGGATAGGCAACAGTAATAGAGCAATTTTGGGGATTTGAAAATTCCCATTAAATTCTGTTGCCCAGACTTTGGAAGTGCACTGATGCGCTTGGGCTCCAGGCGCTACCACTCGAGGGAGCTGCAAGGGTTTTGAAGGACCCGTCAGGGGCCCTGAAATGCGTTCTTCTGGAATGAAACTTCCAACGCAATTTAAACAACTTTGCATCATAGTGGTTATTGTTTACTCACGGCTACCTAGGCTTTCCTAGGGAGCAGATTCAATAGGAATAGCCAAAAAGTAAAAATGGGAGAATGAAAATATTCCCCTTATTTGAATATTTCTCTCATAAAAGCATGTCTGTTAAAAAAAGAAAAAAAAAGGGGGGGTTCAAAATTTTTACTTTTGCAGAGACATATACTTTCCCAGTGTCTATAGAGATTAAAAATGGTCTCAGGGTCGTGAGTTCAAGTCCCTCGTTGGGTGCAGAGCTTAAAAAAATACAAAGTGAAATAATGCTTATTCTGGAATGAACCTCTGTTGTGCTCTGTACTTAACCAGCCTTAATGGGAAATAAAAATATAGGATTTCACTGCTAATTCTTGGTAGAATTAAAGCCAAGGAGATCCCCTTCCCTTTCTTACCAGTCTGTTCCTTGATTTTAAACATTCAATAAGTTCCCAGCCAAGGAATGCATTTTTTTTTCCACTTCTGATACTTTTCTGTGGTTCCTTATTATCGTTTGTAGAATATACTGTGGTTCTGTTTACCTCTGCCTGCAGTTTCCAGACCTTTGTGGTTTCCTCTACAGCTGTGGGTGTTTCTCATGTGAAACCACAGGTCAGTACAGAACCACAGAACTGATCCTGACAATTAGAATTTTAGCCACTGTCCTGTGGGGTTTTCAGAGCCACAACTGACTCCATACTTCAATGCAGATCCTTAAATTACTACCATCTGATGCCTGAAACAGTCATGGTTTCTCGAGGGGTCCTCGATGAGCCTTTCTTCGTTTTATTCAACAGTAGTGTGCACCCATCTTTAAATGGAGCTCTCACGAGTACTGTCACTGGATGTGGCACCTATGAGAAGGGGGGCTTGGTGTTCACCGTGTATTCTTGTATCTGGCCCTGTTGTTTAGTACCTTCCTTTGTGGCGTGAATGCGCCTTTCCATAGGGCCCCATTTCGAGCAGTGGGTCTCAAACTTCAGTAAAGTTTGAGATCAGTAAAACACCAGATTCTGCTTAAGAGCTTGATAAAATGCAGATTGCTGGGTCCTACCCCTAGAGGGGCTGATTCGGTGGGTCTGGGAGGGGGCGTTAAAGGAAAAACAGTGCATGACCTTTGATGGAGGTGGAAGGGAAGACTTTACTCAAAGGGGCCACTTTAACAGGGTTTTGTAGCAGAGGAAACAGATTGGGCTCGTCTCTGAATGCAGGGAAAAGTGGGGACTCACAGCCAGGAGCAGAGCGGGACTTAGTCGGGGGAAGGGAAATTACCAAGAGGTGGTATCAGGGGTGAAGGAGGACCCAGACTAGCCCGGTGGCAGGAGGCTTCCGGAAGGCAGGCCGGGCAGGAGGGGTCAGTGCTGGGGGCTAAGGGACCCGACTGGATGGTACGGGTGGGGAGATCCAGCTAACCCAACCTGGTGGGATTCTTGCTAGAGCCGGACAATGCAGAGAAGAACATGGAAGCCCAAAAGTCAGGGCCTACCTGAGAAGAAAAGTTGGAAGAGCCCGACTCAAGTTTGTTCCAGAGTCCATTTTGGGCTGGAAGAGCTGGAATTGCTGTTTCACCTTTTGGCTGATGTACTGTGTCGAGAGGGCTTGGCAAGGATGGTTTGTCCTCCAGCTGAGGAGGCTGCAGCCCTGCGAGTGCTCTGGGTCCCTGGTCCCTACTGGTCCCTGGTCCCCACCGCGTGTGTCCTGGGCCCTTGGCTGCGAGGGGAGCCTGCCTGACTCCCCCTCCCTCCACCTGGGGGCCTGGAGGCTCATCCTGTTGCCTCAGATTTCATGGGCAGCCTGGACTTGTTCAACGTGTCTGGGCAGTGGGGCTTTAAACACACCTGTGCACGTGGCCTCCAAGTTCCGGCTTCGCCAACAGGTAGATGCTCGGGCCCAGAGAGGGAGCAGCAGCTGGCATGGCACCTGCTGGCACCGCAACTCTACGGACACCTCTGGCGAAGAAGGCTGCCGCCTGTGCTCGGTGCCCTAGGCCACCCACTGCCCTGTGCTGCAGGGCGGAGGACACCTTCCTGATGCCCCCCCCAGTGCCCCAGGTCCCCTCCTCCCGCAGCCCGGCCCCGGGCTGTCCCCAACCACGTCGTCCTTAGCCAGCAGCTAGACACTGGGGAGGTGGCAAAGGAGTCAGGGCCCTTGGGAGCACCTCCTAATCACTGCGTGTGTTCCCGGCCCGGCCCCCATCACTCAGCAGGACAAGGCTCGGAGGTGCTCCCTCTGCAGTTGCTCAAAGGATCCTCCTGAGGTTCAGCTCCGCTTGCCCACAGCAGCAACTCCTCGTGGCTTCCCTCCCTCCCCTCCTCCTTCCCTCTGCTCTCACCTGCCCTGCGGGGGAGAATTCAGAACGAGGGTACACAGGCTCAAATTCGCTCAAATGCAAAATAAGTAGGTTGCAAATTTACAGCAAATCGTGACACCCAGTTGTACTTAAGGAGCGAGGAGGGAGGCGTGCGGGGTACTAGGCCCGCGCTCTTCCGTCCCTGGGGGGAATAATTCTACCCGTTATTTACCTGCTGCTCCTTTTCTTAGGGCACATGCACACTTCAAACTCCTGCCTGTTGGCTTCAGGCCCCGCTTCTCCACTGAAACTCCCAGCCGGTTAATTCTGACCAGCCAAACCCAGTGGACCGTTTTGAGTTATTTTTCTGGACCTCTGTGCTGCTTTCGACTGCAATGCCTGTGGTCTCCTTCTTGAAACTTGCCTCTCCCTTGTTCCATTGGAGGCAACTATTGTGCTCCCTCCCTCATCCTTAACCGGTTTTCCTTTTCTTGCTAAAATCCACCGATATGTAGCTTTTCTGCTCACTTATAAACGCCGGCTGGGTTTTTTTTTTTTTTTTTTCATGTTGCACTTATTTGGGCTATTTATTTGCAGGTGCCTTATTTTAGAATAAGAATTAAAAGGCAAACTATTTAAAAATGAATTTCCTTGGCTCATATTTACATTTCTATCAGAATGGAAGTAGGATTAGAACATACAGAAAATTCAGACTTGACCCCAGACATGTTGTAGTACTTCTCATAGCCTCCAAGTGCAGAGGAAAGGACTAACGCATCAGGTGATGGGATTTGTCATTTTTGAACCACGTATAAACAGTGACCTGCTTGACACCTACTCGATTTAATAGGTGATTATTTGTGTATAGGTGTAATCTGTGTAAGAGATTATATAGTGAAGCGTATGTAATTCTCAGAATAATGATGGGAAAAAACATTTGACTCTCAAGAAATGAGATTTAGATGTCTTAATAAAATTATAATATGATTCTCATGAACTATCTCCAATATTATAAACAAATGCATCTTTAATAATGTTATTTTTATATGAGAAGTTTGAAAAATACATTCTAGCATAATAATGCCAAACGGGCTATCATTTTCAGGGCAGAAATGCCTAGACTTGCCTACGTATCAAAATATAGGTGTTTTAAAGATAAAAGGGAACAATTTTAAACTGGAAGTGAAAAAACTTGCCACGGTGACCTGCAGGTACAAGCAGGGGGAGTGGCGGAGGGAGAAGCAGACCTGATTATTACACTTGTTTTCAAAACGTGTAGACTGAGAGGTTATGATTTCATCAGAATACTTATTTTATTACAAGTATCTATTTTAATAATCATTTAAATTCACCCCCCAAAGAGGGGGGCAGAGGGAGAAGGGGGGAGAGAGTGTTACACAGATTTCACTTCCGGCATAGAGCCTGACATCTCACGACCCTGAGATCATGACCTGAGCCAAAATCAAGAGTCAGATGCTCAACTGGCTAAGCCACCCAGTGCCCCAATAACCGTTTAAAATTTTTGTTCAGAGTAATCAGAAATGTCCCGCCTTCTCCAGCAAGAATGTATCTGTCATAGGAAGGACTTTCTTCATTTTTCAGAAACAGTTACTAATTACTTATTTTACATGTGCTTGTTGTTCTGTGTTGATTGCCCCGATCTCTTCTCCTCTACTCCCTCTGCTTTTTTGACTCCCCCTTCCTTTTTTTCCTTTCCTTTTCTCTTCTTGACACTCCAAATGAATGCTCAAATTTTGTATCAGTTAACTGTTTGTACTCTTCCATCTTTATAAACATCATGCTTTTCTCTTTAGCTCATGACTAAGTTCCTTGGCCAAGTATTTTATGGAAGTGTTGGGAATAGAAATGTCACATAAAAATGGAATGAGTTGTGAAAACAGGCAGTTCCCATCTCTCCCAACATAGGCAAATCTTTGAATGACCTCCCTGGGAGCAAAGAGCCAAGGGCATATTCTGATTTTATAGCACAAACTTCAGGATATTGAATGGAATACAGTTATGACATGATTAAAAATGAAATGCATTTCAGAAAGTCTTTAAATGTCCAACGGCGCTAAGATAAATTTTACTATATTCATGATTATTCTTTTTACTATTTCTCTTTCCAGTTATTCACCATGGATCTACGTGAAACCTATGGCAGGATGAAACAAAGTAAGAGCAGGAATAGTGCTTTCAAGAGAGCTCAGTTCCTACGTTCAAAGCTATTGTCATTTTCCTTGTCAAAGATGGCATTGTTGGAGTGAGCATACATAAACTCTCTTTCCCACTGAGTAGACCACGTGGAAAAATGCTTATTTTATTTTTTCTTATAAGAATAAAATTGCAATCTTTCAACAGAACATGTTGATTATGCCATCTGGCACATAATTTCTATGCTTAAATTAAGCTGAGAAATCAATTCAGTGTTGAAAGATATTATCCGTTTAACATTTTTTTTTTTTTGCCTACAAGCAATTCGAGAAAGTAGGACAAAAAATAAGTTGTTTTCATTTCTAAGTATGTGAATTATATAGGTCTTGAATATTTTCTTCCACATAGAGGAAAATTATAATTTATAAGTGGATAGCTATGATCTACTGGGATTTCTCGTCCTGTAGTTATGCCAAAACTATACTGTATTACAGGAACCTACCCTGGGAGATCAGGTGATTGTCAGTTGGAAATTAGCATCAGTTAATGGATGGTGTAATTAACGGAGCATAAGAACTTGTCACAAGCGGTTGCTTACGTTTTTTTGAACTTTTCTTTTTTAAGCAGTTTATAAGCTCGGGTTGTTGCCAGTACTAAAGGCACAAATAAATGAGTATAATACACAAATTAGGCCGCACCAAGGGCTACCTCGCAGGGAGTGGAAACTCAAAGTGAAAATGGTCACTTTTTACCTGGGGAGAGGAGGACTCCTTCTACTGGGTCTCCTGGTCCGTTTCTTCCTCCCCTTCTCCCCGCATATGAGGAGGTAAATCGATGCCCGTTCACCCAAGAACTTCTCCTCAGTAAACAGAAGCCATGAATACCTTTGGCCAGGCGGTAGCTGCTAGGACAGGGTGGGATTGGTCAACGAGTGGCGGGACCGGGAAGCTCGAACACTTGGAACAGATTGCCCTCAAAAGAGAGCCTTGAACTGAAGGTAGATATTCATATGGCAGAAAAACTGGGAAGAGATAACAAGTAGTTGGAATATCTTCTTTCATTTGTTTGAGTTATTTTTTTAAAAAAATTATCTTTAAGATAATGGTTAAACTTTGAGTTTTCCTGCTCTAATTAAGAAAGAAGGAATGAGTGCCAGCTTCCGCAGCACGCGGAAAAGAGAGAGAATGGGAAGTTAACACTTACTGGGGAGGAGGAAGCATCACCAAGGTTTAGGCATCTGCAGTGACGCTCTCCTGAGTCTTTGATGCTCACCTGCCTGTTGAGGTCTGCACACCTGTTGACTGCCTGGGGCACTCAGGAGAAAAGAGAACTGAAGTGCTTTCGTATCAAAGGGAGTGAGAGCATGAAGGGACTGCAGGCATTTCAAATGGAGTTTTTAAGACAGTCTAGATTCTAGCTCTAGCTCAGAGATGGATCCGCAATAGATTTGGAAAATAGATACTATAATTTTTGCTACAAGAGTTTTGCACAGGGACGCCTGGGTGGCTCAGAGGTTGAGCATCCGCCTTCAGCTCAGGGTGTGAGCCACGGGGAGCTTGCTTATTCCTCTGCGGATGTCTCTGCCTGTCTCTGTGCCTCTCATGAATAAATAAGTAAATCTTAAAAAAAAAAAAGAAGTTTGCATAATGATACTAACAAGAATGACAATAACAACCATACTTTCCATGGCACTTAGTTTTCGAAGCACATTCATGTGAACTCTGGGCTGAGCTTCCCATTAAGCTGCTATCGGCTAATATGGTAGAAGAGACACAGAACGTAACAGTCGATGCAGAATTGGAGAGAGGAGGTCCAGGATTCGGGAGCTGAGGAAGCTGGAGCGCTCTCTCTATCCACTGTGGGAAAATAGCACATCCCACTCGGCTCGTGGGCCTCGGAAGTGCTCTCTCACTATGCTGCTAATTGAAAACCGTGGTTGACTGCTCGCATTTATAAAAACAGGGACAGTGTATCTTAGAGCGTGGCAGGGAAAGTCCTCTTAGAAGCTGCTCGATGCTTCACTGAGACAGGAGGAGGTGATAGCACCTGGATAGAAGCCCCTTTCAAGGCTTTGCACTCTGCAGCTCTCCTGGCAAGCTTTCTGAGACTCTAGAACAGTCCTCCCGAGCACATCTTGGTACATCATGGGAACTGGCTCTCGAAAATGAGAAGTAGAAGGGGGTGGCAGGGGGAAAGGCAGAGAGAGAGAGAGAGAGACCAAGCAAGAAATTAGAAAAGATCAAAGGTACGTTGACCAAAAAAAGATGAAAGGCTCTTTGGCAAAGACAAGCACCACCTACCAGTCCTGCTAGAAAACTTGAGCTGATGAAACATTTCAGAAGGGTTAGTACGTAAGCGCACCTGGGAGAGGATTTCTCTGATGCCTCAGCTTTCAGACCGTTCTAGCAGTGAATCAAATGAAGTTCCATTTGTAGAAAGAAGAAAGCTAATGTAATGAGCAATAAAAGCACAGCTCCAGAAGGACTCACCTCATTACTTCAGAGACACAAAGCCAAGCCCACCTCTCCTGCCCTTGCCCAGCCCTTTAACTCAAGTGTTCAGTATCATTGGAGCCACCAGGGCCTTTTCCAATTTTTCCATTTGTTCAAGAAATTAATTTTAAAAGTGAATTAGAATACTTTTAAGTTCAGGCTCCATGTGTTTCATCTCTTTTCCATGATTTATAGTCCTAGCAATGCCTCCCGGCTCTCCTGACCACTTTTGCTAACCACTGCCAAATACTACAAGATACAAAAAATGACAGAAAATGAATTGCCCACATTTTCAAGGCTGAGGAAAGGCATGAGGCGAAGAAATTCTAATAAAATTCTGACTCTCATACAATTTGACCTCCCTACCTTTGCAATATGAAATGTACATTTTATATACAATTTCCATGGCAATTTACAGGTGTTAAATTAGGAACAGGGGTAGAGTACAGACAAGGGGATAACCTAATATAACAGCAATAGAGTTCAAACAAAGTTTGTTTCCTTTTTTTAATACTATCATCTGGGTGTCTGCAAAATTTTATGCAAATCGATCTTAATTTACTATGTGTTTTGGCTCTTTCGTAAAATATTCTGACCATGCTATTCCTACATTTTAGCTGTAAATTTCTCCATAAATAGAGCACTTATTGCATTTTTTAAAAAATGTGGAATGATTCAGTTAGTACAAGGGTCCAGAAGAAGAAATATTCACTCCAGGTAGAGAAATCTAGCTTTTGACCAGTTCCCAGGAGCATTGCTAATACCACGTATCATTCAGATTTAGAGGAACGTGTTAGCGACACAGGGTGAGAACATGCCATCCCTAGAATCTGTCTCAGATTGGTTCTACCACAAGTCTAGATGAACTTTGGCCCAGCGCTACAGATCAACACATTGTAAAACTAAGTGAGCACTTAGTGAAAACTCTTAGGTAAATTTGGTCTCGATCAGAAGATTTTTGTTGGTTAACTCAGCCCTGTGTTCCAGTGAGCCCGACCTTGATCCTGTCTTGAAATTTACTCCTTCACATCCATTTTGGAGGATGGATGAGGAGAGGCAATTGAATGATAAGCGAACCTTCCCTGGCCATCATAATCTCCGTGGTTGGAAGAAAATTAAGGATTAAGCTGGGGAGGTTATTCTCAGATGATGGTTGATTAGGTCAGTCACGTAAGAAGTCAGGAAAGCGCTGCAAAGTCCAACATTTGGTGTTACTTAGGGAGAGCTTGAAAACTTAGAAGGCTCTTCAATTTAAGTTGGAAGGATTGGGGGTGGCGGCACATAGATTCCTTGGAAGGCCTCCTCCAAGAAGTTTTTATAAGTGTGTGTGTGTATATGCCCTTGTTTTTACAGGAGAATCACATCCTGCAGACCACCCGTCTGTCTCACTTAGGCAGAGGATGTCATGGGTCCTGTCTCCCACAAGTGAGTTGAACGGTATTTGGGCTTTTGCTATTGTATTGACTTGTGACTAAGAGAGATCAGTGCTGCATTATTTGGATTTAGTATGCTCAAACTCATTTCTTTTCCACATTCCAGGAGGATTTCTTCCTTGAAAAAAAAAGGGAGGATAGGAAAGCAAGTTCCAGTGTTTTTATTCAAACATAATCCCTAATATCCTTTCTGGGAGCTCCCCAAAAGGACAGTTGTTTTTAAAAGGAAAGTATCAGTTAAGACAGACCATGTCACTAAAAGGACCTTTAAAAAGTCATTTGGCCTCCTAGCAGGACCACACTCAACGCCGAGATCACAATCTATCCCTTTCTTTAAAATCTCCGAAGTGTTTTTGAAACGGTTAATAATAATAAACGAGATAAGAGAATCCAGGTGGCATGGCCATGCGGGCACCAAAAGCAGTTCCTCTGTATGTTAGGTGTCGGCCAATTTGCAGAACAAAGCTGACCACATTTTATAAGTAGTATTTTAAGAAGTGAAGTATTATGTACCTTTCAGAACATGTGCTTCTATTTATTCTTTGTCAGCATGCTGGGGCACCTGTGTTAGTTTTATGCCACTGCATGCAGATTCTTTGATGAGTAGAATTCTGGTAAGTTCCAGCTGTTATTTCACCTGTGGCAGCACAAGAGCAAAAATCTCCTGGAACTTTGAATCTGAAGCACTAACATTTTTGGAGATCACCCCACCACATTTGCAATACATTAATTCAGTTTATTAATTGCCCAATTAAAAATAAGACATTGGTTCTTCTTCAGGGTAATGAAAGCAATGAGGAGAGATAAGCAGTCGTATTTGTAAGGTTAAAATAGTGCCGGTTGTGGTTATTGTGAGACGACAAGTTATACCTGGATGCCTTTCGTGACTCATTTCCAGACCTCTAGTGGTCATTACCTTTCATCCACCGTAGTGTGCTAAGGGCCGCGCATGCACTAGCCCGCTGGATACCTCTAGCCACCCCCCGGGAGCGCCCACAGCCTCCTCCTTATCTCGTTATCCAGACAACGAGCTAGACACTCTAAAAGGTAAAGTAACTTGCAAAAGGTGTGCGAGGCAGGAAGTCAGACGATGTCCTCAAGGCCCAGCAGTGGGGTTTCAGAGCCTCCAGTCCAAGAACTTCCCCAGAGTCTCCCTGGGAGCCAGAACACCGCCTGTGAGACACTTTCAGATGGAACATGGAGGAAACCCACAGAACTCTCAGAGCAGGCTTATTTATTTTTGGCATGTACCGGAGAAAAAAGATAAAGCTAACTAGCCCGTCTACCTACGTCCCCCACCTCCACCATTGCTGCTGTCCGGCTCCCTACGGCCCCTCAAATACAGAAAACTCCTAAGTGGTTTCCAGAATTTCTACTCAAAGATCAGTTCTTCACACAAAAGCCCGAGTAATGATTATTATTTTTTTTTAAAAGATTTTATTTATTTATTCATGAGAGGCAGAGACCCAGGCAGAGGGAGAGGCAGGGTCCTCGCAGGGAGCCTGATGCGGGACTCGATTGCAGGACCCGGGGTCATGACCTGAGCCGAAGGCAGACGTTCAACCGCCGAGCCACCCAGGCGTCCCTTAAGTAATGATTACGAGTGAAAAATACTTTATGATATTCCCCTGCTAGAAACTCGCTGATGATTTTTTTTCCTAAGATTCAAAAGAAAATGCAAACTTCTTCCTAGGGCCTATGAGGTCCTATCTGGTTCCTATTTGACTCTAAAGCCCACCTCCAGGCCTCTCTGTCTTCCTTTGTTTCAGCCACAACAGCCTTCTTGTTATTCCTTGAGTACAGTGGGCTCATTCTCACACTGGGGCATTTATCCTTCTGTTTTCCATTGCTGAGGCCTTCCTGGCTGGGCTCGTAGTCAAGTTTCCACCCAAATAACACTTCTTCGGAGGATCACTTATCCTGCTCCATTTTCTTGTCTTCTCCTCACTTTCCTTTAGTTTTCTTCATAGCACTTAGCTGACATTGTAATTGTAGAATGCCCTGTATTGATTGATTGATTGATTGATTGACTGTCTTCTTCATTAGAATGTAATCCTCGTGAGAGAAGGTCTTTGTTGTAGTTACGGCTGTACTTTTGGCTCCCCAAAATGTGTCACAAAGCATGTGCTCAATACATATTTGTTAAATTCATTCATGAATCAAACTGATGATTTCGTAGCTACAATTGCTTGGAATGAAGATGAAGGTTGATTTGTAAAGAAAAAAATTAAGGGAATTTAAAGAGTGCTATTAAGAAGTGAATGTACAGGGGTGCCTGGGTGGCTCAATTAAGCATCTGACTCTTGATCTCAACTCAGGCCATGATCTCAGGGTCCTGAGTTTAGGCACCAACTTAGGTTCCATGCTGGGTGTGGAGCCTCCTTAAAAAAAAAGAAAAAAAAGTGATAGTTCAAGGGAGATGACAAAAATCATGAAATAAAATAAGAATACTGAAGTTTGGACAACATCGTTTATGTTATAGTCCATGTAATTAGCTAAAAGTGAGATTATTGCATTTTCTGTAAACTTTAGGTAAAGAGTAAGATTCATGAATAGAATACGCCCACCAGTTAAAATATGTACCTGTCTGTGTAGACTAGTAAATTTCTGTAGAAGATTAGAATTGCATCTAGAATTTGAGTAACTGGGCAGCCTGGGTGGCTCAGCAGTTTAGCACCGCCTTTGGCCCAAGGCCTGATCGTGGAGACCTGGGATCGAGTCCCACGTCGGGCTCCCTGCATGGAGCCTGCTTCTCTCTGTGTCTGTCTGCCTGTCTGTCTGTCTCTGTCTCTCGTGAATAAATGAATAAAATATTTAAAAAAATAGAATTTGAGTAACTTGCATTATTTAAAAAATTGAAAAATTTTGTTACACCTCCTTCCGAATTCCCTAGGACAAGCGACATTAAATCATATGCAGATAAATAAATTTCTATGCAATTTAGAAACAGCAGCAGCTAGTTAGTCGTATCCTTTTGTTTCATTTCACTGTGTATGAATGTCACCCAGCACCTGTATATTACCAGCTTCTATAAATTGGTTAAATTGTGTTGAATTAATAGCTGGATGAAACCAGTAAGAAATCAATGTGATAAGGGAGAAAATGTTGATTATTTTACTTATGTTTATTTTACTGTTGAGACAGCCAAGGAAATTGTTATGAACCAAGATCAGAGCACATAGAGGAAAAACATACAAACGTAGTTTACTTTTCAATGCTGAGATTGCACTAAGATTTTATAATTGAGCATGTAAAGAAAATATAATGCTAGAAATTAAATTGTCTGACTCTTTTGGGAATTTTGAGATGACTTGTGAATATGGAGTTTGTTATAAATCAGTAGTAGCTGTAAAAGATTGAAGTCTCCCGTCTAAGTGGGTGTTTCAAACCAGTAAGGTCTGTTGCCATCACTCAGTGTTCATTCACTGCTCACTTTCATCATCACCACGGCATACTTTCGCCTCTCTCAGTCATGATTCTAATTGCCTTTCATCATTCCTGTAGTGAACATGTACCATTAAAAATACCAATAATTAAATCTCTCACCAGAAGAAATGAAAAGAACTTGAAGGTTTAAGAATTTTAAATGGAGAGAAAAAAGGGTGTGGAAAGTAACTTAAGAATGGCAGCTGCTAACTGATTGCTTGACTCATTCCCAGCATTGGGTTTCTTCTTTGGGGAGTGTGTTGAAACATTGTTTGGAGAGTTTTGGCAAGATCTATTGGAAATAAGGGATGTTTCTATAATGTTTATTTGATTCAGAAGTGGCCAAAGGGAGAGAAATCTTTGAATGAGTGTACCCTGCTCTGTAATTCTGATTTGGCAGTGAGGCACAAAAGACTGAGGGCTGCTGGCGATGCTCCTAAATGACTGCATTGGCAGATTCTAATAACTACAGTGACTAAAAATCTTGACCCACTCTCGAGGGGTCTTACATGTATTTTTTCCTCTCATCATTATTCAAAATAGTTGAACAAAGGTGGCATTCATTCATTCATTCATTCAAGAATGTTTAGTGCATATCTACCAAGTGCTGGGTACTCTTTTAAGTTCTAGAGACACAGCAGAAATGAAATGACAAAAATCCTTGCACCTACACAACTTACATTCTAGTGGGGAAGGTAAATAATGAAAACATTACAATAATTATGGTATATTAGATGTGACAAATAAATACTATGGAGAAATAAGGAATAGAGAGTTTAAACTAGAGCTTTATGCTTATGAAGCATTCTCTAGGATAGATTGTATGTTAGGTCACAAATCAAGTCTGAGTAAGTTTAAGAAGATTGAAGTCATGTCAGACATCTTCTCTGACCATAATAGTATGACACTAGGAATCAACACAAAAGGAAAACTAGAAAATTCACTAATACATGGAGACTTGACATGTTACTGAAAACCTGTGAGTCAAAGAAAAAATAAAAAAAAGGAAATAAACAAATATCTTGAGACAAATGAAAATGGAAGAACAACAAGCCAAAACTTATGGAATGTAGCAAAAACAGTTCTAAGAACAAAGTGATAACGATAAATGCCTACATTAGAGAAAAAGAGCTCAAATAAACTACCTGACTTTACACTTCTGACTTACTGGAAAATGGAAGAACAAAGTAAGCTCAAAGTTAGTAGAAGGAAGGAAGTAACATAGATTAGAGCAGAAATAAATAAAATAGAGACTAAAAAGACAGTAGAAGAGATCAATAAAATTGAGTTGTTTTTGAAAAGAAAAATAGACAAACCTCTAGCTAGACTTACCAAGAAAAGAGAACTCATATAAATAAAATTGGAAATAAAAGAGCAGACATTACAACTGAAACCACATAAGTACAAAGAAACATAAGCAACTACTATGAACAATGATAGACCAAAAAACTGGACAACCTAAAGAAATGGGTAAGTACCTACAAACATACAATCAAACAGGACTGAATTACAAAGAAATAGAAAATCTGAACAGAACAATTACTAGAAAGGAGAATGAATCAATAACAAAAAAAATTTCCAAAAAATGAAAATCCTAGACCAGATGGCCTTATCGATGAATTCTATCAAGTATTTAAAGAATTAATGCCAGTTTTTCTTAAACTCTTCCAAAAAGTAGAAGAAGAGGAAACACTATCAAACCCTTCTTATGAGGACAGCACCACTCTGATACCAAACTAAGGACATTACAAACAAAGAAAACTATGGGCCAATAACCCTCATGAATATAGTTGCAAAAATCATCAACAAAACTTTGGCAAGTTGAATTACGTAGTACATTAGAAGGATCATACAGTATGATCAAGTTTAGATTTATTCCATGGGTGCAGGGAGGGTTCAACACCTGCAAATCAATTGATATACCCACATTAAGAAAATGAAGGATAAAATTATATGATCACCTCAACAGATGCAGAAAAGGAGTTGACAAAATTCAATTAATGATAAAAATTCTCAAAATAGAGGAACTTTACTTCAACATAATAAAGGCCACATATGACAAATTCACAGCTAGCATCATACTTAGGGGTGAAAGCTTTTCCTCTAAGATACAGAACAAGACAAGGATGTCTACTCTCACCACTTTTATTAAACACAGACTAGAAGTCCTAGCTTAGAGCAATTGGGTGAGAAAAGGAGCTAAATGGCATCCAAAATGAAAGGAAGAGTAGAACTGGCGATTTGTAGATGAAATGGCATTATATAAAAAGAACTCTAAAGACTCCACCAAAAATTTGTTAGAGCAATAAACAAGTTGAAGAATGCAAAATTTCTGTACACTAACAATGAACTATCAGAAAGAGAAATCAAGAAAATATTATTATTTATAATTGCACCAAAAGAATGAAATACCTAGGAATCAATTTACCCAAAGAGGTTAAAAGACCTGTCCACTAAGAACTGCAAGACATTCATGAAATAAATTGAAGAAGACACAAATAAATGGAAAGATTCTGTGCTCATAGATTGGAAGAGTCAATATTGCTAACATATGCATTCTACTCAAAGCAAACTACAGATTGAATGTAATCCCTATCAAAATTCCAATGTCATTTTTCACAGAAATAGAACAAACAATCCTAAAGTTTGCAGGGAACTACAAAAGGCCCCAAATAGCCAAAGAAATCTTGAGAGAGATGAACAAAGCCGGAGGCGCCACACTTCCTGATTTCAAACTACATCATGAACCTATAGAAATCAAAACAGTATGGTATTGGCTTAAAAACAGACCCATAGGTCAACAGAACGGAATAAAGAGCCCAGGAGTAAATCCATGCATGCATGGTCAGCTAATTCATGACACAGGAGCCAAGAACATAAACGGGAAAAGCATAATCTTTTTAATGGAGCTGGGAAAACTAGACAGCCATATGTAGAAGGATGAGACTGGGATCCTTATCTTACATCATATACAAAAATCAACTCAGAATGGATTAAAGATTTGAACATAAGACTTGAAACTGTAAAACTCCTAGAAGAAAACATGGAAACATAGAAAATAAATTTCTAATATTGGTGTTGGTAATGATTTTTTGGAATTCACACCAAAGGCAAAGGGAACAAAAGCAAACAAGTGGAACCACATCAAACAAAAAGCTTCTGTATAGGGGGTTGCCTGTCTGGGTCAGTTGGGAGAGCATATGACTTCTGATCTTGGATTGTGAGTTTGAGTCCCAAATTGGGGGTAGAGAGTACATTAAAAATTTTTTAAATCTTAAAAAAAAAATAAGGCTCTGTACAGGAAAGGAAATCATCAACAAAATGAAAAGGCAACTTCTAGAATGTGAGAAAATGTTTATTAATCATATATCTGACAAGGGGCTGATATCCAAAAGGTTTAATGAGCTCATATAACTCCTGGCAAAAACAAAAGGCAATCTGGTTAAAACATGGGCAGAGGAACTGAATAGACATTCTCCTTTTTAAAAAAAAAAAGATTTATTTGAGAGAGAGGGAGAGAGAGAGAGAACACACATGTGCAAGCAGAGAGAGGGGCAGAAGAAGAGGGAGAGAGAATCCTCAAGTAGACTCCCTGCTAAATGTGAATCCCGACTCGGGGCTCAATCCCAGGACCCTAAGATCAGGACCTGAGCCAAAATCAAGAGCCAGCCACTTAACTGACCCCGGTGCCCCTGAATAGATGTTTTTCTAAGAAGACATGCAGATAGCCAAGAGGTATATGCGTAGGTCGTCAACATCACTAATATTCAGGGAAATGCAAATTGAATCCTCAATGAGATATGACCTCACACCTGCTGGAATGAGATATGACCTCACACCTGCTGGAATGAGATATGACCTCACACCTGCTGGGTGGCTGTCATCAGAAGGACAGGGGGGCCAAGTATCGCTGAAGACGTGGAGAAGAGAGAGTCCTCGTGCACTGTTGGCAGAATGGAAATTGGTGCAAACAGTATGGAAAACATTATGGATGTTCCTCAAAACCAAACAAAAACCCAAACTTTCATATGATCCAGTGATCCTACTTCTGGGGTATATATTAAGGGAAACAAAAAATAGGATCTTGAAGCAATATCTACATTCCTATGTTCATGACCACGTTATTTGCAAATGCCAAGATGTGGAGACAGCTCAGTGCTCGTTGATGGATTCACGGATACGGAAGACGTGGTGTACATACGAGGGAATATCGTTCAGCCATGAGAAGGAAAGCAGATCTGTTACTTGATACAACACGGTTGGACTTCAAGGGCATTATGTTATGTGAGATAAGCCAGAGGAAGTCAAATTCTGCATGGTATCACTTAGAGGTAGAATTTTCATAAAAAACAAGAAGATCCAACTCATAGAAACAGTGAGTAGAAAAATGGTTGCCAGTAGCTAGGCGGTGGAAGAAATAGGGGGAGTTTGGTAAAAGGGTACAAACTGTCGGCTATAAGATAAATAAGATCTTAGGATCTAACGTACAACGTGGCGACTATAGTTGACAGCAGCGTATTGTATAATTGAAATTTGCCGAGAGTAGACCTTACACGTTCTTATAAATAAAAAGTGAGGTGATGGATGGGTTAATTAACGAAGTGGGCACATATTTTCACAATGTATGTCAAACTACCACAATGTACATTTTGTTAAAAATTCTTTCTTCAAAATTTCTATTTAAACTCTAGTTAGTTCACATACAGTGCAATATTGGACTCAGGAGTAGAATTCAGTGATTCATCACTCACGTACAACTATGATTTGTTTTCTTCTCTCTCTCTCTCCTTTTCCTCCTCCCATATGTTCATCTGTATATTGTTTCTTAAATTTCACGTATAAGTGAAATCATACGGTGTTTGTCTTTCTCTGACTTCTTTCGCTTAGCCTAATACACTTTAGCTCCATCCACATCGTTGCAAATGGCAAGATTTCTTTCTTTTTTGATGGCTGAGCAATATTCCCCTGCACATGTGCGCTACCTCTTCTTAATCCATTCGTCTGTTGACGGACATCTGGGCTCTCCATGGTTTGGCTACTGTTGATGATGCTGCTGTGAACATCAGGTGCATGCATCCCTTAAGAATCAGTATTTTTGTATCCTTTGGGCAAATACCTAGGTGTGCAATTGCTGGATCATTAGAATAGCTCTATTTTTGACTTTTTGTGCAGACTCTATACTGTCTTCTAGAGTGGCCGTAACAGGTTGCATTTTTTTTATTTTAATAATTTTATTTATTTATTTTAAAATTCATTGTATTTTATTTTGCATTTTCACTATCAGTGTAAGAGGGTTCCCTTTTCTCTACATCCTCACCAACATCTGTTGTTTCTTGAGCTGTTAATTTTAGGCCCTGGCTTTGTCTTCTCTCTTCCAAGGGGTGGTCCATTAAAATCCAGAACCTAGGCCACCAGAATTGAGCATAGACTGGAAGGCAACCTCCTGGCTCCAGTGTAGCTCAATCCTGTGGATAAGAACTTTCTTGCTCAGGCTAAAGGAATTCCTTGACTCTCTGCCAGTCCAGTCATGTGTCATACTAGGTTTTTTTCCATCCTCCCCATACTTCCTGCATTTTAATTTGTGTTCTACTAGGAGTGACTTCTATGACCATCTACTTTTTTTATATATTATTTACACTTTCAAATAACACACTTTAGGAATAATAACTAGTTCCGAAAAGAAAATCTTGTAATAACATTTGGCTTCTTTTTATTCAGTGTACACTTCTTTGTATTACATGAATCCAATAATTTTATGACAAAGGAGGAAAAAAAGGCTTCAGGGCACCAATATCAAGTGAATGTTCTATAGCAAGGAAAAACAAGTTTTTTGTTTTGTTTTGTTTTGTTTTTTAAGTCTAGTCTGTGGCAAGGGGAATAAAAGTAAGGAGAATTTAAGTGCTGCTAAGACCAAATAATTTTAAAAGCAATAGGCTTCTTTCTAGGGTGAGTTTAATGAACGCATCAAAGCAAGATATTTAATTATTTGGTTTTCCTGAAGCAAGATATTTAATTATTTGGTTTTCCTGATGTGCCAAATTATAAAGAGTCTAGGAAAGTTTCTGGTGGAAAAAATAAATCCTAGACTTACAAGTCAATTTTCCACCTCATGTTAGAACTCTAGTAACTTTGTAGTTTTAAAATGTATCACCAGCTTATGAAACAATTGATGAAGAACATTCTAGAAAAGGTGAAAAGGCAGTCAATCTGCACAGTTCCATCATTGTGTTTGAAGTTCTGGCAGAAATGTATTAAGTTTCTTTGATTAGAATTCATTTGACAATTTATAGGACAGTCAAGCTAAGTTCTTAACAATTTAAAATTGTAATTAGCAAAAAAAAAAGACCTAATGAAGTATTTTTCTTATATCAGCATGTGGAAGCCAGGTTAAAGAGAAGAGCCTATTAACCATGAGTATTAGGAAATGAAGAAATACTTTGTTTCTCTAACATGGGTCATTGGGCTTTTGCTTTCATTAATTCTCTTCTAAATAGAAGCTGGACTACACTTGTGAATCTTTTGTTTAATTTTGAGCAAACTCCTCTATATCTTGAACACTTTTTTCAACCATTTTTCCTACTTCATCTGAACAAAGTTTGATTTTCTCTCCACTCTTTCCCTACAAATGCTTCCAAAAGGAAGCCACTCTTCTCTTCTTCCAGGCTCATTCTTTCTCTAGATTTTTCCTGTTTGCATTCATATCAAGTGAATGTACCCAGCATCTCTCCATCTCTCCTTTCTTTGTTTCTTTGTTTCTTTCTTTCTTTCTTTCTTTCTTTCTTTCTTTCTTTCTTTCTTTCTTTCTTTCTTCTTTCTTTCTTTTTCTTCTTTCTTTCTTTCTTTCTTTCTTTCTCTCTTCTTCCTTCCTTCCTTTCTTCTTTTTTTATTAAAAACATTATGCACTCTTAGATTCACCTGGTGTAGAGCTAGTATCAATAAATTCCTGTCCAAAGTCCATACTGTCAGAACTGATATTCTGGACATTTTTCTTGTTAATTTAAGCAACCAGTTTTCCTCCATGATTTTTCTGCCGTCACAATTCATCCACACTGAGGCATCTTCCCATTTTTCAAAGTTTTAAGCCACAGCTTTCATCTGTGCTCCACTTTGCTCCATAGACACGACCTTATATTTTCTTTGAACTTTCCTCCCTGACCCTGCGAAGCTTGGAATTTCCCTGTAGCACCTTCTAACATTTCCTGCTTGCCCAGTACTCATTAACAGAAAAATTAAAATCATCTGAGTAAAATAAGTCAATTTCTGCCTTTGCTTTCTAATGAGATACTGTTTATAAAGGGCTTGGTGAACCAATTATGATCAAAATAAAGAAATCAGAATTTTTATTTCTAAGAATTTTATCACCATTTAGGTATACCTTCTTGCAGGAAATTTTGAAAAAAAAAACACATGTGAATAAACACAATTTATCTTTTCTTATATCGAGGTGGCTTTTTATATGATTAAACACTAACAATTGCCATCTTTAGTCATTGTGTCAGTAGATATGTTCTAAAGAATTGCAAACTCTCATTTCTCAGGTGCAGGCAAAAGTAAAAGTTGGCCCTGAACTGGCCAACTTCTGAGCTTTCAAGTTGTAAAACTTCATTTTTGTATGAAATCTCCCAATCTTCACATGTTGACAACTAATGCAAACTTTAAAAATATCACTATGTACACCAAATCATAATCTCCTGCAAATATATGGCTGGCTTGTGACCTGTGTTATAAGTAAAAAAAAATAAGGATATTAGTATATTTCTTATATTATTATTGTTATATATTATATATAACATACTATGTTTTATCAACATATAAGAAAATAATGATAACTGAAAGGAGTTACTCAACTTTTATTGATAACAGCTGAAATTTGAAGACAGCTCAAAATAAATGCCATGGCCTCGTTTATTCTGCATTGGTGTTACATCCCTGGGCAAAATATAGATGTACACTCATGAGTAGAAAAAGATGTTTTCTATTACTTAGTCTCTTGTTGAAATCCATTCCCTAACAGCATCACACAATAGTGTTCCTCTTCCATGGTTTGGTGCTTACCAGGTTAATAGCTTAAGCCTTTCAGCTTGGGTTATCAATTGTTTAATTTCTCCAGTTAATGAAGTAGTTTTAATACTACTATTTTTGGGGGTAATTTGGCCAAGTGAAGAGTATTTTTCTTATAGCCATGATTATGATGATGATTGATATCAAAAAAATATTTGTATATATTAAGGAAGATTTTAATAGATCCAACTGTGATAGAATCTAGGACAATATTTAGATTAATTGATAAAGGAAAATGAATGTTTCATAGTATACATCTACAAAATTGATTTTCAATGAATATTTGACTGTATTATTGTGTTCTAAAAATGTAAAAAGAGAATTCCACCCTGTTAATATATGTCACAGGGTAATGCCATTTATTTATTGCCATTAGTAAGTAGCTTTTTATGCTACACTGTGATTATCCAGATATACAACACTTTCTAAATCACTTTGAAGTTAATAGGTTATTCAGAGAATGAAGAAATTGAATGAATGAATGAATGAATGAATGAAGTGCTCCAAACCATTAGCAGGTTAATATTTGTTCTTAATGTCAAAAGCTACTGAGACCACTGGGTGACGGGCACTGAGGAGGGCACTTGATGGGATGAGCGCTGGGTATTATACTACATATTGGCAAATAGAATTTAAATTAAAAAATAATACAATTTAAAAATAATAATAAAGCATTGTGGTCTGAAAAAAAGCTACTGAGACCAAAATAGGATTGACATATTTATTGTCTTAAAATTTTTTATATTCTGCAGATTACTTTTACTTGGGAATAGGAAGCACTACCTGAAAATTAGGCATTTATAAAGGAAAATACATTAAGATCATTTTGGAGTCTCTTAATGCTTAGGTCTTTTTTCTTTCTTCTCTTTCTTAATGTTAATCTGGCCCATTAAATGACTATTTGGGAAAATTTTAAGCTGATTTACAAAATTAAAATTGCTTTAATGTGTATATTCTTTTGACAAATGTAATCGACATTCATATTATCTTCTAGTAGAGAATGAACAAAATGGTCTTAATCAAAGCAGAGAAAACGAAGATAATAGTTTTGGTAAGAACTGTAAAAAAACACTTATTTCCTTTTTCTCTAAGACATACTTGGACTCATCCTTTTCAGTATAAAATTATTTTCATTGAGTAAATTAAAATTGATTCAGTGGCTTGTCTTATGGAGTGGAGTGGCCTCCTTCCTCCACTCCCTCCTTCCTCAATCCCCCCCCCCCCAGACTCAAATGCCTCCGTCTTAAGCAAAATCTCTTCAGGGTCTGTTTTTTTGTTTTTATGGTTCTTCATAACAAATCCCTTAGTTCACTTAAAATGTAAAACATTTCATCCATTCAAACCTTTGAGTTGAAGAGACAAATAAATGGAGGTTAAGCAACATGCTGTCTCCAGGATCATCTTTATGGAGGACATAGAGCTGGTGTTCCTTTTAGTCCCCTCTAGTTCATCCTAAGAGGGGCAGCAGGGAGCAGAGCAAAGAAAATAATTAGATACTGACCTTTCCTTGATGCTTCTAGGCTGCCCTGTAGAACTCTAGGACTGACTTCTGAATGCATCGGGCATAAGAAATTAATAATGTGACTCTTGAGAAATCAAAATCCAGGAGAAATCTGATCACTTCAAGATAATTCTAGAGAGAGCCTACCCTGTTATGTTGGAGGCTATACATATTGCCTTTTCCTTCTAAGCTTTAAATGTAGATGAAGTTCTGTTTTTCTTTTTAATCAAGTTGTTTGATATAGTTAATAGTCTTACCTTGCATTTCATTAACAAGATTTGTTCATTTATCCTGTATTTTTAATGATAACTTAATATAATATTAATATAATATTTGATGCAAAATACACATAACATATGGAAACTATGAAGCATAATAGCAGAGTATAAACTTCTGAAACTAATGCCATTCTCACTAATGATTCCATTCCCACTAACTGGCACTTCCCCACTTACGGACCAGAAGTGAGCACTATCTCAATTTTTGTTTTTATCATTTCATTACCTTAAAAAGTAATATTTTCATATTTGTCTATATTTTGTTTAAGATTTTATTTGAGAGAGATAATGAGTGACAGCACGAGTGAGGGGGAAGAGCAGAGGGAGAAGCAGGCTGCCCACTGAGCAGGGAGCCCGACCTGGGGCTCAACCCCAGCATCCTGAACGAGCTGAAGACAGATGCTTAACCAACTGAGCCACCCAGGTGCCCTTGTCTACACTTCTAAACAATATATTGTTTAACTCTTTTGAGCTTGATTTTGTATTTTTTAAAATATTTTATTTATTTATTCATGAGAGACACGGAGAGAGAGGTAGAGACATAGAGGAAGAAGCAGACTCCTCACAGGGAGCCCGATGCAGGACTCAATCCCTAGACGGGCATCATGCCCTGAGCCAAAGTCAGACTCTCAACTGGTCCCTCTTCATATATTTTCAATGTGAATCTTTTGCCAGTTATATGTGTTACAAATAATTTCTTCTAGTTAAGGAATTGCATTTTCTCTATTAAAACGATGCCATTTGATTAAAAGAAGTATTTGATTTTAGTACACATTATGTTTTCTTTTATGATTATAGTTCAAAATTTTTTGGAGGATTCCTATTGCATATTTATGTCTTTGTTCTATCTGTTACTGATTTTTGTGTATGTTGTGAGGTAGGGATCCAATTTTTTTTTACCCATATTGATAACTAATTGCCCTACCATCATTTATTGATTAGTCCCCAATTTTCCCACTGACGGACAATGCTACCTCTGGCAATTATCAGAATTCCACAAATGCACACCCATCTTTCAATTTCTCTTTTATATTATTTTTGGTCAATTTTTGAATCTCTATTATAATTATAAAAATATTTATATTTATATTCAATATCTGGGGGGTCAAGTTTTTTCACTTTTTTTTCAGGAACATTTTATCTTATTCATTCCTTTGGTCTTCAAAATAAATGTAATAATTAGCTTATCAAATTCCCTGGAAGCTCTGTTGGGTTTTTGGTTGGAATTGCTTAGAATCTATATACCAAATCAATCCTTTCTTTAGTTTTTCATTCATTTATTTAAGACACATTCATTGAGCCATTATTGTAGGTCCGGGGCATAAGAAAAGTGAAACAGCAATAGTAGAAAACTCTTATGGGCTTTAATACATCAGGTATTTTTCACATACATTTACTCATTTAATTCATGAAAAAAATCATATGAAGTAGATATTATATTACACAAATGAGGAAACTGGGGCACAAAAGTAGAAAAGCCCAAAAATTCAATGACAAGAGAATGGATAAAATAATTTTTTCAATATTGACACAATGAAAAAAAATATTGACACAATGAACCATTTATTACACAACAGTTGAAAGTGAATGAAATATACACAAGAGCATGGAAGACCCAGAAATATAACAAATTTGGGTAGTCAACAAAGGAGAAGTGAGAACAGATTGCACTGCAATTTAAAAAAGGATTAGATGATTGATTAGATGTTGAAGTGAAGTATGTTAGAGGATCCTAGCTTGCTGCCCTAATAAGTGGATTTAAGAAAACTATAACCCTTGGCCCAAATCTGGTCTGCTACCTATTCTTGTAAATAAAGTTTTATTGGAACAGAGCCAGGGCTGCTCATTTATGTATCATGGATGGCTGCTTTAGCACTATAGCAAGGGGAGTTGAGTAGTTGTGACAGGGAACATCTGGTCTGCAGAGCCTAAAATATTTACTATACGGCTCGTTGTAGAAGTTTGCCAAGCCCTGAATCTGCTTTAGTTAACCGGGTGTATGAAATGCACCGAGTTTGGAAATCCACAAGATAAGTAGTTTACCTTGAGAGATGTTGAATTTGAGGTACTGACGTGAATCCAGAAAAATATTTGACTCTTGATCTTGGGTGAGTTTCGACCCCTATTCCTTAGGCATGTATCACATTCTGATGCTCGGGCAAGCCATTTGATGTCAACCTCAACATTTTACTCTGACCTTAATTCCCTTTTATATTTAGGGTACCCGGGATTTTTCCTTTTCTTACTTTTGAGGTCAGCTATGTATTAAAATTTTCTAGAAGATCAAATCTAATATTTCTTTGGTTTTGAGTAAGTTGAAGAAATCTTCATCTGTTTGTCATAGTGATTAGAGGTTCTAAACACTTTTAATTTTTCTATTTCTGTCTCTAATATAGATTATCGATAAAATTCAAGGAGATATTCCTTTGGGTTATAAAATAGTATGCCGAAGGAACGTATTTCTGGTGATCTACCTTGAAACAAGATCTGAGCTTAATAATCTCGTAGAATAAGAAGTTTTTATGTTTCTCATAGCATTCGGATATAATATGAATTCGGCCTCAGTGTTTATACTGAAAGTATACATTTGTAAAGAACTTTGGAAGACTGTTTTACAGTATATGCTAAAGCTGAACACACATGTACACACTCCTGGGTGATATCGAAGACACACGAATGCTTATGTCCACCGAAACATGCATACTGGATGTTTATTCTGGTTTCATTCATAATAGCCAAAAAATGGAATCAGCCCTAAAGTCCATTATAGGAAAGTGAATAAACAAACTGTGGTATATTGACACAACGGAATACTACACAGCAGCGAAAGAGACTAAAATACTGAAACATGTAACATTATGGACAAGTCTCAAAAAGTATGTTGAATAAAAGAAACCAGATGCTAAAGAAGCTAAATGATTCCATTTGTATTTCAAGAATAGGAAAAGGTAATTTGTGATGCTGGAGTTCAGAAAAGTGTTTATCTGTGGGGCTAGTAGTTACTGAATAGGGACACAAAGGGTCTTCTTTAGGTCCTGAAAATGTTCTCTGTCTTAGTCTCGGTGGTGATTGCTTAGATCTATCATAGCACATGTAAGAATTCATCTAGCTGCACACTTAACATTGGTGCACTGTAAGCAAGTTATACCTCATTAAACAAGAAAAAATCCAGCTAAGTGCCTAGCGTGTATGTGATCTACATGGGTGAGAGAGACACTGAATATATGAACTTAAAAGTTTATAATCCCTTAGGAAAATGATAGACACTGACTTTTATTCTTGCCCAGAAGAGGTTCCATTCCTAATGGAAGAGGTTCCATTCCTAACAGAGATGACCAAAGACAGAGGCTATTTCTCAAGGAAAGTTTTGGACTTTCTAATGTATTTGGGCACTTATTACTTGAGATCTTAGAATTACATACATAGAAAATAGAAAACTATAGAAGCAGGTGTTTACAGTTATCTGTCTCAACTGTAGATGAACCCGAGGCTAGGTCTCCTATGAAGACTGGTTTTCTGTGGTACCACTTTCCAAAGGGCCTGCCAAGATGAGCTCACTGCAAAGATATTCTCATGAAGTTGAAGAATTAATTTGATTGATATGAATGTAATTTAGATTTTGGCATAATTAATACGGAACTTTCTTTCCTACGGCCATTCAATTTCTAAAAGTCATTCATTATATATGACAGTCAAACTATCTCATTTATACAGTTTGGTTTTACTTTGATAAGTCTTTGAAAAGTACGCTTCACATATGAGGTAGGTAACAATTATTATTCAGGATATTTAACTATTAAATCTACAAGCTAATCCAGATACATATCTTCACTTTTCTGATTTTTCTAAATTTTCTAAAATGAACATGTGTTACTTTTCAATAAGAATAATTATATATTATATAATTTACTGTAGCTATATAATTTATATATTATTTATATTACATTATTATAATAATATATATTTATTTTCTCTAGTTATCCTTCCTGAATTCCATATCCATCTATTAAAGATTCAGCTATAATGTGTAATATGCAAGTTTCCAGTTTATCATATCTCAGATCAAAATCCATATCTTCTTCCCTGCATTTAAGATTAGCACCTTCATGGAGACAGTGACCCAAACCAACATCTCCCTCACCTTCCACATTCTACCTAACAAGAAGGCATGTTTGTTTTACCTGTTTAGAATGCGTCCCATCCACTTCATCCCTGCATCCCTACATTACTGTCCCTCCGATTCATCCTCCGTAAAGTCACAAGGTGATCCTTCTAAAACACAAAGCTGATCCATATTACATCCTTGTCCAAAATACTATTGCCTCTTAGATGAAATTCAAACTTTTTAGCATGCCTGGAGACTTGATCACGTGACCCCCGCCTACCTCGCTGTACCCAGAACTCATGCTCCAGTTGTGCCAAGCTTCTTGCAATTATCTTTACCTGCCACGCTGATACATGCTATTCTTTTAAATGTTCTTTCGTTCCGCCTGTCATCATCCACCTAGACATCTTTTAAGATTGAAAGTAACCTCCTATACTAGATTAACCCACTTACTCTTCACCAAATATTCCCTATGGTTTTCTGCAACTATACTTGTGTTGATATGCTTCCCCCCAAATTGAACGTCCTTATCAATTCTCTTCAAGTTTCCAGACCTGTCACATTCAAGGCTGTTTTAATAGCCAGCTGAGATAATTCAGATTGAGAATCTGTTCTTGGACTGTAGAATTTTGGTCTGTCCACTTACTTAGGGCCATTCTAACATACTCTAAAAGCAGTTGTGTGGATGAGCAGAAGAGCAGGGACCTGAGCTTTTGACTACATTTTGTTATGCTATGACTGTATGGAAATATGTTTTGAAGTAACTAAAGCAAACAGGATGCTGAGCAATTTGGCCAACTGGGGACATTCTTGATAACTATTCTAGATATTTAAGATGAATGAATGCCTTCAGACTCGGGCTTGGATTAGGGAACTGGCTTGTCAACTGTTGGCTTTGCTGTGTAGATACAGCTGGTGTTATACACTTGCGTTTGATAGTATTTGACTTACTCTGATGTCTAAATCTACTTTTTGATGGGGATACCTAAGAGAAAAGAAATCTGCTTTGAAGATTCCTCGCGAAACACTCAGGGCTATATACAGTTTGTTTCTTCCACATAAATCAAAATTTTGCCTTTAAATTAATAAAAAGTTCCCAAGGTCCAGGAGAGCCAAGTTTCTGTCATCCGCCATTACACAATAGGAAATGGGAAAGAGAAGAAAGAAATGTGCTGGGAACACAGTAAGCCGGCCACTTTACTGATCTGCTTCCTGTGGCCTAATTATCACCACTCTGTGAAGGGTCAATCATATAACAGATAAAATTAAGAGATTCTTAAACCAAAACATTGTGTAGAGAAAAAAAGCCTATAGTATAATGATAGTTCTATATGCAAATTTCCTTATCTATTTGTGGTGTCCTGGAGTCCCAATAAACCTATATAAAATGTTACGCTTCTGGCAATGTTACAACAAATGGCCATTGTATTATATCCATTTTAAAAATATTTTTTTTCCTTTTTACTACCACAATAATTTGAAGTGAACCAAGCAGCTGCGTCATTGTTTGAGAAACAGTTGTTTCATGGCTAAATTGATCTGAACTTCAGCAGCCACCAGCTTGCTAGGGATTTACTTTGAATATTTCAATGATAAGTGACAAAGTCCTCATGTCTAAGTATATTATGATGTGAGCCACATTCAGAGAACTTAGAAAGAAAAAAGGAAAAAGAACACACTGGTCAAGCTTTTTGTTTGTTCATTTCAATGTTACACGTTAGGTTGGTGCCAGATGTTCACATTTCATCTTGCCTGAATAAAAATCTGTATTCAAAAATGTCAATATCATTTAACAGCAAAAGCAATATAATTACAGTATTCAATAAACATTTAATAAGACACAGACATTTTCAGTCAGAAGAGGACTTACCAGAGTGTACCTTTTAGCAATTTAGTAGTTAAATTAGGAAACTCTCTTGCTTTTTTTTTTTTTTTTAAACAACATCTGGTGAACAGTCTCTAATTTCTAAAGTTTTGGAGTGAAAAGCCACTGCGCAAACTCATTGCTATGAACAATTTGCCAGTTGTTTATCTTTATGCCAATCTTATACCCTATCAGACAAATATATTTCAAATGTGTTTTCTGCATAAAAAAAAAAAAACACAAGAAAACAAAAAGCTAGCAACTTCAGATTTCTGGGCATGAAGTTAATGCTATTCAGTTTACCAACTGTCAACTATGTTTTAAGATGTCGTCATCTCAGCATGGTAAAATCAGCCACATTTTAAAGTAAAATGATTTAATGGCTCTACTTTCGCTTCAATTTGCTATGTTATCCAGATAGACAATGTACCAGGACAAGGGAGAGCAGAAAGTGGGACTGGATTATCTGCTTTATCTCAGCTGGTAGTTTCAATTTTCCCTTCTTTTCTGTTCTGGGACAGTTTGAGAAGTTAGTATGAATGATTTTAGGAACAGGTTTAAAGATATCTACTAACGCACAAGAATCACTCTTCCTTCCCACGCTTGTCAACGTCATCGCAATGTACAGGATGGCAGTGAGGAGCACCAACAGCCTGAAATACTTACATTGTTCTGCAGTTTCATCTACTTGAAGGCCCTTCTCTTTTAAATTTTTAGAAAAGGTTTTATGGCTGAGTTAGTTTACATGCCTGGTTTACCCAGACAATATCAGGCTACATTTTGCTTTGAAATGTCTGACATCAGTCATTGACATATATCAGAGGTCAAAACTTAGGTCTCTGTTGGAGCAACACCCTGTATTGATTAGATATATTTCTTTCAAGAAACACAAAGTATGTACACATTCACAATATACATCTTCATAGAAACCATTTTCCTTTCTAAGGATAAGGTGTAGCTTCAGTTTATGGATGAGAAAATAAAGATTCAGGACCTAATTCAAGCAGAAGGGCCGAGCTCTTTAGTGGGAAGAAAGTTGGGCTGTTTAAGTCAAAGGACCAGGTACAGTCTCATTTTTTCCATTAGCTCTGAGCAGCTGGACAAATCACCTACACTTTCAATGATACCCTTTTTCCATCTGTAAGTGGAAGTGAAATTCAATCAGTTTTTGTGTCTTCAGAACTGTAGATTCAGAGTTGCAGTGAGTATGTAGTTATGTACTTTCTATAAAATTCTTTGAAAAAGTATAATTGCATACACACATAATGGGGAAAAGTCTTCTAAGAAAACAGAATTAGACCTTGTTTTTATTGAGAGTACACTCTGATAGGCTACTTGTCCTGAAAGATGAGGTCCCTAAAGGGACTGACTGAGGAAACATAGATTGTCACTTTAAAGCTAGGTTTTTGTTCTGCTGACTGGGTTGTGAAAATGAGGACAAGGGTTTATTTATTCATTTATTTATTTTTATTTTAAAATTTAATTAATTAATTAATTAATTAATTAATTTTTTGTTTGTTTTTTATTGGAATTCGATTTGCCAACATACAGAAGAACACCCAGTGCTCATCCCATCAAGTGCCCCCCTCAGTGCCCGTCACCCAGTCACCCCATCCCCCACCCACCTCCCCTTCCACTGCCCTTTGTGCGTTACCCAGCGTTAGGAGTCTCTCATGGTCTGTTTCCCTCTCTAATTTTTCCCACTCATTTTCTCTCCTTTCCCTTTTATTCCCTCTCACTATTTTTTGTATTCCCTGAATGAATGAAACCATACAATGATTGTCCTTCTCTGACTGACTTACTTCACTCAGCATAATCCCCTCCAGTTCCATCCACATAAAAGCAAATGGTGGGTATTTGTCGTTTCTAATGGCTGAGGAATATTCCATTGTATACATAGACCACATCTTCTTTATCCATCATCTGTCGATGGACACCGAGGCTTCTTCCACAGTCTGGCTATTGTGGACATTGGTGCTAGAAACATCGGGGTGCAGGTGTCCCGGCGTTTCCCTGCATCTGGATCTTTGGGGTAAATCCCCAGCAGGGCAATTGCTGGGTCGTAGGGCAGATCTATTTTTAACTCTTTGAGGAACCTCCACACAGTTTTCCAGAGTGGCTGCACCAGGTCACATTCCCACCAACAGTACAGAAGGCTCCCTTTTCTCCGCATCCTCTCCAACATTTGTTGTTTCCTGCCTTGTTAATTTTCCCCATTCTCACTGGTGTGAGGTGGGATCTCATGGTGGTTTTGATTTGTATTTCCCTGATGGCCAGTGATGCGGGGCATTTTCTCATGGGCATGTTGGCCATGTCCATGTCTTCCTCTGTGAGATTCCTGTTCATGTCTTTTGCCCATTTCATGATTGGATTGTTTGTTTCTTTGTTGTTGAGTTTAGCAAGTTCTCTATAGATCTTGGACACTAGCCCTTTATCTGATACGTCATTTGCAAATATCTTCTCCCATCTGTAGGTTGTCTTTTAGTTTTGTTGACTGTTTCTTTTGTTGTGCAGAAGCTTTTCATCTTGATGAAGACCCAATAGTACATTTTTACTTTTGTTTCCCTTGCCTTCATAGATGTATCTTGCAAGAAGTTGCTGTGGCCAAGTTCAAAAAGGGTGTTGCCTGTGTTCTCCTCTAGGATTTTGATGGATTCTTGTCTCACATTTAGATCTTTCATCCATTTTGAGTGTATCTTGGTGTCTGGTGTAAGAGAGTGGTCTAGTTTCATTCTTCTGCATGTGGATGTCCAATGTTCCCAGCACCATGTATAGAAGAGACTGTCCTTTTTCCAGTGGAGAGTCTTTCCTGCTTTGTCGAATATTAGTTGACCATAGAGTTAAGGGCCCACTTCTGGGTTCTCTATTCTGCTCCATTTATCTATGTTTCTGTGTTTGTGCCAGTACCACACTGTCTTGATGACCACAGCTTTGTAGCACAACCTGAAATCCGGGATTGTGATGCCCCCCGCTATGGTTTTCTTTTTCAATATTCCCCTCACTATTCAGGGTCTTCTCTGATTCCACACAAATATTAAGATGATTTATTCCAACTCTCTGAAGATAGTCCATGATATTCTGATAGGGGTTGCATTGAACGTGTAAATTGCCCTGGATAGCATAGACATTTGAAGTGTTTTTCCATCTCTTTGTGTCTTCCTCAATTTCTTTCAGAAATGTTCTGTAGTTTTTAGGGTATAGATCCTTTACCTCTTTGGTTAGGTTTATTCCTAGGTATCTTATGCTTTTGGGTGCAATTGTAAATGGGATTGACTCCTTAATTTCTCTTTCTTCAGCCTCATTGTTAGTGGATAGAAATGACACTGATTTCTGGGCATTGATTTTGCATCCTGCCACACTGCCGAATTGCTGTATGAGTTCTAGCAATCTTGAGGTGGAGTTTTTGGGATCTTCTATGTACAGTATCATGTCATCCATGAAGAGGGAGAGTTTGACTTCTCCTTTGCCAATTTGAATGCCTTTTATTTCTTTTTGTTGCCTGATTGCTGAGGCTAGGACTTCTAGTACTATGTTGAATAGCAGTGGTGAGAGTGGACATCCCTGTCATGTTCCTGATCTTAGGGGAAAGGGTCCCAGTGTTTCCCCATTGAGAATGATATTTGCTGTGGGCTTTTCGTAGATGGCTTTTAAGATGCTGAGGAATGTTCCCTCTATCCGCACAATCTGAAGAGTTTTGATCAGGAATGGATGCTGTATTTTGTCAAATGTTTTCTCTGCATCTATTGAGAGGATCCTATGGTTCTTGTTTTTTCTCTTGTTGATGTGATTCATCACGTTGATTGTTTTACGAGTGTTGAAACAACCTTGTATCCCGGGGATAAATCCCACTTGGTCATGGTGATTAATCCTCTTAATGTACTATTGAATCCTATTAACTAGTATCTTGGAGAGAATTTTTGCATCTATGTTCATCAGGGATATTGATCCATAATTCTTTTTGGTGGGGTCTTTGTCAGGTTTTGGGATCAAGGTAATGCTGGCCTCAAAAAACGAGTTTGGAAGTACTCCATCCCTTTCTATCCTTTGAAATCGCTTTAGTAGAATAGGTATTATTTCCTCTTTGAATGCTTGATAGAATTCCCCTGGGAAGCCATCTGGCCCTGGAATTTTGTGTCTTGGGACTTTTTTGGTGACTGCTTCAATTTCCTCACTGGTTATTGGCCTGTTTAGATTTTCTATTTCTTCCTCTTCCAGTTTTGGTAACTCGTGGCTTCCCAGAAATGCATCCATTTCTTCTAGATTGTCTAATTTGTTGACATACAGCTGCTCTTAATATGTTTTTTAAATCATTTCTATTTCCTTGGCATTGGTTGTGATCTCTCCTCTTTCATTCGTAATTTTATTAATTTAAGTCTTTTCTCTTTTCTTTTTAATAAGGCTGGTAGGGGTTTATCTATCTTACTAATTCTTTCAACGAACCAACTCCTGGTTTTGTTGATCTGTTCTACAGTTCTTCTGGTCTCTAGTTCATTGAGTTTTGCTCATTCTTTATTAACTCTCTTCTTCTGCTGGGTGTACTTTTTACTTGCTGTTCTTCAAGTCCTTTAGATGTGAAGTTAGCTTGTGCATTTGAGTTTATTCCAATTTTTTGAGGGAGGCTTGTATTGCGATGTATTTCCCTCTTAGGACTGCTTTTGCTGTATCCCTAAGATTTCGAATGTTTGTATCTTCATTTTCATTAGTTTTCATGAATCTTTTAAATTCTTCTCTTATTTCCTGGCTGACTCATTCATCTTTTAGCAGGATGCTCTTTAGCCTTCATGTGTTTGAGTTTCTTTCAAATTTCTTCTTGTGATTGGGTTCTAGTTTCAAAGCATTGTGGTCTGAAAATATGCAGGGGACAATCCCAATCTTTTGGTATCATTTGAGACCTGATTTGTGACCCAATATGTGATCTATTGTGGAGAAAGTTCCACGTGCACTTGAGAAGAATGTGTATTCAGTTGCATTAGGATGGGAAGTTCTGTATATATCTGCGAAATCCATCTGGTGCAGTGTATCATTCAAGGCCCTTGTTTCTTTGGTGATTTTCTGCTTAGAAGATTCTTCCTTTGCTGAGAGTCCTGTGTTGAAGTCTCCTACTATTACTGTATTATTATCTAAGCATCTCTTTACTTTGATTATTAATTGATTGATACACTTGGCAGTTCCCACATTTGGGGCATAAATATTCATGATTGTTAGGTTGTCTTGTTGGGTAGACCCTTTAAGTATGATGTAGTGTCTCTCTTCATCTCCTACTACAGTCTTTGATATAACTCCAACTTATCTGATATGAGGATGGCTATCCCAGCTTTCTTTGGAGGACCATTTGAAGGGTAAATAGTTCTCCATCCCTTCCTTTTCAGGCTGGAGGTGTTCTTAGGTCAGAAATGAGTCTCCTGTAGACAGCATGTAGATGGGTCTTGCTTTTTTATCCAGTCTGAAATGCTGCGTCTTTTGTTGGGATCATTAAGCCCATTCATATTCAGAGTAACTATGGAAAGATATGAATTTAGTGTCATCATGTTACCTATTCAGTCCCTGACTGTGTGAATTGTTTCTTTGTGCTCCCTCTTTCTTTTACAGGGTCCCCCTTAATATTTCCTGCAGGGCTGGTTTGGTGGTCACATATTCTTTCAGTTTCTGCCTATCCTGGAAGCTCTTCATCTCTCCTTCTATTCTAAATGAGAACCTTGCTGGATAAAGTATTCTTGGCTGCATGTTCTGAATATATCCTGCCAGCCCTTTCTGGCCTGCCAGGTCTCTGTGGAGAGGTTGCTATTAATCTAATATTTCTCCCCATATAAGTTAAGAATCTCTTGTCTTGAGCTGTTTTAAGGATTTTCTCTTTATCTTTGGAATGTGCAAGTTTCACTCTTAAATATCGTGGTGTTAAATGGCTTTTCTGATTTTTTGGTGGGGAATCTATCTATCTCCTGGATCTGAATGCCTGTCCCCCCCCCCAAATCAGGGAAGTTCTCAGTTATTATTTGTTCAAGTACACTTTCTGGCCCTCTGGCCCTCTTGGTGCCCTCTGGAACCCCAATTGTACATAGATTCTTCCTTCTGAGGCTGTCATTTATTTTCTTTAGCATTTCCTCATGGTCTCTTAATTGTTTTTCTCTTTTTTCCTCGGCTTCCTTCCTTACCATCAATTTGTCTTCTATGTTGCTCACTCTTTCTTCCCCCTCATTATCCTTAGCAGTTAGGAAATCCAGTTTGGGTTGAATCTTATTTAATTTATCTTTAATTTCAGCCTGATGAGATCTCAATTCTGCAGTGACAAAGTCTCTAGAGTCCTTTATGCTTTTTCTCCAGAGCCACCAGAAGCTTTATAATGGTGCTTCTGAATTGGCTTCAAATTGAAATCAATATTCTGTAACTGTGGTAGAGAGTACTGTTTCTGCTTCTTTCTTTTGTGGTGAATTATTCCTTCTAGTCATTTTCATCAGTGCAGAATGGCTGTATGAGGAGGATGAGTCAAGAATATCAACCAAGACCTAAGTAAATTTCACCCTAGATGATTCTGAAGAGGTCAGAGACCAGAAAGTGAAAAAGATCAGAAGAAAATAAAACAAAAGGACCACTAAAGTGAAAAACAAATTTTAAAACAAAGTAGTAAAAATAAAAGGCCAAAAATCTGAAAGAAGAGGAAAAAAGAAAAAGAGTAAGAGAGGAAAAAAATAAAGAGAAAAAAGAAAAAGAAAAAAGGGTGGGGGGCTGGACTGGGTGATGGTGTTGGTGAAGAAGCAGTAGTAGAGGGAGAATGTCGTCTACTGAGGGGTCCTAGAGGGTGATCCTCTTGGTTCTGAGCATATTGAGTTCTATATGTTAGAAGGTGCTCAGTCCCAAATTTATATAAACCAGCAATACTTATAGAAAGGCCAAAGATTGACCACAAAAACATAAACGAGATAAAAGACAGGGGCAGAATGGGAAGGAAGAGAGAATATAATCTAATGGAATGAACCAGCACGGTATTCCACTTGGTTCTGGGTGCTGCTGGTCATGGACTAGAAGGTATTAACTTTGACCATTATAGAACAAAATGAGGCTGAGAAAACAAAAAACATAAAACATAAACCCATATGTCATATATCTCCCCAAATTAAGTTGAGGATGTTGAAGGGAATCTAGAAGTGGAAAATATATCTAGGACTTGTAATTGTAGAAACATGAAAGTCAAAAAGGAAAAATCTTAAAAATGAAGACTTGGTAAAAATATTGTAGTTATGGTGGGAAAAGAGGAAAAAATATTGGGAATTTTTAGTCTGATATAAAAATGAGTTGTAATGGAAAAGGGGAAAAATTAAAAAAAAAATAAAAGGAGGGTACCCTCTGGTTCTCTATACTGTAAATCCCTCGACTTCCCCTGGTACTTTCTCTCTTCCCCTGTCCTCCCAGGTGGTGTTCTGGGGGAGGGGCTGCTGTGCTGATTCTCAGGTGTGTGCACCTGGGGGAGCTGCCCTGCTCTCCACCGGGTGCGGGCTCAGTGGAAGCTGTTTATCCCCTGAGGCCCCTGTTTAGTCCCAGGCACAGGTGACACCAGGAGGAACAACCCCCCTGGCAGTGGCCAGCTCTCCAGCCCTGGGGTCAGCGCCCTCTGTAACTACCGCAGCTCCCAGTCCGCAGGGGCCTGGATGCTCCAGGGGCACTGACCTGCAGCTCGGGGGCGCCCCTTGGGGGGAGCGTCCTCACTGGCCTGTGCCCCGCCCCGCGGTTCCCCCCAAGTTCCCTGCTGAGCACCTTTCCCTCCGGGAAGAATCCCTTGGGAGGTAAAGTCCCCACATCTCCGGGCTGGGGCTCCCCTGTCCCAGAGGCTCCCCCGCCCCCCTCAGCCCGGCTCCTCACGGGGACCCCCTTCCCCACTGGATTCTTTCTTATTTTATTTTTTTCCTGCCTTCCTACCTGCTGGAAGCCAGAGCCTTCCCCTGTGGGGTCGGCTGTCCTCTTTGCATCTCAGGTGGGGCTCGCAGGTGGCCAAGATGTGCTGACCTTGTCCAGGGAAGTGGGGGGCAGGTGGGTGCAGGCCCTGCTCTCCCACCCTCTTGCTCCTCCCCGAGAATTTCCTGGAAGGCCTCAGCTCGGGTTTCTTTCTGGCTGTTCAAGATTCTCCTTAAAGGCCAGGTACTTTACCGGGATATTCCTTAAGGTTTGTCATTCTTTGTGAGCTGCTTCTGGGACTTCATAGTTTGCAAATTAAAATCTAATTCTACTCTTGTAAGCCTCCTTGAATTTTAGTTATAAAATAATCTAAATAAACAAAAATATAGAGAATAAGAAAACAAACATCTCCCAATCTATCACCCAGCTTTATCACATCAGTTTTATCATATTTGCCTTAGTTCTTTTTTCTTTTAAATTTCATTTTATGTTTTTGGAAATACAAAATAGTTGAAGCCCCTAAAACTCCTAATTTCATTCCCTCTGACCTCCTCAGAAGTACTTACTTTTCACAGCTTTGTATTTATCATTCCCTTGCACATTTATCAATATGTATGTAAATAATACATATGTAGTGCTTTACATGTTATTACACTTTATATAAGTATTACCATAGGACATGTATTATTCTGTATCTTGTTTCCTTTCAATTTTGCTTTGTTTGAGATTTGTTCACATCAATACACATGGTGATTATACCATAATTTATTACATTATCATTTTTTTCATTAAAAATACTATGATGAAAAAATGATATAGTGAACATTCTTGTAGTCTCCTTGTGAATATGTGAACTTTTTCCTTTCTTTCTTTTTTTTTTTTAGAGACTTTATTTATTTATTCATGTGAGACATACACAGAGAGAGAAGCAGGCTCCATGCAGGGAGTCTGACACAGGACTCGATCCCAGGTCTCCAGGATCTCGCCCTGGACTGAAGGCCGCGCCAAACCGCTGAGGCACCAGGCTGCCCTATGTAAACTTTTTTCTTGACTTAAGGTAGAAATGGAATTACTGGGGTTTAGGATATACATATCTTCATTATTTAATAGATATTGTCAAATTTCTCTCAAAGTGATTTAATATTTTATATTCCCACCAGCATTATATGTGCATTTTTAGTACTTCATATCTTTGCCAATGCTTATAGTTGTCAAATTTGTCAAATCTGAAACCCATCGTTTCAGAACTATTCATTAAATAATCCCTCATGGTTTTTTTTTTTTTTTTTTTTTGCTTAGTATGTATATATGTAATCTTACATAAGAGTTTATTACTGTATTTATGGAGGTAATTTTGAGTACTTTTTATAGTGGAATTTTGGTGAAAGTCGGCAAAATAATAATGAACACCCATGTAACTATCTCCTGACCCAACAACCTGTGGCCTAACTATCCTATTCAAGTGTTTATTCATTTCCTCTGATCTCATTATTTTTAAAGGAAATCTCAGCCACCATATACTTAATAACAATGCTCTTATATATCAACTTTCCATATAATTTCATTTCTATTTCTGGATTCTGCTTCATTATATATTACACAATCCAGATGTCAATAAAACACTATGTTAATTACAACGGCTTCATAAATTTTGCTGTCTGGTCATGAAATTTCCTCTTTCTTGTCTTTCAAAATTCGTTACCTCCTCTCAGTCCTTGATTTTTCCATAATCACTTCAGAATCACCTTACCAAATTCCATAAAATTATTAAAATTGTTATTGTAATTGTTTTAAATTTATATTTCGAATAAGGGATAATTGATAACTTTATGGTTTTGAGAGTTCAAAGTTTTTATTTATACAATTCTTCTTGTTTTTTTAAAAATATTTTATTTATTTATTTAACAGAGAGAGCACAAGCAGGGGGAGCAGCAAACAGAGGGAGAGGGAGAATCAGGCTCCCCGCTGAGCAGGGGGCTTGATGTGGGGCTCAATTCCATGACCCGAGCCAAAGGCAGATGCTTAAGTGACTGAGCCACCCCTCCTTTTGCTTTTTAATAATGTTTGGTAATCATTGGCAAAAAACTCTTTTACAACTTTGTAACACATCAGTAATAGTAAATATGTCAGTTACAGGTGTCATCACTATTAGAAACGGGATATCATTTTTCTTTCCACTTTTGAATTTTGTAGGGTATATTACAATATTTTATTAAGTTGCTTGTTAAATTTTACAACTTACTGTAGATTCCTATTAGTTTTAATGATATTTCTGTGGATTCTTTTAGGTTTTCTATAAGACAATGTATCACCTGCAAAAGAAAATGTTTTACTCCTTCTTTTGTAACTCACACCTATTATTTCTTTTCCTTTTTTATTTTTTCTATAATGCATGGTTAGAGCATTTAATCTAATGTCCAACAGAAGTAGTGTTTGAGGGAATCTTTGCCTTATTTCTTATTTTAATAGAAATTTTCATTAAATTTTCATCATTAAATATGATATTAGCTCTAATTTGATAAGTATCTTTTATTAAATTAAAGGTTATCTCTTTTATTAGTAGTTGCAAGCGGTACTTTTTATTTATAATAATATGTGAATGTTCAGTTTTAGTAAATGTTTTCTTCCATCATTAAGATAGTTTTTCTTTAAACAGCTAATATAATGTATTAATATGTAAAAAAGAATACAAACACATTTATATTTATTTTCTTTTTATTCCCGATATCCACTGTATTTGGCTATTTTCAATAAATACTCTTCAATTTTATTTATTTAGGACTTTTTTCATCTATATTCATCAATGAGATTAATGAATATCTTTCAGAGTGGAAGTTTGGCAGCCCATTCTGAAATACTGTGATTAGGTGTTAGAGATGTAAGTTGCACTTATGTTCCTTCTTACTGCTTTTGACTGATTACTGTGAACAGGAACTTTACAGGAAAATCCTACAGTTTTTTTCCTTTTTTGTGCTATTTTTTTTCAGAGTTTGATATCAGCATCATTAGAATGATAAAAGTAATGTGAAGTTTCTCTTTCTAGTTCTGTGAGAGTTTAAATAGAATTGGGAGTATATGTACTTTGAATAACAGTTGAAATGATTTAGTGGTGAAATGGTTCGGACCTGGTTCATTTATGAGGAGATTGCTTTTTGAGAGCTCTCTTAATTAAGTTTGTATCTTACTCATACATGCATTTCTACTCTTAATTGAGTAACTAGCTCCTAGTGGGCACTAGATATTGTGTATGTTTGATTAGAGTGTTACTGACCCAGCTTCAGGCACAGGAACATCTTTCCTGGCACTTATTATTGCCTAGAATTCAACATTTATATCGCTTTGATGTAATTTTTTTAAAAAGTCATTGTCCCTTGTGAAATTATAAAATTCATAAAGTTATAACATAATAAGCCTTGTTGGTCATTTTTACTTTCAGTGTCAATGAACTGCTTAGATACTTTCCTAACTCTTGAAATTAGAATTTAAATGGAGTATGAAAGGGATAGGTTATAGAAGTCATTTTAAAAAAAAAAGTGGAAAAGAGATGATGGGAGCGTGGGAGAAAGAGAGGAGAGAAGGAGGAGGAGGAGAGATAAAGGAAGAGAAGGAAACAGTGTGTATGGGGTCAAGGAAGGTTCACTAACAACTTTGTTTAGCTCACAGTTTTACCCAGAATCGATCCTAATGCTACAATGACACTGGATTTCTCCATTAGGTAAGGCAAATATTTTTCCTGGCATATTCCATTTCAGTCATTTTGCTTTTCTAAACTTCCTGCCTCTGTTTCTAAAAATCTCCTTCATTCTGTTCTTCTTCTTGACTAAGCATTTTTCCTTTCCTTTTGCATTATAGGCAGGCTACTTAACTTTGCAGAACACGACTTTTAAAACAAGATTTTATTTATTTATTAGAGAGAGAGAACACAGGGAGAGCATGACCTGGGGAAGGGGCAGAGGAGAGGAAGAGGCAGGCTCCTCGCTGAGCAGGGAGCCCCATCCCAGGACCTTGAGATCATGAAGACATTTAACTGACTGAGCCAACCAGGCATCCCTCAGAGCATGAAAGCCAAATTATTATAATACACAATGAAATTTTGCCTTCATTTAGAAGATTTTTTAAATGAATGTAATACTGAAGGTTTTTAGATGTGCTTCCTACTGAAAAAATAAGGGCATGAGTTTTCATTTTATTGAAATTTTTGGTCACCTTCTTTTCTAAATAAAATACTTCAAACTATTTAATGTCTTTAACTTTTTTTTTTTTGTCTTTAACTTTAAAACCACTATATGGCCATTTCAGGGCCAGGAAATAGTTCTATCCCTAAGGAGATGGCACTGAAAAAACCCCCTCTATGGTGGTCAGCACCACCCAGCGAGTACTATCTCCTTCATGCACTTGTACAATATAAAAGAAAAAAATGCATGGAGTCAAAGTGTGAGTTGACTCATGAAGACACAGGAATCGATCAGATTAGCCAGTGACTTGACAGCAATGATGGTTCTAGGGAAACAGAACATAGAAGAGGTCAACATGTCTTCACTTATAGGACATGTTTGTTTGCAATGAAAATTACAAGAAGAGTGAATCATTGTTTGGTTGTTTTTGTCAGAGCTTTTGAGGACTGTGGGGGTCTTGATGGAGAGAAGTGATGTGGAACGAGAGGGAAGCAGCAGCAGCAGCAGCAGCAGCAGCCCCTGCTCCCCATGACCTGCTTCACCTTGTTGTCTGGCTCTGGCTGGTGATTTTTCTAGTGATCTGTCAAGGAAAGTTCTGTTTCACAGTGTTCTGCACATCTTCTATAAGGCCTTCAGGTACTTTGTCTACCCTTCTCCCTGCTTCCCTGCTCCTAAGAGGGCAACCTTCTGCTCTGTGTCAAGCAGATGCTGTGAAAACACCAGAAGAGTGAGGCCAGGCTGTTCATCCTCCAGCTCCATTCAGGACCGTGATTTGGCTGCATCACCCTGTCAATGCCACAGCTCTACATGGCTCTCTCCAAATAGCTATTTTCTCTGCCTTGTAGAACCTGCTCCTTCAAGTCTGCAAGTGGTAATGGCTCCCTGCTGTTGCAATGTTGAAATGAGATACTTCATTGTCCATAATGGGTTTTTCTGAACCCTTCCCATGCCATTCATCTGTCTCTTTATCTATTTATCAATTATCGGTTTTTTATCTATCTAATCCTCTGTCTGTTAATCATTGGTCATCTATAGATCTCTGTTTTTGTTCAGGTCTTTAAAAATAATTCCTTATTAAACTATCCTCGATTACTCCATTTGAGTGTAACATCTATAACATCTAACTGACATAGTAATTGGTACCAGAAGTGCCTTGAGGGGAAAAACTCTCAAAATGGAATTCTGGCATTGGTTTACTTATATATTAGAGGTATACAGTAACCTTGCTAGGAGGAAATAAGACACTGGTCACACTGGTGACATCACACTTACTCAAATTCCTAGTGGTGGCATGAGATGAAGTACAGATGGAGAAATAGCAATGGGAAGATCAAATGGCCCTGGTCACTATGGCAACGGGGATACTAAAGATTGTAAGGTCAGCTGGCTTTTTCTGTTGGCACTAGAAAATGTAAAAAGGGAAAAGGAGAAATTAAAGATTGTTGTTGTTATTACTGTTTACTCGGGACACAGAAGCTTTATAGAAACTCACATTCTTCAGTCACATAGTAGATATGGCTGAGGCATAAACACTGGGACCTGGATAATGTATGGGTTGCAGAGTTGCAGCACCAATGGATGTATAGGCCTATGGCTCTTATCCTAAAGTAATGGCACTGGTGGGGCACAAGTGGGACCCCAAGAGAAGCAATAGGGCCATTTGCACAGAGAAGACTAAGAAGTTTAAACCTTCAAATCCCCCCTGAGCCCCTGCCATCAGGTAACCCCTTCCCACGCATTAATTCCCACCATGAATGTACCCAGGGAATTTGCCAATAAAAGGATACCAGTTCTCCTCAGCTACCTCTGCATTCCTACCAACCCTGATTGCCTACAGGCCTATATGAGAGTCAGATCCCAGTAGAACCCAAATGGAGGAACAACATCTATTTTTGTAGGAGATCCATCAAAATATTTTGCCAGTTTTTATCTGCTGGAGCTTAGGGAGCTTGTGTGGGAATCTATTCTAAGAGTGTTGGACCAATAAAAATGAAATATAAGGGTTAACTGGGCTCTATCTATTGTAATAGATGTGTACACTCATGATTTGGAACTTAATGTGTTGGCTTGAGTCTATGAGGTTGACTAACTAAAGCCTGCGGTCAGTGGTGACCTAGAGTCAGGGAGGTTAAAATACTTTTCTAAGGGATCAGGAAAATAGAAAAGACAGAAAATACTTACCTATTAAGTACACCTTGATTCGCTAGCTTCCAATCAGGTCCCTTTCCCATTCCTTCTCCCCCTCCGTTTCGCTGGCAGGGCCGAGAGGACATTACCTGAAGGAGGTATTCTGCTGGCAAAGGCAGCACCAGCATCTTTGAAAAGCTCTGTGTGTGTGACATCTTTCAGCCAGAGGTCATGCTGGAAGATGTTGGACCTAGAAGCGGAGGATGCTAGTTGATGTGTTTACGTGGGAGAGGCAACGTGGACAGAATTATCATAGGAAGCCCCCGGGAAAATGTTAATATGAATCTGCAATGATGGCAATTGACCTAATTGCAGCAAATGGAATCGATGGGAACCATACCAAGGAGATGCTTGATATACATCAGGAGAAAAATTCTAATTTTTGTGGGCAGAAATCTAACCATTGTGGTGGGGATTCACATCCTCATACCAGTGCCTACACCTAAGGCAGTTCACAGACACAGAGGTCCTCAATCAAAGGCAAGAAAATTCTCTTAAAGGAAAGTCCCTGCAAAGTGGCCGTAGACGTATATTGTCATTCTTCCCCCAGACTTCCCTAAAGAGGCCTGTGCATTCGTCGGGGTGACTGCACACTGGGGGAGGGAGACATCCAGATCTCTTGTGAACTATTTGATACTGGCTTCAAACGGACTTGGAACTCCACCATGGTCTACCAGTTACAGTAGAAGCTTAGGGAAGTCGGGTGTTTGAAGAATCTTGGCCGAAGTCTGTCCCAGTGGGGCCAGTAGGACCAGAGTATTTCCCAGGCCAAGAATGTAGATAGAGAAAAATGTACTCAATTGTAGATATAATTAGTATCTGAGCGGAATCCTCACTTTTGTTCCCTGATGAAAAGAGGAAGTAGAAGACCCTGGAAATGTGCCTCTTTTCCCTTTCATTCTATGAATAAACATAATAAACCAAAGCAATAAGGTAGCCCTGGGTGAATTTCAGAGATTTTGAAGACCCAAAAGATGTAGGATAGTGATTTCTACTCCATCCCAATTTAATTAGCATCTTAATCTTAACTCTGTTATTGCAAACTCCAGATGATTCTTGGAGACTATCTGTAGATGAGTTGCTCTTGAACGTTAGGAAGCATCAGAATCACCTGCAGAGTCATTAAAGCACAGATTGCTGCGTCCCATCTCTAGAATTTATGATTTAGCAGGTCTCAGGGAAAACCTGAGAATTTGCATTTTTAACACGTTCCAAGTGATGGTAGTCTTGCTGGCCCTGGAACCCACTCGGTGAGAACTTCTGTCAAAGATATCCAAAGTTATTAAGATGGCAATGCTAATTTCAGCTGCTCTTCGGGATATAGTATATTTTCTGGAGCATATTAACCTATATTTCCTGCCATCTGATATGCAACAATGAATCATATAACAAATTTTTTTCCTCATTTTTGAAAACAAAATCACTCAAAGTGATTTATCTTCATGAAAAAGTATACCCTTTCTCTCATGCTTCTGCTCACTGTCACTCTGTACCCTGGAGGGAAATTGGTTATTCTGATGTCCTGTAGACCATCAAGGTGGCCCATGATATTGATGATATTATGCTAATCGACCTAGAGGGCAGGAAATGTCAAGCATTCTGGATACTTTGGTGACACATATGCATGGCAGAGAGTAGGAGATAAACTCTGCAAAAGATAAGGATCCTAATAAATCAGTGGTGTGTCTAGAGGTGTTATGGTCTGGGACATGTTGGAATATAACCCCTAGAAGAAGAGAGAGATTGCTGTATCTTATACTGCCCACCATGAAGAAAGGATTAGGGTACTAGTGGGATTTTGGAAACTGTGTACATCACATTTGGGGGTGGACCATAGTCCATAAATAAGCTTTTATTTTTTTTTTTAGCTTGGTTGTAGTATAATTTGCGCAAAGTAAAATTAATTAAGTTGATGAATTTTGACAAATATATTTAATTACCTGATGACCACCAGACAACCAAAGCCATGATAGAAAACTTTTCCATCACCCTAAAATGTTCTCTTGGGATTGCAATCAATCCCCTTACCCCATTTACTCATCCCTCATCTGCTTTCTATCACTATGATATTGCCCTTTCTAAACTTCCATATAATGAAATCATACAGAATGTTAGTCTTTTAAATATGACGTATTTTTCTCAACATAAGAAATTTGAGATTCATGAATGTTGTAGCATATTCCTTTTTATTGCTTAGTATTCCATTGTATGGATATACCAGAGTTTTTTTTTTTTTGTCTTTCCTCAGTGGATAAATATTTGTATGATTATGAATAAAGATGCTAAAAATAATTATCTATAGGTTTTTGTGTGAACATTGGTTTTTGAGATTGCTGTCATAGCTAACATTTTAAATAAAAATTTTGAAAATGTAATTGCTGAATCATATGGTAAGTGTATGCTTGTAAGAAATTTTATAAGGTCAGTTTATAAGAAATCACAAGCTGATTTTCAACATGACTGTAGTACCTTAAATTCTCGCTAGCAGTGTATCACAGATCTGGGTGCTCCACATTCCCATCAGACTATGACATTGTTAGTTTATTTATTTTTTTAAATTTTCAGTTATTCTCAAAGATGTGCAGTAGTATAACATTTGGTGTTATTTGAATTTCCATAATAACTAAACATGTTAAAAATCTTTACCATCTTTATATCTTCTTCGGTGAAATGTCTGTTCAATTTTTTTAAATCTATTTACCTTTTCTTCTTATTGTTGCCTTTTGAGAGAAATATTCTGGATACACATCCTTTGTTAAATATGTGATTTGCAAATATTTTCTCCCAGTCTATGGCTTGACTTTTCATTCTCTTGATAGTCTTTTGCAAGCTAAAGTTTAAAATTTTGATGAAGCTTAATTTACAGATTTTTTTTTCTTTTATACATTGTGCTTTTGGTGTCATGTTTAAAAAGTCTTTGCCTAACCCCAAGTCATGAAGATATTGTTCCTCTATTTTCTTTTAAAAGTTTTACATTAAGCTATGTTTGGAGTTAATTTTTACATAAGGTTTAAGGCATATGTCAAGTTTCATTCTTGTTTTTTTTTTTTTTTTTTGCATTTAGATGCCCCATTTGTTCCACCACAATTTGTTCAAAATTCACTTTCCACTGAATGGCTTTTCACTTTTATCAGTGACCTATTGGCCATATTTGTGTACTATTTTTAGACTCTATTTGGGTCCATTGATATATTGGGGTTATATTGAATATATATGTTATTTATTTCTTTACTTTTAAGTAGGCTCCATGCCCACTGTGGGACTTGAACTCACAACCTTGAGATAAAGAGTCACATACCCTACTGGCTGAGGTATCCAGGTGCTGCCAAATACATATATCATTTTGAGAAGAATTGACATTATAGCCATATTGAGCTGTCTGATCCATGAGCATGGTATAGCTTTCTATTCATTTAGGTGATTTTTAAATTTTATTTTTAAAAAAGATTTTATTTATTCATAAGAGACAAAGAGGGAGAGGCAGAGACACAGGCAGAGGGAGAAGCAGTCTCCCTGTGGGGAGCCCGATGCAGAACTCAATCCCAGGAGCCCAGGATCATGTCCTGAGCCAAAGGCAGATGCTCAACCACTGAGCCACCCATAGGTGCCCATAGGTGATGATTAAAAAAAAAAAAAAGATTTTATTTATTTGAAAGAGAGAGAGAGAGAGAGAGAGGGAGAATGAGCAGAGGGAAGGGGCAAAGGGAGAGGGAGAAGCAGACACTTTGCTGAGCAGGGAGCCCAATGTAGGGCTTGATCCAAGGACCCTGAAATCATGGCCTGAGCTGAAGGTGAGTGGACAGTTAACTGACTGAGCCACGCAGGTGCCCCCATTCAAATGATCTTTAAGTTGTGTCAGCAATGTTTGGTTTTATAGTTTTAATATATAGACCTTGCACATTTTTGTTAAATTTATTCTTAAGTATTTGATAAATTTTGATGCTATTGTAAAAGATTTTAAAGTTTCAATATCCAGTTGTTTGTAATTAGCATATAGGAACACAATTGAGTTTTGTATATTGACCTTTGCTTAATTCATTTAATAAGTCTAGAAACATTTTATTTTCTATGTTTTTATGGGATTTTTTTAATGTAGACAATCATATTGGCTGCAGATAGGGAGACTTTATGTCTTCCTTTCCAAACTATCTTTTTTCCTTATCCTTGCCCTAACACAGTGGCCAGGATTTCCAGTACAATGTTGAGTAGGAGCAATGAAATAAGAAATTTTTACCTTATTCTGTTCTTAGAAGGAAAACATTCAATCTTTGTCCATTAAGTATTATGTTAAGTGTAGGTTTGTCATCGATGCTTTTTTTTTTTTTTAAATCAAATTCAGGATGTTTCCTTCCATTCCTTATTTGTTCACTTTTTAACAAGTTTAGCTTTTTAAATGTAAATGAAAGTTGAATCTTAAAAATACCTTTTCTACATCCATTCAGATAGTTCTGTTATTTTCCTCTTTCCTCTGCCAATTGATTTTTGAATGCTGAAACTTGCATTCTTAAGATAATCAGTAATTACTCATGTTGAATTATTTTTTAAAAAGTATTGCTCGATTCAAATTTGTTAATATTTTTTTTCAAATTTGTTAATATTTTATTAAGGATGTTTGCATCTGTGTTTGTAAAAGATATCAGTCTATTTTTCTTTTCTTATAATGTCTTAGATTTTGATATCAGGTAATATTAGCTTCTTAATTAAATTGGGAAGTTGTCCCTCTTCTGTTTTCTGGAAGAGATTGTATAGAATTGGTATTACTCATTTCCTAAATGTTTGGTTGAATTCATTAATGGAGATATCTGGGCCTGTATATTCTCTCAAGCATGTTTTATTAGCTTGTCCTTCAAGCCAAAGCATTTTAACCTAAATTTTAAAATTATTAGCATAAAGTTGTTCATAATATTCCTATATCATCTTTTCAGTGTCTGTAGGATTTATAGAAAAGTCTACTCTCTTATTTATGTTATCACTAATTCGTATCTTCTCTTTTTTTTTCTGATCATAGAGGCTATGGTTTATGGTCTGGCTAGAGGTTCATCAATTTTGTTGATCCTCTCAAACTTCTGCTTTCACTGAATTTCTCTTTTTTGTTTTCTTTTATACTGACTTATAATTTACCAATATTCTTTCATATTTTCTGCTTCTTTTGAATCAATGGGAAGCGTAACCAGAATATTGGAGACAATGAGGAGAATGGAGTCCCTCTACCTGTCTGCACCTCCAGTCATATGTCATCCTCTGAATTCCAGTAATTTCTCCCACTCCCTTTCTCTTCAGGTCAGAGTAGTGAGAACTTCCTGCTGTCATTAGCACTGATATAGTGCATCACCCCTTGTTGATGCTCCTAAACACTTCCCTCACATTTATAATGGTCTCTTCATTAAATCCTCCACCAAGTGAGTATTTGTTTCTTGCTGTTTCCTATCCACTGATAGAGATAGGTTCTTAGAATTAATTAATTAGCCATTAATTTATTAATAGAATATTTTTCAGATTTACAGCAATATTGAGTGGAAGGTACCCATCTGAAGCTGGAACTTTCTTTTTTGGGAGGTTATTAATTATTGTTTCAATTTCTTTAAGGTATATAGGCCTATTCAAATGATCTATTTTTATGTGAGTTTGGTAGATTATATCTATCAAGGAATTGCTCTATTTTAGCTAAGTCATCAAATTGGTGGGTATGGATTTATCATAATATTTCCTTATTATTATTTTTTTAATGTTCATAGGATCTGTAGTGATACCTTCTCTTTCATTTCTGATATTAGCATTTATGTCTTCTTCTTCTTCTTCTTTTTTTTCTTAGCCTGGTGGAAGTTTAACTACTCATTGATCTTTCCAAAGAACCAGATTTGGGGTTTGTTAGCATTCTCTATTGAGTCTCTATTTTCAATTTCATTGATTTTTTGCATATATATTTACATAACAATATTTAATTAACTAGATATTTTATCCTACACAGAATTACCCTTTGTTGTTGTTACAGTGAGAAAGTTAAAACTTTATTTTCATAGCAGCCTTCACAAAGAAAATACAGTATTGTTAACTATAGTTACCAGGCTTTGCATTGTCTCTAGAACTTATTCATTTTACATCCATGAATTTGTATCCTTTGACCAAAAATTTTCCATCTCCTTCGTCCCTTAAACTTTGGCTACCACAATTTTACTCTGTTTCTGAGTTTGAGATTTTTAGGTGTCACATATAAGTGATACCGTGCAATATTTGTCATACTTTGACTTTTTTGCTTAACATAATGCCCTCAAGGTCCATCAATGTCAAAATAGCAGGATTTTCTTCTTTTATATGGCTAATAACATTACATATTACATAAACACACCACATTTTCTTTATCCATTCATCCATTTATAGACACTTAGGAGGTTTCCATGTGTTAGCTATTGTGAAAAGTGCTGCAATAATGATGGAAGTGCAGATATTTCTTGGAGATAGTAATTTCATTTCCTTTAAATATATTCCCAGATGTGAGATTTCTGAATCAAATGATGCTTTTTAATTTTATTTTATCTTTTAAAAGTCTCATTTATTTATTTGAGAGAGAGAGAGAGAGAGAGAGGAGCAGAGGGAGTGGGAGAGAGAAACTTTAAGCCGACTCTGCACTGTGTGGAGCCTGACGTGGAACTTGATCTCATGACCCTGAGATCATGACCTGTGCCTAAACTAAGAATTGAATGCTTAATGGACTGTGCCACCCAGACACCCTATATGGGTGTTTCAAAAACATTTCTTTGAGGAATCTTCATATTATTTTTGATACTGTCTTTGTCATTTACATTCTTACAAACAATGGATCCTTGTTCCCTTTTCTCCACATGCTCAACAACATTACCTATTTCTTATCTTTTTGATAATAGCCATTCTAACAAGTGTCAGGTGATCTCTTTATGGTTTTGATTCACATTTCTGTGATGGTAGGTGATGTGCATCTTATCACGTACTTGCAGTACATAAGAATACTTCTCATGTGAAAAAAATCTGTTCAGTCCTCTGCTCACATTTTAATCTGATTTTTCTTTTTTTTTTTTTTTGCTATTGAGGTATATGGCTTTATATATTTTGGATATTAACTTCTTATCAGATACATGATCTGAAAGTATTTTCTCCCTTTGTGTAGGTTGTCTTTTCATTTTGTTGATCATTCATTATGCTATGCAGAAGACTTTTCGTTTGACGTAGTCCCACCTGTTGATTTGTGCTTTTGGTGTCATATCGAAAAAATCATTGCCAAGACCACTGTCAAGGAGTTTATTACCTATATGTACTTCTAGGAGTTTGAGTTTCAAGTTTTAAGTTTAAGGTCTTAATCCATTTTGAGTTAATTTTCATGAGCAGTATAAAATAGGGGTACAATTATTCTTTTGTATGTGTTTATCTCGTTTTTCCAGAATCATTTGTTGCATATACTATCCTTTCCTCACTAAGTATTCTTGATTACCTTGTCAAATATGGCTCACTGTATATGTATGGATTTATTTCTGAGCTCTCAGTGTTATTTCATTAGTCTATGTGTCTGTTACTATGCCAATACTATAAGTTTTTTATTATTATAGCTGTGTTACATAGTTTTAAATCTAGAAGTGTGATACTTTCAGCTTTTCTAGTTTCTTTTTTGTTTGTTTGTTTGCTTTGGCTGTTGGGGTCTTTAGGGGTTCCATATGAATTTTAGAATTTTTCTTGTTTCTATGAAAAATGCTATTGGAATTTTGATAAGAATTCCATCGTATTTATAAACTGCTTTGGGCAGCATGGATATTTTAATAATATTTAATCTTCTAATCCATGAACATAAGTTATCGCTCCACTTATTTGTGCCTTCAATTTCTTTCATCAATATCTTATAGTTTTTGGTACATAGGTCTTTTACTTCCTTGGTTAAAAATATTCCTAAGTATTTTATTGTTTTTCATGCAATTGTAAGTGGGATTGTTTTCTTCATTTCTTTTTTCAATAATTCATTATTGTCATGTAGAAATGCAGCTAACTTGTATGTTGATTTTGTATCTTGAAACTGCACTGAATTTGTTTATCCCTGTCAGCAGTTGTTTCTTGTGTTTTTGATTTTAGCCATTCAGACATGTGTGAAGCGATATCTCATTGTGGTTTTGAGTTGCATTTCCTTGATGATGAATGATATTGAACATCTTTTCAGCTGTCTGTTGACCATCTGAATGTTTTCTTTGGATAAAGTTTGCTCATGTCTTCTGCCTATTTTTAAATTGGATTATTTGTTTTTTGGGGTATTGAGTTATATAAGGTCTTTATATATTTTGGATACTAACCCTTTATCAGAGATATTCCTAAGTACAAATATCTTCCTGCATTCAGTAGGTTCTCTTAGTTTTGGTGAATATTTCCTTTGCTGTGCAGGAGATTTTTGTTTTGAAGAAGTAAAACTGTCACTGTGTTCAGGTGCTAATTTTTCTTTGTTTGGTAGTATTCACCTGTGAAGCCATCTGATTCTAGAGTTTTCTCTGTTGGGAGGTTTTTTTTTGTTTTTTGTTTTTTTTTTTCTGTTGGGAGTTTTTAACCACTGATTCAATGTCCTACTTTTTATTGGTCTGTTCAGATTTTCTATTTCTTTCATGATTCACACTTCTTCAGATTCAGGTTGTGTGTTTCTAGAATCTTATCCATTTATTCTAGGTTGTTGATTTTTTGGATATATAATGGTTCATAGTAGTCTCATGATCCTTTGAATATCTGTGGTAGCAATTGTAATATCTGCTTTTTTATTTAAAGTTTATTTGAGTCCCCTCTGAGTCTCTCTTTCTCTCTCTTTCTCACTGTTTTATAAATTTATCTAAATGTTTACCTATTTTATCTTTTTAAAAAACATAGCTCTTAGTTTTGTCTGTATTTTCTATTTCTTTTCTGTTCTCTATTTTAATTATTTATGTTCTGATCTTTGTTTCTCCTTTAGGGGCTTGTTTGTTCTTGTTTTTCTTGTTAATTGAGATTAAAGTTAGATTGTTTATTTGAGATCTTTCTGTTTATTTAATGTAAGCATTTATTGTTATAAACTTCCCTCTTAGCACTGATTTTGGTAAATATCATAAGTTTGGGTATGTTATGCTTCCATTTTTGCTTTAAGATATATTTTGATTTACCTTTGATTTCATGGTTGACTTATTTGGTGTTCATGAATATGTTGTATAATTCCCACAAATTCTTAAATTTTTTAACATCCTCCTGTTATTGAATTCTACTTTCATACCATTTAGTTGGACAATATACTTGGTGCAATTCAATTTTTAAACATTTCCTGAGACTTGCTTTGCAACCTAACATATTATCTATACTGGAAAAAATTCCATGTGTGCTTGGGACGAATTTGTATTCTACTACTTCAGATGGAATGTTCTGTATATGTCTCCTAATTTCATTTGGTCTAAAATATATTTCAGGTCCAATGTTTCCTTATTGATTTTCTATCTCAATTGTCTATTTGTTGTTGAAAGTGAATTATTTAAGTCCCCTAATATTATTGTATTATCTATTACTCCTTCAGCTCTGTTTGTGTTTGCTTATATATTTAGGTGCTCTGATGGTGTGTACAGATATATTTAGAATTTTATATCCTCTTGATGAATTGACTCCTTTATCATTATTTAATAGCCTTTGTCTCTTGTCACAGATTTTTACTTAAAGCATATTTTTTTCCAACATAAATATGGCTAACCCTGCTCTCTTTTGTTTCTGTTTGAATGGAATATCTTTTTCCATCTTCACTTTGATCCTACATGTGATTTTATAGGTAGCTTATGTTTGGGTCTCATTTTAAAAAAAAAATCAATTCAGCCCAAAACAAACAAATAAATCACTTCAGTCATTCTATACCCTTTGACTTCAGAATTTGATCTATTTACATTTAAAGTAATTATTGAGGTAAGGACAGTACTGCCATCTTGTTAATTATTTTCTGGCTGTTTTGTAGTTCGTTTATTCCTTTTCCTTCTCTTATTGTCTTCCTTTTTGAAATGATGATTTTCTGAAGTGATGTATTTTGATTGTCTTATCTTTATCTTGTTGGTACCTGCTATTAGTTTTTATGGTTACTCTGAGGCTTCCTTGAAACATCTTATAGACAAAATCAGTCTATTTTATCTTACTTATCTTTGATTGCATGCCAAAATTTTACCCTTTTACCTCCTCTGCTACATTTTGTTTTTCAGGTAATAATTTACAACTTTTTATATTATTTATTAACAGATTATAATAGCTGTAGTTATTTTTTAATACTTTTGTCTTTTAATCTTTGCAGTAGAGTTAAATCGTTAACACATCACCATAATACAGTATTAGAGTGATTTGAATCTAAGTATATTCTTACCTTTACTAGTTTGTTGTATATTGTCAGGTATTTTCATGTTACTAATTATCATCCTCTTGTTTCAGATTTGAGAAATCATTTCAGCATTTGTTATAAGGCAGATCTAGTCATAGTACATTTCCCCATTTTTTTTGGGGGGGGGGAAGTTTTTATATCACCTTCTTTTCTGAAGGACAACTTTGTTGTTTACAGTATTCCTTATTGGCAGTTTCTTTTCTTTCAGCCCTTTGGATAAATCATCTCATTGTCTCTGAGCCTGCAAGATTTCTGCTGAGAAATCTACTGACAGAACTATGAAGTTTCTATTGTATGGACGAATATTTTTTCTCTTGCTATTTTTCTTTTACTATTCCTATTATCTTTTAGCATTTGGGTTTATAGAGTTTTATATAAGTGTTTTGGAGAAGATTGTTTTGGATTTAATTTAGTCAATAGGGATGACCTATTGGCTTCATGATCTTTTTTTCTTTTTTTCCTTTTTTTTTTTTTTTTTTGGCTTCATGATCTTGAATGTCCAAATATTTCCTAAGGTTTGGGAAGCTCTTAGCCTTTATTTCTGTAAATAAGCTTTCTATCACTGTTTCAATCTCTCTTCCTTCTCAAACTCCAATGATTCATACATTGTTTCTGTTAATGGTGTTTTGTAAGCCCCAAAGATTTTCTTTCTTTTTTTTTTTTTTTTCATTCTTTTTTCTTTTTGTTCCTTTGATTGGATAATTCCAATTGCTCTTTCTTTGAGTTCTCTGATTCTTTTCTACTTGGTCAAGTCTGCAGTTGAAACTCTGTTGAACTCTTTAGTTCAATTACTGTAATCTTAAGCTCCAAAATTTCTGTTTGGGTCTTTTTTTTTTTTTTCTATCCTGTTGAACTCACTTTGTTATGCATTGATTTCCTGATTTTATTACATTGTTTATCTATGTTTTCTTGTAGCTTCTGAGAATCTTTTATTTTTTATTTACATTCCAATTACCCAGTTACCCTATCCCCCCAACCTCCCCTCCAGAAACCCTCAGTTTGTTCCCTCTAAGATTCTCTTATGGTTTGTCTTCCTCTCTGTTTTCATCTTATTTTATTTCTCCTTTCCTTTCCATATTTTCATCTGTTTTGTTTCTTAAATTCCACACATTAGTGAAATCATATGGTATTTATCTTTCTCTGACTGACTTATCTTGCTTAGCATAATACTCTCTAGCTCCATCTATGTTGTTGCAAATGTTAAGAATTCATTCTTTTTGATGGCAGAGCAATATTCCATTGTGTGTGTGTGTGTGTCACATCTTCTTTCTCCATTCATCTGTCAATGGACATCTGGGCTCTTTCCATAGTTTGGCTATTGTGGACATTGCTGTTATACTGGGGTGTATATGCCCCTTTGAATCACCATGTTGGTATCCTTTGAATAAATACCTAGTAATGCAGTTGCTGGGCCATAGAGTGCTCTATTTTTAATTTTTTGAGGAACGTCCACACTGTTTTCCAGAGTGGCTACACTAGTTTTCATTCCCACAAACAGCGCAAGAGTGTTCCTTTTCCTCCACAGCATTGCCAACACTTGTTGTTTCTTGTATTTTTTATTTTAGCCACTCTGAGAGGTGTGAGGTCATATCTTATGTAGTTTTATTCAGCCATAAATAGAGTGAAATTTTGCCATTTGTAATGACATGGATGGAGCTAGATAGTATGATGCTAAGTGAAATAAGTCAGTCAGAAAAAGACAAAAAGCATATTATTTCACTTATTTGTGGAATTGTGATATCTCCTTGTGGTTCTGATTTGTATTTCCCTGATACTGTGTGATGTTGAGCATTTTTTCATGTGTCTGTTATCCATGTGTGTCTTCTTTGGAAAAATGTCTGTTCATGTCTTCTGCCCATTTCTTGACTGGATTTTTTGTTGTCTAGGTGTTTTCTTTGATATATTCTTCATAGCTTTTGGATACTAACCCTTTATCTGATAAGTCATTTACAAATACCTTCTCCCATTCTGTAGGTTCCCTTTTAGTTTGTTGACTATTTTTTTGGTGTGTAGAAGTTTTTTTTTTTTTTATCTTGATGAAGTCCCAATAGTTCATTTTTGTTTTTGTTTCCTTTGCCTTCATAGAACTTGCTGAAGCCAAGTTCAAAAAGGGTGTTGCCTGTGTTCTCCTCTAGGATTTTGATGGATTCTTGTCTCAAATTTAGATTTTTCAATCATTTTGAGTGTATCTTTGTGTCTGGTGTAAGAGAATGGTCTAGTTTCATTCTTCTGCATGTGGCTGTCCTATTTCCCCAACATCATTTGTTGAAGAGACTGTCACTCTCTGAGCATTTTCATGGCAATTGTTTTGAATTCTAAGCCAAGCAATTCCTGGATCTCCTTTTCTTTGGGGTTACTTAGGGCAAGTTTACTGTGTTTCCTTGGTGATATTTCCTTGATTCTTCATGATCCTTGTAGCCTTGTGTAGGTGTCTGTATATTTGAAGAAGCAGTAGCCTTTCCCAGACTTTATGGACTAACTTTGGCATGGAACAACCTTCACCCTGTGGATGGGGGCACACTAGAGAATGCTGTGACCCCTGTCTTGGGAGAAGTGTGGTGGCTCTAGGTTCAGAAGGGCACAATGTATCTTTGACTCAAGCCCCTGGGGTCCACAATATTGATGACTTTTAGTCCCTACCTAGCACTGTGGGAGTTCTCAATGTCTGGTGGAGTTAATGGTGTTGTCAGAGGTGCATTTAGGTCTAATGGCTAAGGACCAGGACAGGCAGTCATGATGACTGGAGCCAGTGGTATGCATACTGTGGGAGTTGTGGGGTTTTGTGTGGTGGTAGGGGTCATTTGTAGAAACACAGGTAATAGTAATAGCCAGAGCAGACAGCAGGGGCCAGGTATAACTGTGGGCACAGAATAATGCAGCGTGGGGGACTTGGCTGTTGGCATGCCCTGCTCTGGCTTCTGGGTCTTGCCATGGCACAATAGTGTGGGTCAGTGTTGAGACTCAGGGCAGGTACATGCACTTGCACAGCTGAAGGGGCTACCTGAAGGTGAGCCCTGTGGTGCCAACTGTGCCAGCAGACAGGGCCTGATTCAGGTCCTCAAACAACTGCAGGATCTTTGGCGCCATGTATGTACTCCTGTGGCTACACTGTTTCCCCATAGGTGTGTAGCAAATATCTATGACACCTTTAACTCCCTTTAGGTGCACAGGTGGAGGGGCTAGCCCCATTCATGTGCATATTGTTGAGAGATAGCTGCAGGGGATGAGGCTGGCCTCTTGCACTTGTACAGCCTCATTTGCCAGGTGTGGGTCCCAGGATAGGTCTGGCTCTGGTATGAGAGAAGAAACCAGAAGAGACTCAGGCACCTGCCATATACAAATGCAAATACCTTGTGGCAATAACCAGATATACTTGCAGTGGGTCTGTCACAGCTGTGCTGGCCATTAGTCTCTTCAGTGGTGGAAGTTGCTGGAGTCAGCCTTAGGAAAAGTCATTTGGAAGTTCAGCTGTTCCTGCTACGTGTATAGACCTCAGCATTGCCAGTCTCTGGGTGAGGTAAAGCCATGGCGAGTCCTTCGTGTGGTGCCCCAGGAGGCTGGGGAAGCTGGTAGCTTGCTCCACTCTCTTTTCCAGCCAGAGGAACTCTTTCTAGCCTAGAAGTTCCCTTGGTGCTGAGCATTGCCCACCCTGGACGGTGAGGGTGGTTGCAGGCAAAATGAGGCTGTTTCTCTTCCTTTTTTTGTAGTTACACTGTTATCTTGTTTGTTTGTTTTTCATTTGTTGTTGTTGTTCTACTGTGTTGCTTATATTTTTTAGCTCCAGGTATCCCCTACACCTGTTTCCCTTTGCAGGTAGCTAACTATTCATCTTTGTGGTGAGATGGAGTCTGGGGTCTCCTGTGTTGCCATTTTGCTGACAACGCTCTTTTCTTCACTTTCAAAGTATGAATTTCACAGGGTACAGAATTCTAAGTTGGTAGCTTTTTTTCTCTCAACACTAAATATTTTATTCCATTTTTGCTTGCATGGTTTCTGGGCAGAAAGTAAATATAGTTCTTATTATCTTTGTTCCTTCATAGATAAGATTTTTTTCTTGTTTTTTTTCAATATATTTATCTTTCTCTTTTATTTTTGTGGTTTTAATATAATATGCACAAGTATAGTGTTTTTGTTTTGTATTTTTCCTGATAAATCTTCTGTAAGTTTCCTGGGTCTTTGTTTTTTTTTTTTTTTTTTTTAAAGATTTATTTATTTATTCATGAGAGAGAGAGAGAGAGAGAGAGGCAGAGACACAGGCAGAGGGAGAAGCAGGCTCCATGCAGGAAGCCTGATGTAGGACTCGATCCCGGGTCTCCAGGATCACACCCCAGGCTGAAGGCAGTCGCTAAGCTGCTGGGCCACCCAGGGATCCCAGGTCTTTGGTTTTGAATCTGACACTCACTTTGGGAAGTTTTTGGTCATTATTGTTTCAAAATTTTTTCTTTTTCCTCTGCTCTTCCTTTTATGCATATGTCATAACTTTTGTAGTTTTCCAACAGTTCTTGAACATTCTGTTCCAATGTTTTTCGTTATTATTTTCTTTCTGTTATTCAATTTTATAAGTTTCTATTTTCATATCTTCAAGTTCAGAGATTCTTTCCATAGCCATGCTTATTTTATTAATGGGCCCATCAGAACATTCTTCACTTCTCTTAGTGATCTTAGTCTATGGCATTTCCTTTTCATTCTTTCTTAGGATTTTTATCTCTTTACTTATATTACCCATCTGTTCTTGAATGCTGAGTACTTTTTATATTAGAGCTCTTAGCATATTAATCATAGTTGTTTTGAATTCCCAGTGTGATAAGTACAACATCTCTGCTTGCTCCATCTCTTCAAAATGTACTTTCTGCCTTTTGGTATGCCTTGTGATTTTTTTTTTCCTTGATAGGTAGTCATGGTGTACTAGGCAAAAGGAACTGCTGCTATAAATAGGCCTTTAATATGTGCTATAAGATGTGAGAAGAGAGGAACGTTCTATACTCACCGACCCAGTGTTTTAGTGAGACTGTGCCCCTGGAATATGAACCTAACAAGTGTTTCTCATTTTCTTTCTCCCCACTTAGGTGGAACAGGATGTCCCTTCCCTTAGGTTGGTTTGGCTCTGAAGAAACCCAAATGTTTAGGCTCTGTTTAACCACTTTCTCTTGAGGATAGACCTTGTTAGGAAAAACAGCTCTAATGTATTTTAGAATGATTACTTCTCACCTTCCCCAGCTCAGTGCATGAGATGATTTCTTTTTGGTATTCACTATGACGACCAGGTCAAGCTCCAAGAGATGAAATTCACAAAAACGTAAATACCCCATTATTGGGTCCCCTTGGAGTTTTTAACTTTCAGAATTAAACACAGTGAGCCTCCAGCAATTTGTTAATTATAGTTCAGGTCTTCTTACCCCCATTCCTGGTTCCTGTGGGGAATCAGCCCATGGCTTTCTGCTCCAACACATTGTGTTTCGTTTTATTTACTTGTCTGTCTCTTGCATTGAGGGCATTGGTTTGCCTTGTGTCTTCTCTTCTCGGACGTGCCTAAGAAGAGCTGATTTTTCAGTTTGGTCAACTTTCTACTTGTTGTTGGAATAGAGTGATGACTTCTAATCTCCATACATGCCAGACCAGAATTCAGAAGTCCAGTATTTGATTTTGAATTTTAACACATATTTATAATTTTAAAAAGATCAATAGAAAAAAATGTGAAAATATTCTATTATCATGGCTCTGTTACTAAAGTTAAGCTGACTTGGTAAAGACAGTTTGAAATTGTTAAATATTTTTAATTTTTATTTATTTATGATAGTCACAGAGAGAGAGAGAGAGGCAGAGACACAGGCAGAGGGAGAAGCAGGCTCCATGCACCTGGAGCCTGATGTGGGATTCGATCCCGGGTCTCCAGGATCGCGCCCTGGGCCAAAGGCAGGCGCCAAACCGCTGCGCCACCCAGGGATCCCACAGTTTGAAATTGTTAACCTTGAAGTCCACTGGCTTAATATTCTAGAGATTTTATAAAATGGTAGAATTTACTGGAAACAGTCTTTGACTCGTGTTAATAATTTAGGATATTCATTACTTAATCTCTTTAATGATGGCTTTGTGACCATCTGTTATACTAATTGACTCTGCAGTTCTCCAAGGAAATTATAGAGAATGCAGAATTTGCAATAATTAGGGAAAATACCAGCTATTGAAGAGCTTCTTTGTGCCAATGTATGGACCTCATCTCAGGAGACATGGATGTGTTTAGAGTATGATTCTTGTCCTTAAGGAACAAGTAATGAAGTAGAGAATACATTTGGGAATGAATAATGGTACAAATCAGCCTGTAATTAAGAGTATGATAAGCAAAAACTAAACATTACAGGACATAGGAGCTTCATAGGTAAAGTGCTCTTGTCATATATGGTAGCAAAATAATGTCCCCTTCTCCCCAAGCTCCATGAAAAATTTCCACATCCTAATATCTGGGACCTGGGAATATGTTACTTCACATGGCAAAGGGGAATAAACGTTACAAATGGAATTAAAGTTGGTAATTTTCTGACCTTGAGATAGTGAGATTATCTTGAATTATCTAGGTGGGCTAATTGTAATTACAGGTGTCCTCAAAAGTGGAATAAAGAGGCATAAATAGAGAGTCAGAAGGAGAAATGATGGCCAGAGAATGGTCAGAGAAATGCAGTGTTGCTGTCTTTGAAGATGGAGGAAGGGGGTCATAAGCCAAGAAATAAGAGGTTTCTAAAAGTTTGAAGGAAGAGAAAATGGATTCTTCCCTAGAATCATCAGATGGAACGCAGTCCTATCAAATCCCTTGATTAGGTAGATGATACCATGTCAGACTTCATGTCTACCGAACTGTAAGATTATGCTGTGCTAAGCCATGCATTGTGGTAATTTGTCATAGCAGCAGTAGGAAACTAATATATCTGGGAAGAAGGAAGAAAAGACATCGTGAGCAAATGGAACAGCAAAGGAAAGGGATGGAGAAGCATGCCCTTACCTTTTCAGAGAATCAGATAATAGTCAGGTGCAGATTAGAGCAAGATTTGGGAGAACCTTAGTTACCATACCAGAGCCTGCCCTTTAATCTTTGGGTAAAAAGAGAATCAGTGAAGTTTTTGAGCACAGCAGTGACATTCTTGGTTTTGTAATATTTCCTATTCCAGAGTAGACTGGAGGGTATAGCTGGGAAAGATACTCACTTTTCTGTTTTGCCTGAGTAATGTTTTCTTTTTTTTTAAAAAAAAAACAAGATTTATTTATTTACTTTTGAAAGAGAGAGAGAGAGAGAGAGAGAGAGTACATGTGTGTAAGCACAGGGGGAGGGGCAGAGGGCGAGGAAGAGAGAATCCCAAGCAGACTGTGTGCTGAGCATGGAGCCCAACATGGGGCTGGATCTCATGAACTGAGCTGAAAGTAAGAGTCAGATGCTTAGCTGACTGAGCCTTTATAGTGAGGCTTTATGTTCTGTTTGAAATCCCAGAATAAAGGATCTGTGCATATTGGTATGTAAAGCCAAGTCGTGAAGACAACAGATATCTACATGTTCACTCATGAGGCTGCTCCACTAGTAGATTGTTTGGATTATTGCTTGATCCATTCTGGCATCCTTTATAATATGTTAATGTAAGTAAAACTTACTCCAAAGCCAATTCCTTGTGTGTGTGTGTGTGTGTGTGTGTGTGTTTTTAACAATCTGCTGTTTTGGATTATCTCTGCCTCTAGTTTCTGTCATTAATGTAAATAAGCACAAACTGCATGATTAATCAAATTGATTGTGGAGGGATTGGCCATCAAAATGGCAAAATATAACAGTGAGGTTAAATGAACACTCCACCCTTTCCTTTTTCTATGAAAATATGAAAAATTGAAAGGAGGCAATTATCTCATTGGTGAAAACTAAAGAGTCTCTCACCAAAATTAAAGGTTCATAAGATATATTTCTCTACGTATTTTTATCCTTATGTCAAGGTTGCAAGGTCAGAAGTGCAGAAAATGTGCCCACATCACAAGTGAGAGACTAGAGTCTTCTGAAGACAAATATATTCAGGTTACATAGCTAGGAAGTCTCTATGTGTCTAAATCTGCTGATTGTACTATGACATCTCGGTGCTTTGGAAGGAAAATGAAATTTTTTTTTTTTTTTTTTTTTTTTTTAGAAAATAGGCTTTTATTTAGTAGTCTCCTGTCATTTGTTCTAGATTATGGGTTTTGATACACATTGGATTTTTTTGAAAGGTCTAATTTCCCGACAAATTAATAGAGATAATTGTTGAAAAGGAAAAGGAGGTTTATGAACCAGAAGTGTAACGTGTCATAATCATAGCTCTTTCTATATACGCGTCTGTATGCATGTGCGTATCTCTGTATGCATGCAGGTATTTCTGCATTATATATGTGTAGCTGTTAATATATGTAGATATATAGAGCACGGCATACTTGATGGAAATGCAGTAAAATGTTAAGAGAGACTCTCTTTGCAGTGGAATTATACGTGATTTTTCTTCCTTTAATCCGCAGTTTACACATTATCTAAAGTGAACATGTATTATTTTTGTAATCAGGAGAAATAAAGATTCTTTTAAAAATTAAACAAATCAAGTATGTTTTCCTATGCCATATGGTGCATGCTCTTTTTTTTTTTTTTTGTGCTAGAGATAAACATTCTACATGTGTATATTGGATGGAAGTGCCTTTGTCTTGCATTTCTTCAATCCATTTACCTATTAAAGTTGTATAAACCAGGGTAAGTCTGCTAGTTATCTATTACTATTCTGTTTGCCTTCACTGTATTTATCTCTGAACTTTGATAGGAAAATATGATACTGCTGTCCCTGAAAGTCACATAATAGTTTCAGTTTAGGCCAATTGGGTCTTAAAAATAAGTAAAATAGTGACTAACAAAATATGGAGAAATTATTTTAATTCTTGTGAGATTAGGGTTGTGTGATGGTTAGTTTTATGTGTCAGGGCTAGGCTATACTACCCAATTATTTAATTAAACACAAATTTAGGTGTTTCCATGAAGATATTTGTAGATGTGGTTAACATCTACAATCAAAAAGTAAAGGACATAACCCTGGATAATGTAGGTGGGCCTCACTCTATCAGTTGAAACCCTTAAGAGCCAAACTCAGGTTTCCCAGAGAATTTATGCATCAAGACTACAGCATCGAGGTGCCTGGGTGGCTCAGTGGATTAAGTGTCTACCCTCGTTCAGGGCCTGATCCCAGGGTCCTGGGATCCAGCCCCAACTCAGGCTCCCAGCTCAGCAGGGAGCTTCTCCCTCTCTCCCTGCCCCTTCCCCCAGCTTGTGCACTTCCTCTCTCTCCCAAATAAATTTATTTATTTATTTATTTATTTATTTATTTATTTATTATTTGGAGAGCGGAATTTCTTTGGGTTTAGCTTTAGCTGAGGGGATTTCCAAGTAAAGTGTGGAAAGAGTGGACTTGTTTCCCCTTATTGTTTATAGGAAAACATAGGAGGAAAGAGATGAATTGAGAAAGCAACTGGTAAACAAAAAAAGACCAGAATTTAATGATTTGAAAAATTCTCAGCCTGTGCATATTGCCATAGATGGCAAAGTACGCTTGGAGAGCATACCTGTCAGAATGATTGGAATCAAAAAGACAAGAAACAACAGGAGTTAGCAAGGATGTGAGGAACAGGAAATTTTGTACACTGTTGGCAGGACCATCACTGCATTTTAGAGGCAGTTAATTTGTTTTCTAGTTCATAGGTCCATATATATTTTGTCCCAGGGTGGCTTATACTCAAGTTCTCATCCATATCTGATTTAGATGACTTAGATGATGAGATTTGGGATTTTTTGAGTTGATGATATTTATTTGAGAGTTTTGGACTTAGAGTTGGAATGAGTTGAGACTTTGGGGGAAGTTGAGATGGTGTGACTGTATTTTGCACATGGGATGAACATACATTTTTGGAGGCTAGCAAGTGGACTCTAGAGAGTTGAATAGCTTACCCCCCAAATTCATGTCCATCTAGAATCTCAGAATGTGATCTTATTTGGAAATAGGTTTTTTTGCAGATGTCATTACTTGTGTTCCTGAGTAGGGTGGACTATAAATCCAAAACCACAGAGAGAGGATGACCATATAACCATAGCGGCAGAGATTAGAGGGATTTGTGGGGAAGCCAAGAAACAGCAAGGATTGCTGGCAAGCACCAGGAGCTAGAAGAGACAAAGAAGTATTCTTTCCTCGAGTCTTCAGAGGGAGCAGAGCCCTGCTGAAACCATGATTTCAGACTTCTAGCTTCCAGAATTGTGAGGGAATAAGTTGCCATTATTCTAAATTACCCAGTTTGTGGTAGTTTGTGATAGTAACCCTAGGGAACTAATCCAGAATGGTTATGCATTTTAAGTCTGTATCTTGGCAAATGGATAGGGAGCAGGAAGAAAGAGAAGGAGAGCTCAGGTTGCTTTTCCTAGCCTGGAAGCCATGTTTTCTCACATATATAACCTCTGCCACCTGGATAGCTTCTTCACTCACTGCAGTGCCAATTGCAAGTGCAATGAGTACACTTATGGTGAGTATTTTGTAATGTATACAGCTGGTGAGTCACTATGTTGTATACCAAAACGAATATTGCGTGTCAACTACATTTCAATTAACATTTTTTTTAAATTAAAAAGGAAACAGTTTCTAAAAAATGAAATGAGATCCCGAGAACATTTATGTGTTATAACTGGTAGCTACTAGCTGTATGAGTCATTTGCTAATTTTTCCAGCCAAAGTAGCTTGGAATGGTATTGTAGCACACTCCAAACCTGAGAGCCCTCTAGATTTTGAGGAACGTGTCTTCTTCAACCATCTATAGTTTCAAACTCAGAAGAAAAACAAGTTCTTTGCCAGTATTTAGGTTTCTAATTTTCATTTGATTACTTTCTACCTCCAATTGCTCTTATCGCATCTTTACCCTTGTGGATTCGTATATATGAGCTGCGGGGTAGCACACTTGGCCACCCATAGAATCCAGTCATTTCTCATTCTGGTCAGTGTGTTTGCTCTTGGCAAAATGCAACTTCCTGTTTCAGAGAAAAGGATTTAAAAAGGCTTTTTAAATGGGCTCCCAAGGCTCCTTGAATAGCAAATAGCTTTTAAAAGACAACACTTTAATGGGCTCTGGATAACCAGTTCAAAAACAAAAGTATTGAATATCCCTTTAAATGTGTACAGGTTTAAAAAGCAAGAAGGGAATGGATTTGGCAAAGTTTCTTCTCAGTTTTGCAGAATTCAAAATGTTTCAAAAATTTCTACATACAGAACTGCAAAAAGTTTCTAAATGACCTGGGGAGATAACAAAGATGATAGATGCCAATCCAAGCAATATACAGCTTATGCATGGTTGTGCCTCTTGGAAATTGTTGTTTCTTCTATAAGCTTATCTCTGTGGAAGGGAAACTGAGAATGATGGGCGTAAAGGCAGGGAGAAAAGGAGGGAGGAAGACAACCACGTTGCAGGGGTATCATGGCTGCTCTAAATAGTCACTTGACACTGCTCTATAAATGGAGCCATTTGCCCCTCAATGTGAATCGCTAACATTTGGGAGAATAGTGGACAATGGATCTTCGTGTAAACTATAAATTTTATAACAGTGAATTAGCATGTTCGTTTAACAGAAAGCAAACAAATCTTGGTGCAAAATGGATTCAGTGTATTAGCTACTTTTCCACTGCTTAATGAAGTGGTGATGACAAAGCCAAAACAAACAGCTGTGTACTTCATAAAACATAAAGAAAAAAACTTCTATGTTTAATCACTGTGTGGTCAGTGATAGGCTGGTACCTGCTTGGACCGAAGGTTTCTACGTTTGCGGTAGAAAGCTCCTTAGCAACTTGGGTGTTGAACTGACAAATTACTACAGTGGCTTTGGAACAGACAAGGAAAAAGTAGATACACTGAATTCTGTTCAACTCCTAACATCTATTAAGCACCTACTGTGTGCCAGGTACTGGAGGTATGAAATAACGATCGTGAGATGGAGGCGCTTGAATTGTCCAGAACTCCAGTGACTGTGGGAAAGACAAGTCAGGATGATCTCAGTTTGGGTTTCGCAAAAGCAGACACTGAGATAAGAATTTGAGGACGACTGGTTTATTGAGGAGTGATTCTAGGAAGCATGGGTAGGAGAGTGAAAAAAGTGAGACAGGGAAGGCAAGGAAGACAACTAAAGCCAGCCACCACCGTAAGCACCGGGCCATTCTGCTGGGAAGTGGTCTAGGACACCACCTGATGTTAGTCTTCCCCAAAGTAAGGGACATGGCTATCCTTTAATTCCCAGCCTTCATTAGCTAAGGGCTGCTCCTGGGAGCATTTATTCCCCAACACTTCTGCTTTTCCCTGTGCAATCAGGAGAAAGTCTTCAGTTGGAGAGCTGCAGTTTCGTGCACCAAGATGGCCTCAGTGGCTACTGGAGGATTTCAGGATGAGGCATCCAGAGCATCTGCTATAATAACCGAGTGGGTGAAGAGTGGTTTGGCAGTAAAGGCACAAGGAGTTCAGAGGAGAAAGAGAGTATTGTGGGATGTAGTGAGAAGGAAGAGACTTATGACAGGGGTTGCGAATTGATCCAGGTTCTGAACGGTGGGAGGTGGCACAGTGAACCAGGGTGGTAGAGTGAGCAATCTCGGGGACTTCCGAAAGCCTGAGCTGCTAGTGAAAGAAAGATTGAGAAGAGTCTTCTCAGGAATACTCCGAAATGCAAGCTGATTAGCCCATAATCTACTATAGTTATAGGACTGTAGATACTCAACATGAAATTCTGAGCGGAGACACGTGAAATATTTCGGTATGGCAGTCTCGTACTTTCCCCCATGTCTGTTCTTTCATCTCGCATGCCGATAGAATTTTTAGCTTTTATTTTTTTATTTTTTTTATTTTTTTATTTTTAGCTTTTAAAAGCTGAGCAGAATGTAGGTTTTTATTCCCAGCCTCTCTTGAAGGCAAATGTGGCCATGTGACCAAGTCTGGCCGAGCGTACGTGAGCAGAAATAACATAAGCAATGCCCACGCTTTGCCTTTACTGGACATGCTCTCCTCTATCCCTTCTTTCCTTCCTAGTGGCTTGAACGTGAGAGCTTGGTGGTCATGTGGATAAAGATAGCACTTTTGGGAGAGCAGGATATCAAGGCAGGTGGAACCTGAGCCCATAGAAACTTTATGGAGTAGAAAAACAGACCATTATTTTGGGTCTTTGTAAACAAGGCTAAACCTATATTCTAACCAGTAGATTAGGGAAATTAATCTAACAGTAATATTAAGAGTAAAATTTGGAAAAAAATAAAAAAAATAAAAAAAATTTGGGGGAGGCACAGATGGACTACATGTGTTGCACATTTTTCATGACTCTGTGGTTGGTGTTCTTTGTTGTGTTGAGCTTTTTCATGGTTCTGATGCTTAACTCTGTGATTGTTACTTCTTTTAGAAGTGTTCATATATATAAACTAATATTGTGACAAGAGTTCCTATAATATTGGAAGGCGCTAAGGACTGGCAACCTGACAAAGTGGAGAGAATGTTAATGGAAGGTCTTGGGTAGGTGTGACTTGAACAAGGGAAGGGCGCTTGAAATAACATCCTGGGAAAATATTAAAGGAGAAATTTCAATGAGTGTGACTCCAATTTAGCATATTTCTTGACATGTGAACACTTATATTTGAATGTCTGTTTGAATGTACAGTAGAGGAAGGATAGGGGTATCTAGTTGAGAAAATGAATTGGATTGGAGCGTCTTGGTTGGAGTTGTGGTAGCAATCATCTTAAATTGATTAGGCTGATATCTGGCGATTAATAAATTGCATATTGCTCATTTACAATCTTTTTTTATTGGAGTTCTATTTGCCAACATATAGTATAACACCCAGTGCTCATCCCGTCAAGTGCCCCCCTCAGTGCCCGTCACCCATTCACCCCCACCACCCGCCCACCTCCCCTTCCACTACCCCTTGTGCGCTTCCCAGAGTTAGGAGTCTCTCATGGTCTGTCTCCCTCCCTGATATTTCCCATTCAGTTCCCTTCCTTTCCCCTTTATTCCCTTTCACTATTTCTTATATTCCCCATATGAGACCATATAATGTTTGTCCTTCTCTGATTGACTTCACTCAGCACAATACCCTCCAGGTCCATCCAGGTTGAAGCAAATGGTGGGTATTTGTCATTTCTAATGGCTGAGGAATATTCCATTGTATACATAGACTACATCTTCTCTATCCATTTACAATCTAATCAAATAAAGTAGTCCAGATTTGTGTAATGTAGCTAATAGGAGATTAAACTTGGATGTGGATTTGTTTGATAGCTTTGGGACACTGTGCTTAGGGCTCACTTCTTGGCCAGAGGCAACAAAGTAGCATTACCTACCTGTGTCCTAAGGATGGTCCTAGGACAATGGGCAGCAGGAGGGACTCCAGAAAGCTGTCTAAAGATTTAGGGACGATGTTTCACAGAGAAACCAAGCCTCCTGCCTACACTTTATAAATTGGACTCCTCAGGCATGCTTCCTTGAAGTGCTCAGAGAAGGCCTGTCAGTGCTGTGAACTGAGCTACATTTTCTAGAGGCTTGGTAAATGTATGGAATAAATGAACTAAATAATTAACCATGGACTTGGCACCAACTATCAATACCTAAGTGATAGATTGTTGAGCATCCCACAACTTTAGTAATCGTGTGCTTATTAGAAACTTGGTTCACCAGAGCGGGTGTCAATCCCTTGCTTTTGTTCAAGTTTTTCTCTGCGATTCTACGTCCTCTCCCTTGTCTAATCAGCCTCTTTCTGCAGATCAATATGTACATTCATATCTTTAGCTTTTATTGGGCAGCAATTTTGCAACCCATATGTAATTCATTAGTATGTAAACTGCTCTGCCATTTGAGCCAAAATAATATACAGGCTGTCTGAAAAGTCTGGCAACAGAGGATAAACTTATTTCAAATAGTTTATTAGTTACATTTTCAAATAACGTACTTAATATACTTTCCCTCTACCTCCAGACATCTTTTTAGGTAAAGTAACTCTAAATTTAAAGCCATAGGTCTGATCCTTAGTCTGAAAAAAGTACAATAAATATGCTATTTTCCCCAATGTTTCCAGTATATTTACACACTCCAAGGTGCACTTTATTATAATTTTCTTTCAGGTTAACAATAGGATCATCGCTTTAAATTCAGAGGAATTTCATCTGAAAATTTATCTGAAGGATGAAGAAAAACAAACTGAATATATCCTTTTTTGTAATGCAAATAAATGCTGTTTAAGATTTTTGTGTTTTTACAGAATTTTTGTACATCTTGTAATTGATAAGCATCTTAGAACGTTTATTTTAAATTCTTTGTTATGGATTAGTTAAAAGAGAACAAGTTTTTCAACATTTATTTTCAAGTGTCTACCTACAATATGGTCAAAAATAAAATACAAAAATTGAGGTTTTGGCTTGAACCAAACTTTACTCTCTGCAAAAAATATTTTAAAAGGAGAGAATAATAAATTTGAAGTAGGAAATAGGGAAAAATGCATAATATTCTCCATCAACAAATCTGTCTTTGCAATATCCCAAGAAGCCAGCGAGTTCCATATGCTCTATAAACCCACTTTACAGGGGAACTTAATGGGTTGGATTTGCAGCAAGTTAAATGAGATTTTTTTTAACTGATGCAGTTTTCACAGGCTGACGCCCTTCACTGTTTGAGTGAAACCATCTTGATTTTGAATACTTTGGCACATTTCACCATCAGCCTTGTGTCAAATGACCCTGAATTTGAAATGAAAGCACCCTTCAGATCTTTGGTTTGGGTTGGTGTCATAAACAAATCTCAGTTTTGTTCTCATGGCTTATCATGATCTCTCCAAACCTTTGATGTATTTATGTCGAAGTTCAAGGATTATATGAGAAGCTTTGCACATTTACGTCTTCATTCCATTTCGAATAGGCATGAGCTGTAGTAGCTCCATCTCCAGCTACTATGCAGCTGAATAGTGATGATGGTTCAGGGCCAGAGTCTGTCGGGAGCCCCTTCAGATAAAAATTTGCCTCTGTATATGTAAACCTATCATAGATGTATCGGCCTGAGTGGGGATTTGCTGATAGAGTCCATGACCATAAGTCATGTTCTTGAAAATTACTAAGATTGGCAAATTTCAGATTTCAGAAAAAGTAGAGGTTAGAGAAAATCGAGAGAAAGAGTGGTAACTCATTAAAAAAATTCTAGAAGAGATTTGCTTCCAAAATGAAATAGGTCAGTAAATATAAAAAAACCTGTTAGCACAGTTAATCCTCTGCCTGAACCACGTTCTTTCCATTTTGGGGGAGCATAGAACTGTTTCTCTCGAGGCAGACTTGCTTACAAGTTTTAGTTGTGCAGCCAGCATCTCTTTAAAAGTTTTTGAACCAGCCCTTACTGCCTTGAAATGTAATATATTTTATACTTGCATTTTCCTCTAGTTTTGTCTACATGAGCCTCAGGGGGAAAATGCTTATATATCTTCCTGACCTTTTAATAAATTATTGCTGGGCTTAGAAACACATTTTTCTCAACACCTAGTTTTCCTATCTTATATATTGAGATGTTGACTTGTAAAAAAAATTCTCTTTGTGTATGTTATCTGAGGCACCTGCCAACATGTAAGAGTGGCAGGGCCATGACTGCAATGGTGTTTTTTATTTTAAGGAATTGATTCATACAGACTGAGAGATTCGTATCTACAAATACAAAGCCTGATTATCCCAAGGTGTGTGTAGATTAACTATTCACATTGATGTAGAGCTTTATAATTGGCTAACCAGTATCATATTCAGTGTAACTTTGACATGACTGGTAGTTAGGTAGGTAGGATTGCACACCCATCTGGTCACTAGTATCGTTCATCTCTCCTTCTGTTTTTCCCTCCTTCTCTTCCTTTCTTGTGCATGACACAAATATGCTTATATTGCAAATGCAAACTGTATTTTATTTTTTATTTTTGTAAACTGTATTTTAGAATGCAGTCTATATCCTTAGTGCCTGCAAGATTGTCTAGGTCAACACGACATGTAACAAACAAGGCTTATGCCAGACACTACCTGATAAGACCTATGAGAGCTATAAGGACCAAGTACCCCTAAGTCCAAACACACAGAGGTCAGCGAGATTGTTTCTGCTGGTGAGGAAAGGAGACTCAGGCAGAGTAGGCAGGGTTTGAGGTAGGCTTGCAGAATAAGTAGGGTTGTTATATTGTCAACAGATGAAATGTGAGAAAGACTATGTTAGACGTAAGCAGTGCCTAAATATCAGAAAGGGAGACAGAACATAAAGACTCCTAACTCTGGGAAACGAACTAGGGGTGGTGGAAGGGGAGGAGGGCGGGGGGTGGGGGTGACTGGGTGACGGGCACTGAGGGGGGGCACTTGATGGGATGAGCACTGGGTGTTGTTCTGTATGTTGGCAAATTGAACACCAATAAAAAATAAATTTATTATTAAAAAAAAAGATTTACTAGCATCTGGGCAGATCAACAGGAAGAAAAAATGAAACTCCTGGCAAAGCCTGGCAAGCAAAGAAGAAGAGTGAGGGAGAGAGCCTGCAGGACAGGTGGCCAGTGGCCTGCTCTGACACATGTGTCAGGTGAGCTGGAAGGGTCCTGGGTGAACATCAGTGTGTCCTATCACTGGTCTTGGTATGTGGATTCCATGCTTGTATGGGTGAAGCTTAAGTCAGAGTCTTTTTTTTTTTTAAAAGCAATTATAACATTCTCAGGTCTTTCTCTCAAAAATTACTCCCACGCTAGATGTTATCTACACTGGAATTGTGTAATTATTTGTGAATATCTGATATCAGAATTTCACATTTTTCTTTCTTTTATTTCTAATACATTTTATCTATTTGTTTTTGGCTCTTTATTCTGGGCCTGGAAATCATTTTGGATGCAGATTCCGTTAGCCAGCGTATCAGCTATCCCTTCCAGCTTGATTTTGAGACTTTCCTCCGGACTAACATCAATTGATGTTATTGTTATTATATCAAATACAAGTTATTATATCACTGTTATTATATCAAATACAAACAAGTCTAATAACACCTTATTCAGCCTTGGCTTCTCCATCAAGTCAAACACTTTGCAGGAATCACACTCCTTATGCTCTTCTGATTTGCATGCCTACTGACCCCTTGTTCAGTCTCCCTAGTTCAGTCTCCCTAGTTTAGGAGACTAGGTTGAATGATGAATGCAACAATTCAATGCATTGGTTGAATGCATTCTTTATTCCTTTTTAAGTATAATTAAGCTGTTGGTAAATTGACTATTCCATAATAGTTTCTCAGACATCTGAATCAAATATACCAGGTTAGAGCACTAACATTCATCTTCTTGTTATTTCTTACAAAAAATTAGCCCAGTTGTCTATCTCTGGTGTTTTGGTACCTCTCTTTGTTCAGCATGATTCTTCAGATATTACTCAAAGTGGTCAGTTTAAGATTTCCCAAATGGGATTATATCCAATAGCCCAATAAAATGTCCCTAATTAAAGGATTTTCAGGTATCTAAGAACATGAAAGAGGACTATGGCCACTGCAGGGCCCTTGAATTTATACCTTTCCATGCTTACCTTCCTTATAAATGACCTTCACGGCACAGGTAAGATCCAAGGCATTCCAGGTGCTCTATTCCTGAGCATCCCCTGTTCCTCAGGAGATCCGGGGAAAGGAACAGTGGTTGGAGGAGTCACACCCTGGTAAGGATTTTTCAATACATTCCGTAACTGTTTTCATGATGGCCTAAAAGAAGAGGTGTCTGGAACCAATTTGTAACTCTTTTTCATGCCTTCCCACTCTGTTTACTTTTTTGATGGATAGTTTTATGGTAACTATGAACAGAAGATTTGCCCTGGTGGCGCAAGCTCTGCTTCAGATCACTGCTCCCCGGAGAGTGTGTGCCTGTGGAGAAATCAATTAATTAATGTCTCCGGGTTTCAAGTGTGCTAACTATAAAATCAGGATCCCTCTGGCATTAACTGTACATCCACTAAGTAAGTGTGCCATATTTGTGATAAGAATAGCTCTACCTGTGTGGCAATTGTGTTTCATGATTAATATCCTAGGAAGCAATCCAGGGCTACAACTCCTTCTTTGCAGTCCTTTAAAGCTTATTGCCAACTTCTTGTATCAATTCTTAAGGTTTGTAAAAATTCTTTGGGACTTTCATCCTTTGTCACTGTAAGTCCAAGTTCTAGTTAAAATTTTGAGTAACTGCTAACATTACAGTCTCCATCACTGGAGAAGCTGAAGGAATTTATGAAAACACACCTATATGGCAATCCTTCTATACCCAAATAATGAGGTCATTTTCATTTTTTTTTCTGATTAAATGCCTATTCTCTTTTGTCCAGTTCTTCTGCACACTCTTAAAGTGGCTTTTCTTGGTGTGTGTCCTCTTTTGTTTAACCACCCGGAAATTGAAGTGCTTCAGGCCTTTTCATTCTTGCATAAAAGCTTGGCTGCTTTTTCTTCCCAATATTTGGAAAAGTCAAGGTATCATGTGAGCTGCCAAGCACACTGGGGTGGGATTTGGAAAAGATCCAGGGCCATATTAGTTCTCTCCACTCCTTTCCAGCGCATTGCAAACTTCTTGTATCAGTCTCTCAAGGTTTGTAAAAGTTCTCTGGGACTTGCATCCTTTGCAAACTTTCCATCATACCCTCAAAGAACTGAATTTCAGAATTACCCACTAATATGGATTCATATTAACAATAGACCAAGTGACCGGGAAGCGTTTGGAAATAACCACTTCCCTGGTGGGAGCATTGTAGCAAGAGAAACTTGTTCAGACCTCAGACTTATACTGATTGGCTGTTAGGTGAATGGCTGAGACCTATTTCCCCCTTTTGATTTAATGGGAACAGGTCAAAGGGCCTTTGAAAAATATGCAACACTTCCAGTTTAAAATAGATCTTGGAAGACACTGAAAGAAGAAGGAAGAATGTGGAAATGCAATGGGATAGGGTTCTTTGATCCTAAACCCAGTCAGAATTTTTAATTAGCAGTACATGTAAGACCAAAGAGAAGGACCTCCCATAGAGCAGACCAAGTGAAATGGAAGTTCCAAGAAATGATTGAGTTGTCCTATTTCCAACTTAATTCATCATGAGGTCCTGGGAGATTCTGAATGAGGAATCTTCCTTGTCTTCGCGTATTTTGAATAAGTAAAGCTGTTGGTAATTCAGAAGGTCTCTCTCAATAGAGAGAGAATATTACCTATGAATTATATACTATATATTATATATACATATAGCATAATGGGAAGAATTTACTACTTTCCCCCCCTTCCCCTCCATTCTCTCTCCAGTCTCCTCTCAAGTGTTCTGAAAAATATCACTGGATGAAGATTATGAGGATGAAGAGGAACTTCAGGAAAGAATGTAGGGATCTTCCAAAATTTGGAGATTGAGGCAAGAAGAAGAACTAGCAAAAGAGCTTTTAACAGTAGCCATAAGGTAGAAGGAAAATGGAGAGTGGGATATGGCCTAAGCTAAGGGAAGAAAGCATCTTTGGTGCTAATTGTTGTCAAACTGTTGAGAAGTTGAATAAGATGAAGTCGGAAAAGTAATCACTATGTTTGACAAGAGGGAGGCCATTGCTGAACTTGACAAGAATAATTTTTATGAATAGTGGAGTGGAAAAGCTCCTTTTGCCAGAACTAACATAAAAAAGTTTAGTTATTCAAGAAATAGGCATATTCATTGTTTGTGACAATGAGAAATTTAGGGGGAAAGACCTGATGTGGCCTCCACATCCTTTCCAGATCATGGGACAAGATCTCTGGCCCACATTCCCAACTACCTGCCCCTGTGGAACTTAGCTATCAAGGAGCATCATCAAATTCTGGGTCAGGACTCTGAAATGTTTAAGAGACTAGGGACACAGATTAAGGTAATTTGGAGCAGGAATAGACTTTCAGGGGAATGAGATTCTATCAAACACATGAAGCTGGGGTTTATGGAAGGACGTGGGAGGGAATTACCACCAAGGCACTACACTGTAATTCCTTTTTTGATCTGTCCCAATTACTTTCTTCATTCCTTCTTTCATTTCAAATAAACATTTTGGACCACCCATTAGTGATTAATATTAGAGATGGTGGGAAGTGAAGCAACACATGAACCTGGCGAAGTCCCTGCCTTCATCAGTCATCATATTCAGGTAAGGATATCTCTCTCCATATCCATATCTTGATGCAAACCAAGACACAGGATCCTAAAGGAGAAGGGAAGACCTGCTTACGGCACTGGAGTAGTGGTTTTCGACCTTGGATGTGCATTATAATCATTTGAGTGCTCAGCCCCTTCTCTGATAGGTTGAATCATTATGTCTGGGGGTGAGACCCAGACATCAGTAACTGTCACATCAGATGATTAGAGATTTCAATGTGCACCCAAAGTGGGGGACCAATGCATTGGAACAGTAGCTTTCCAACTGTGTTCCCTGCAGCAGCAGCACCAGCACCACTTAGGAATTGTTGGCGATGCAAATTTGCCAGTCTCACCCCAGATCTGAGGAATCAGAAATTCTGAGAGTGGCGCGCAGCAATCCATGGTACCATAATCTCCAGGTGACTCTGATGGTGGACCAAAATTTGAGAACACCTGTATTAGAGAAATTAACTTTCTAAAAGTCTACAGGAAAAGAGGCTGGGTACAGAAGTGTCTCAAGACATAATTTCTTTTATTTGGACATAAATATTTAACAACCAATCACCAGAGTGTGGAGAATGTTCTGTGGCCCAGTTCTATGAAAAGCAAGAGAGAAATATTCCTGTCTTCAAGGAATTTATAGTCCTCACTAGGAACATACAGAAGAATTAGAGATCAATAAACAGTATAGAATTATGTATAAATAATTACAAATTTAAGTTTATACATTTATGGATGGTTTTCTGGTAACGTAGGCAATATTACAGAGACTACTTAAAAAACTTTACTATGTCTCTTAAACTTCAATCACAAGTTGACTGCATGGATATTTATAGTCACACTTTCTTTCCTACAGAGCTTCATAAACTTGCTTCCATTGTCTTCTAGCATTGGAAAACTCTGAGCCTAAAAGGAATTTTCCCATTTGTAGGTGACTTTCTTTTCTCTGCTTGAATATTGAGAGAAAAATGTTCATTATCTTTACAATTTAACTGAAATTCAATAACCTAACCAGGATGTGTCTCTGACTAATCTCTATTTTCTTTTCTGAATAAAGCTGTGCTGTTTTTATCTGCAAATTTTTATCAGTACTTCACTCATTTCAGACTAATTTTTGTATTGTATCTCTGATTTTTAAAAAATGCAACTGAATAATTTTATGGGCTAGTCCTAAGTTCTCCAAGACTGTCAAAATTTCCTAGAGGTGTTTAAAATGGAATATTACGATAGGCTGGAATTGATTTCTTAGTTAGGATACCAAAAGCGCTAGCAATAAAAGAATAAACAGCATCCAGAATATATAAGGCACTCTTAAAATTCAACAATAAAAATGCAACCCACTTTTAAGGATTTGAATACATTTTTTTCAAAGAAGGTATATGTGAAAAGATACTCAACATAGTCATCAGACAAATGCAAATGCAAACCACAGAGAAATACGATTTCACAGACACTATAATTTGAAAAGACAGACAAAAAGCAAGAGTTGCAGAAGAGGCAGAGGTATTGGAATCCCTACACATTACTGGTGGGATTGCAAAATGGCGCATCCACTTTTGAAAGCGGACTGGCAGTTACTCAAAAGTAAATATAGCGAGTTATCATATCACCCAGCAATTCCACTCCTAAGTATATACTCAGCAAAATTGAAAGCATATGTACACACCAAAACTGTACATAAATCTTTATAGCAGCGTTATACACAATTGGAAAAAGTAGGAAAAACCCAAATGTCTATCACCTGATGACTGGATACACAGATGTGGTATAGCCATACGGTGAAATGTTACTCAGTCGTAAAAAGGAAAGCTCCATAAGAAGGAATGCTGCAACATGGATGAATCTTGAAACTATTATGTTTCATAAATGAAGTTAGACACAAAAGACATATCATATGACTTCATGCATATGAAATTTCCAGAATAAGCAAATCTATAGAGACCTTAAATAGATCGCAGTTGCCTAGAAGAGGGTTGGGGTGGGGGATGGTTGGAAAAATCCAACGGGTATGGGGTTATTCTGTGGTGACTCAAGTGTCCAAAATTGATTGTGGTATGATTGTGCACTTCTTTGAATGTGCTAAAAGCCATTGAATTATACACACTTAGTGGGCAATCTCTGAGTAGGTGAATTATATCTTTAAAAAGCTCTTGAGAACTTAGGTTTCTATCCTGCATGCTTCCAGTCAGTTCCATGTGCCATTAACCACACTCAAAGTGTATTTTTAGAATAATTCTCAAATTTGCTTAATTACTTTGCTTTCTTACTACTCTAGCTCCTCCCACCCCCCTCAGTCTCTCTCCAGCTCTTGCTCTCTCTCCCTTTCATGCCCGGGCTCGCTGCAATAACTGTGGAGGCCATACCTTCCATGTGTTCTTTGCCCTTAGTCATTTTACCAAGTTGAAGGGTTTGTGGACCCTTGCTCTCGACCTCTCCTTTAGTCCCATCTGTTAATGCTTGGGATTTAGAAGTATTTGTTTTTTCCAATCCTTTAAGGCTTTGAAATTTTGGACTTCCTCTATTCACTTTTATATCCGCTTGTTGCACGCTGGATGAATCATTCCTGACACCATTTATTTCTTGACATACCTTGATGACTGGAGCCAGGGCAGCCACACATAGCACTGACCTCCAGTTTTCCCTCATGTTCCCTTCCAGCTACAAGCTGTAGGCATTGGCCTGCCCCCTGCGTCATCACAGTCAATAGCTCTCCCGAACACCACGCTGCTGGGTTAACACGAAGCTCTACCTTTCCTGCCTTCCATATCAGTTTCCTCGCGGGCTGTCCAATGCTCTACGCCTTAGATGTGCATCAGGGCTGCTATACACACACTATAATGACTACCAGGGGGGATTTTTGAGTGGGAGGGAAAAGATCAGAACAGAGGTACGTTCTTGTTTAAGATAAGAGTAAACAAAGGACAAATAAATTCCCAAGGAGGCAGAATTGTCTCTATTACGTAGCTCTGTCTGCAACAACCATTTTCATGGAGTTGACTTTGTAAGTGAAATAGTGTAATAGAGACACACGTCAGCTCTGGAAGGATCACGGGTGCTTATCACTGGTCAGGATCAGCCCAGATTTCTACTTCTACCCTTTGCCTCTTGTTATGCTTATGCAGTGTTTGGGCAGTTTTAATTGTGTTTCCAATGAGGAGCAATAAAGAAGCAAGTTAGCTGGAAGGAATGAGAAGAAATGTGGTTGCCAGCGTCTTCTTATTGGAAGAAAATAATTATGGGACCTCAGGAGATCAAGATGAAGAAAGAGTGAGCATATGAGCATAAAATTTCTTTATGCTGTTTCTATATTAACAACTAAGGGGAAAAGGAGAAGAAAGAAGCCATATGAACATTTTCCTGTAGAGAGGGTACAAGAGATTTGGGTTCAGTGAAAGTGATTACATTTTTTTTTCCTTGTTAAAGCAAAATTTCTTAGACATTTCCCCATATTTAATCACAACCACTGGATGACTACATCACATTGATTTAACCAAACCCCTACTGTCAGACATTCTCAGTCTTTTTTCAAAAGTGAGTTTTGTCTTTAAAACCATTTTATTTTGGAAAAAACAAAACAGAAATAGTACCATCTACTTCCATAACCCTAAGATTAGGTTCAGCATTTCTTAACATTTTGCCCTATTTGTTTTATTGTTATCGACATGATTGAAAGAAAGGGTCATAGTAAATTTTTACGCTAGGCAACCCCACTAATAATATGTCTACCAAACCACCAATCAGCCAATTAATACTTAGTTTCAACTGCGTGTTCAAGATTCTGAGGATACAAAAAAGAAAATGAATGTGGTTCCCGTCCCGAGGAAGCTTGCAGTATTGGGGACAGACATACTGACGTACATGAAGCCGGTGTTAAATAGGAAGAGACTGAAAGTAACAGAGGTTCATAGAAGCCTGAAAGAATTCTAAAATGTTTAGTTACAAGGAAACTTAGAACTTACTCCTATTTTATGAATGGATCCTCTCGAAATCATTTCTTGCTACATGTGAGTGATCCTACATTTCTTTGCTAAAATATTTCCAGTGGTGAAAACCCACTCCCTTACAGTGGAACCCACCCCATGTCAGCTCCCGCCAATGCTCCTCCTTACATTCAGCTGCAAAGGGGTCTGCTCTTGGTCTCAGTTTGGCTCTAGTAAATGGTGCCTGGCTAATCCCATCAGGTATCCTTGGGGGGAGTTTAAATGCAGCAGGTGGTGCAAAGTACAGACTCTGCACCAGAAGGAGCCAGATGTTGCCCAGTCCCCTTCACTTCACAGCCTGGCAGTTCTGGATTCTCTGTTATTTTCTGCACTTGGTGTTTAGCCTGAAGGCTCTGGACACTAGGGTGTTCATTCTCCCCGGGAATGCTCTGGTGGCCGCTAATGACACTGATGCCATAAATTTCTGGATGAAACCTGATCTGTTAAGCTAGCCCCACTGCCATGTTGCATTCCAGGCTACTCCTCGGCTTCCGCAGAAAGGATCAAAAGCTCTGTGTACTGCAGGGGAAGGCCGGCCTTCTCTTGGGCCTCTACCCCTCACTTGCAGGATCCAGAGGCATCAGAATTTCAGGATTTAAAACAAAACCCTAACGACCAATGGCTAAGACCGCTTTTCTTCTGGAGCCTACATCTCTATTGTGGGATGAAGAGGCATCCAGGACTCCGGGTCGTTGCCACTCACTGCCTCTGTCACTCCCCTCCTCATAGCCGCATGCCATCACCGATGCATGCCTGAGCCTACCAGGCTCTTTATCCCATCCACATTATCTCCACCGGAAGCCCAGGCCTCTGAGGTCACCACCCCCATCCCCACATGGCTTTGTATATCCTCTTTTCTGACTCTTTCCTTCGGTCCCCAACTCCTAAACCCAGAAGTGGATTTACCAGGATGCCAATGAAGTTTAGGTTTCAGGGCCCCTCGCATCACATGTCCCTTCCTAAGCTAGGCTTTTTCTCCTCGAGAGCAAGGGAAGGAAAGCCACAGTGATAGTCTGGTGTTGAAGGACTGGCGTGTGCCCACCTGAGGGTCTCTGTCTACGCCCTGGAGGGGTTCTCACCACTTATACATGGAGACCATCTGCTCCTGCAGACACTTGAATATCCACTAACTATGAGAATAAAATGAATATCATATGATTGATGGGACCCTTCTCAAGTGAGCTACAGGACTGCAGTTCTCAGAGCACAGGTCCCTGGACAAGAGCCTCTAAATAGGAAACTGGAAGAAGTTTCAGTTGTAGTATCACCAAGATGGAGATTATTGGAATTGACGGAAACAACTATCAATTATTAAGGAAACACAAACTATCAATCAAAAAGAACCCTTAAATTTCCATCAATGATGCTCAAAAAAGAATGATTTTGATATTCCTTCTATACAAAATATTAAAAAATCACTGTCATATGAAAAGGTAACTAAAGAAGATTCAGGCAAATAATAGAAGTGTGTCTGACAGTTAATGCTACTGATAGTGTTTTTGTTCTGGATTTTATGATATTTACTCATAATTTTGCATTCATTTTATAAAAGAGCATTCTCCAAATTGTATAGCTTTATCCCAAAAAAATCGGAATTTATCCCAGAGTATTCCTTGAAGTTTTCATCTACTGCCTCTTTATTCACTTCAATGCTACTCTGATCTTAAACTTGATTTTAATGCCCATGGATATAATTTCCTGGCCACTCCCTTCCTTGCCATTTTTTCTTCAAAGACAGTTTCCTTCACTCAACCTCAGTCACTCATTCCCTAGATGTCTTCAGACCTTGTCATTTTTGATAAGGACAGCCCTCCACCATCTCAGTTCAAGCACAATCCCTGCCCCCGCTGGCTCATCTTTGTGATATATTTGCTTTCTGTCCAAGCTCCTACAAAGCTTGGACCTTATCCAGACCCCACTGACCCCACTATTTTCACTACCACATGTCACCTCACATACCCATGTCCCTCTTTACCCAGTGTGAACTTTGTGCTCTATCATTATAATCCACCATTCACATAGACCCTTCAAGCTGCCCTTGCCTTCTCTTATTTTTATTTATTTATTTATTTATTTATTTATTTATTTATTTATTTTTAAAGATTTTATTTATTTAATCAAGAGAGACAGAGAGAGAGAGAGAGAGAGAGGCAGAGACATAGGCAAAGGGAGAAGCAGGCTCCATGCAGGGAACCCAATACAGGACATGATCCCTGGATCCCAGGATCACGACCTGAGCCCAAGGCAGAGACTCAACTACTGAGCCACCCAGGTAACCTACCTTTTCTTTTTAAATCCGAATAACTTGGTTAAAGTCAAGTCAAGGCTAACATGGACCATGTATCTTAAAGTAGCTGGAGAACATTCAATCATGTTGGCAGGTCTCATTTAACCTTATGACTGCTCATCTCCAGTGGGCCCTTCTGCTGCTGAAGTGGCCCTTCACTCATTCGCTTTCTTTAACTCTTTCATAGCTTCTCACTTTCCTCAAGCATCCAACACCTCTTCCTCCATCTTCACTCTCAGCTACTTTTCATTTCACTAAGAACATAAAAACACTCAGAGAATATCTTTATATGCTCCCTCCAGCAATGTACCCACTACTTGCCTATGTCTACTCCTTTCTTGCATGCCTTCTTTTGGTGACCATGGGTTACACTTTTCCTTCACTGATTGAATATACTGAATTCCATCCTCCTTAATTTACTAGTAGGTATCTCTCCAGCATTCTCTCCTCTGTCTCGGTACCTTTGATCTCCTCTCTCTAGTGGCTCATTCCTGGCAGTGCACAAAATTTTTGCAGCCTAACCGTCATTTTTAAATTCTCTTCTACAGAAAATGTCCTAAAAATTGTCCATACTTGCTGTGATTCCTCTCCTTTTATGCTCTTTCAAATCTACTCTGGTCAAGCTTTTTACTCCATCCTTATTAAGATCACCAAAGACAAAAGTTGCTGATGCAGCAGTCAGATCTAAGCCTTTATCATACTTCTATGGTCTGTAACATTTGACACAATCATACCTTCTTCATTGAAATATTTGCTTCTAGAAGATGATATTTCCTTGATTTCCTCTAACTTCACACACTTCTCTTTCTCAGTCTCCTGCACTGGCCTTTATTATCTCTCTAACCTCTAAATTAAAGTTTCTCTGGAACTAAGTGTTTGGATCTCTTTTCTTACTTACATCTTGGATTTCTCATCCATGTATTGTAGCTTTCAATATCATTTGATATCTTAAAAGCTCTCCAAATTTATGTCTCTAGCTCAGATCTCTCTCTTAGAATCCAGATCCAAATATCCTGCCATCTCTTTGACATTTCCACTTGGATATCTAATAACCACTTAACATATACCACTTCTCTAAAAGCAAATTTCTGATCATGTCAGCAAGTTGCAAATATGTCCTTCTAGTTTCTCACACCATCATACCTAGAGTCATTTTTTTTTCTTTTTTCTTTATCACACACATCACATCAAATCCATGGATCAATCATGTTGGCTCTACCTTTAAAGTATATCCTAAATCATAGCTTCCGCCTTCCTACCATGCTTTGTCATTTGAAGGCTTGGAGTAACTTCTTAACTTACTTTCTTGTGTGTCTTCTTCCAACCTCTGCTTCTGTATTTCCCACCTCTCACCATGGTGTTTTCTCAATAGAGTTGCCTGTTACTCTCTTCCTCCAGAGAGCCTCATCTCTCACTCCCTCATCTCCATCAAATCTTTGCTCAAACGTCACTTGCCTCATCACCCTTTCTAAAATTTCACCCGTCTTGCTTTAGAACTTCCTACTTCACTTGCTGACTTTCCATTTTTCCCCGCAATAATTTTCATCATCTGTACTCTATTTTTTGTACTTACTTATTCTGTTCATTGCCCCCACTAGAATGTGCGCTATAGTTTTGTTTAATACTGTATGCCCAGTACCTAGAGGAGTACCTGCTACGCATTAGGTACTCAAAAAATAGTTTTTGAATAAATGATAGATTTGTGCTAAAATGAAGAGATCAGCAGAGGTGAGAGGGTAAGCAAACGCTGTGTGTTAGTTGCGGCAGCAGATTCCATGAATGAGAACAGAGAGAATAAAGAAAGAAGAGTTGGTTGTAGCAGAAGGAGCAAGAATAGAGACAGGGAGTAGTTGTGCCACCTAATTAGTCCACCCACTACGGGAAGAGTAGGCCTTCGCACCCGGGGAGGGCGACTTCTGGAAACACTGGGGAGTCATGGAAGCTAATGTTAGACCAGAGAGCAATTCTGTATTTTGAATGATGTTTTATTCTCTGTGATTTCTGTGATTTTTGTTTGTTTGTTTCTTTTACTTCCTTAACTATACTGCATTTGATAATACAAAAGATGCATTATTCCTCCTCCCTGAAGAATTGTGACAGTGCCTGTGTTATGAGTGGAGTGTTAGAAATTGAAGCTATAAAAGAATGGATTGGCCTAAAGGCAGAAGGAAGTTCATATCACCCTACTGTCTGTACTTAACAGTATACATAACTCACATCAGAATAATTTCTTAAATCATTTAATTACTCTGTTAACTCTGATAAGCACTTATGCACATTATGAATGAAAAGTGTGCCTAGAAGAGTTAGGGAAATGTTGATAAAAGTTCAGTCCATAAGTCTACTATTTGCAAAGAGTGAATGAAGGACAATGGCCGTGCTGTGACCTCCTAACGGTGGGATGCTATCGCAAAGTAACATAGCCAAGACTGGTGTTTCACACCCACTTTTTTTAAAAAAGAAAAATAGCAATGCACTTCATCATAGGTAGAATATTGGTTATTCTTTTCACATTTCAGTTTTATATTTTTGGTACCATAACCCATGGCACAAAATCAATGGAAATATTGTTGCAATATTAAGTAGATGCTCCATATTAATAATTTAGTAAAAGAAATTAGGGAAAGTTTGATGACTGGCTTTTTGTTTACTAAAACCTGAACAAAATAATGAGGATTCTAGATATCAAGAAGAGAGAGGAGAAGCTGGCAACTGTAATAAGAACAAACAAAACAGGGATCCCTGGGTGGCTCAGTGGTTTAGCGCCTGTCTTCACGCCCAGGGTGTGATCCTGGAGTCCCAGGATAGGGTCCCACATCAGGCTCCCTGCATGGAGCCTGCTTCTCCCTCTGTCTGTGTGTCTCTCATGAAAAAATAAATAAAATCTTAAAAAAAAAAGAACATGCAAAAACAATCTCCACAGTGGCCACAGCCACAACATCTTATAAACTTGAATAGTAGATAAAAGAAACTCAGAGAATTGAGTAACTATTGAAATGAAAATGTACCGACTCTTGGTAACAATATACAGATGGATTAACTCTTTTGTTGCTGCAGATTAATGAGGACAATTGAGTCATATTGAGCACAAATACACCCAGCCCTTAGAAGTTAGAATCATCAATTAAATACATTACAATGCTAAGAGAAAAGCTAAGTTTTGCCTTTCATAAATCAGATATATGGCCAAAATTCTCTTGATATTTATTGTGCATCCCAAAAGAAAAAAAAAAAAGAGGTAGACTCTTTTAAAACATACAATATGTGCTTGTTAAAACTTTTGGACATGAGAAGGAACACCACAGAGTTGTGTTGGCATTTGCCAAATTCATGAAAGGCCATTTATAATAATAAATATTGTATCAAAAGAATCTCAAATGAAATTTATATGTATGTCCATGTAAATGGTGGATGAACAATGATGGAGTAAAATTGTTAACAGAGAGAGAGAGAGAGAGAGAGCGAGCGGTCCAGGCAAGCTGTTGGGCTTTTTAAAATCTCAGCTTTATTAGTCCGTGCAAGTGTTTGGAGGATGCACTTATTCAGCTGTAATTCTGAACAGGCTAAGGCGGTCGTGAGCTTCAGATGTGAGTGCCCTTCTGTGATTTAAAGGATTCAGGAAGAAGGAGTGGAACAGGTGATTACAAGTCTGAGCTTCTGAAATAACCCTGGAGGAAGGAAGTGGCTGTCTGACAAGCACGTGAATGAATGAAGAGGTCGAGGAATGCTGAGTATCAAGAGGTAGTGGTAAATGCCCGTAAACATATGGAATTAGCAAAGTCTCCCACTCTATGGACAATGATTTATTGTTTGAAGATAGTGACGGTTCAGTATCCAATAGAGAGAAGCCAGTGATGATGAAAGAGAATTATCTGGATTCTAGCAGCAAAAATGGATTTCCAGGAAGGTGGTTTCCCTGCTTTTGAAGATGAGGGTTTTCTAGTCATTGAGGATGAAGATTGAAACTTTTGGTACTTTTTTTTTCACACTTATTCTGCTTATTACATATATACAAATGATAACTATTGAAATAATTCGTTTCGATTATAATACATTTTTTATTATCCCATTTTCCTGTTTGTGTTAATGTTAGGGCTGGATTTGCTTTCAGTCAAAATTTCCTCCAAAATTATTTTTCTTTTCTTTTTTTTAAAGAATAAAATTTAGTATTTATTCAGTTTCATAACAAAATAACTGTTCACAAACGGGTATTTCCAAAGAAAGGCAGCATCTTGGCACCGTAGCCTTCAAAATTATTTTCCTATATTTTTGTGACTTTAAAGATTTGTCTATAAATACTAAAACTACCTGTTTAGGAATTCATTCAGAATTTTATTTTGCTGCTTGTTTACATATTTTTACTGTTATGTTTGTCTGTTATGTTTTCTGTTAGAAGTCAATCAAAGTTATTTTATAATGTAGCTTGCTGTTCAGTTCCTAATATTCGCCAGAAGACACTAGTGTTATTTGCTCCTTCAGTGCCCCTGTATAGTGTGAAAGTTAACCTAGCAGCAAATATGTTCTGTTTTGTCACCTAGCATATGTCCATATTAATCATTATGCATTTTCTTTAGCATCGTGACTTGATATTTTCCTTTCGGAATTAATAGGTCATATTACATATCCTTTAAAAATCACTTTAAATTTTTTCAAAAAATTTTCTTTAAAAATTGAGATGCAACTTATGTATCTGTACATTTTATGTAAAAGTGAATATGATGTTTATAGCAAGTAATTAATATTAAGTAATATAAGAGCGATTTCCCTGCAACCTAAAATCGTCTATTAATACAAGCAGATGCACATTGAATTATATTTATCTTGATGTAGTTGGTTTGACAATAAAGAGATTGGTAATAGAGAATTTGAAGTCTTATGGACATTTTGCAACTATTAAAGCTATTGTAGAAAACCAAAATATTATTCGGTAGCAATTAATTTCATTTCTGAATTCTACTTTCTTTTTTCCAGGAAAGAAATATTCGATTTATTAACAAATTTAGGCATTAGAAAAATAAAATACTAAGTAGGTTTGTTAAGATTTCTCAGGAAATCTTAAATTTTTATCTTGATATTTTGTGTTTAATGTCTCTTGATGCCTCTTCTATTTGGAAATTCAGAAAATACAAACACTAAAAATATTATAACAAGACTCAGGTGTTCACCTTTCAAGAAGGCTAATGTTAGACTATTTGCTGAAGTTCATTCTTTAGATAGACTAAATAAAGCATATAGATAAGGTCAAAGTCTCTTTTGTATCCCTTCTCTACTAACCTTATAATTGGAGAAGAAAAATGATGGAGAAACTCCCTGTTGTTTGCTTTTCCTGCTCCTAAGTGGAAGCACTTGAAGGCACCGTAGAATCGGTTATGTTAGAAACTGCACTAATGTAGTCTTCACCTTGATTTTGCAGATTGCTGGGGAAAAACACAACAGCCAACAAGGGATAGTTGAGAGTTGAATGATCTAAAACCCTGAGATGCTTCAACTTTGGGATCTAAGTAATTTGGATCCAGACTACTTTGCCACTCACTCTCCCCTTCTTGAGTTTATTCTAGAGCCTCCCACCATCCCAGCTGAATCACAGGATTTGCAAATTCATGTCATGGGATTATGTGGCAAACCATCTTCATTTACAGTTGAGGAAACTAAGGCCCAGACAGTAGAAAAAATGTCTTGAGGACACATGGCCTATTGGTGAATGAGCAAGGCCTGATTCCATCTGTCCCCTTTTCTTTCTTCCAATTAATTCAGCTGCTTTCTGATCAATGTTAATTAACCAGAGCCAGCAATTTTAGTATTCGGGAAGTTTGAAGATCAAACTACTTATACCAGGTTTAGAATGGAGGGAAAAACTGAAGAAATGCCTTAATTTGTCTATGGTCTAATAGGACTTTAAAAAAAAGATTTTACTTATTTATTTTAGAGAGACAAGGAGAGAGGGAGAGCATGGGGGGAGGAGCAGAGGGATGTGGGTCTCTATCCAGGACCTGGTGCTGGAGATCATGACCTGAGCCGAAATCAAGAGTTGGTCACTTAAATTGACTGAGCCACCCAGGAGCTCCTAATAGAACTTGAGTTCTAAAAGAGGTTGCTTAAAACAGCAGGAAATTCCTGCTATTTTATGATATAAAATTTCTTTTTCTAAGTGAACATTGTGTGATTAAACGGTTAACAGAGTCAAACTTCCCGGATGTCGTGGACTGCCTTCAGAATACTCCTGGGGATGGAAATAACATTGGCTGAATATCCAATGATAGAAAAACAGTTTGTGCTGCTTGCTAATTCCAGAATGTCCCTATGCCCACGGAGATGTCTTTTATGTAGGTCTTGTAAGAGAATACTATGTGTGTCTTCATGCATTTTTCATCAACTTCTCTTATCATCAATGTAGCCTTAAAGACTGGTCCTCATAGGCTGAAGAGAGGAGCAGCACTGTCAGGAGGGTCTCATGAGTTAGCTCATTTGCTCTTCACAGTAGCCTGAGCGTGCATGTTCTGTAGCAGATTCATAAGAATATTAAAGACGACGGTCTAAAGAGTCTTCCTTAAACATTCAACATGACTCCTATTCAACTTAATAGATTTATAGTAGAGCCTAGTCTCACCTTCTGGAATTTTTATGTCTGTGTTACAGATTTGAAAATAGGTTATGCTAGTGATCCATTTTGGTGCTTCCTTCAAGTTTAGCGTCTGATAATGTGATACGGTTACAACACATAAACTCAGAATAAGGTAGAACTGGTGCAGTTACGTACAGCTCAAGGATGGCCTTGGGTTTGTTGTATAACTGCTCATCTCTATAGTGGGTGCTGACTGGGAACATTAGGACGGGAGCTATTATTGCTATTACGCACGTAATGATACAGAGTAAGCGTGGAAAGATGTGCAATTGTGCAGCGGAAACCCATGGGCGGACCATAAATCCCCAGATCCAGAAAGTGTTGGCCTAAGTCTCTACGAAATTACTGTTTACTCCTCACTTTCCGTGTTTGCTCACTTCCTATCAGACTGGACCTGTTGAGGAGATGTATTTTCCCTTCAGGTTTTGCACTGCTTCCTGGAGAATTGGGCCGTTGCCAAAATACCATCGTGCTGTTCTTCCCTTGTTGTGTTTTATCGTTCTGTGTGGCTCGGAAGGATGCACCGGCTCCTGCTACTGGGGGCTGGCATGGAAGTCCAGGTCACTGCAGTTTCTCCCCGCAGGTTAGCCACAACCAGAAAGGCTGAGGTTATACAGGAAATCGGTCAGAACCTTGCTCAGGGCAACCAGGTACACGGCGGTATTTGAAACACTGGTTCAAGCAGCAGGTTTTCCTTGGAAATAAGACCGATCCTTAAGATTCTTGACAGGGTTTGTTCTCATCTTGGGAAGAACATGGGCTGCTGTGTTAATGAGCGATGGGCCCACTTATTTTCTTGATAGGAAAATAAATGATAAGGAAATCTGTTCATTTTCCTTCATGGGACAAATTTATCTCTTCATTTCTTAGCTAAGGGGAAAAAAAATCAGTAATAATTCAACATAGCGGCAATCCAGAAAGTATCTATATTTAGTTTTGGGATTTGCTTTTGGTCTTACAGTTTACTATGTGTCTGAGGTTCTGTCGAAATTTCTCTTTTTATGAAATGGAGAGGTCTCTCCTCCCCCCAGGAAGCTGGAGAAGAACAGAAGAAGCTGAGAAGCGGGTCAGCCTCGGTCCAGGTGCTCCCGGCCCCCCAGCCAACTCTGAGACAGACGACACCCTCTCCCGGCCCGGGGCAGCCAAGCAGAACTGCCCGCTGGCCCTGGGTCCCCCCCACATCCCACCTCTGCCCCACAGGGGAGGAGGAGGAGGAAGCGGGCGGCCTGCAAACAAAGGGCCCAGTAAACAGAAGTGATGCTTGGCTGAAAACTGGAACGCAGGATTCGCTCCAGGGACTTGTGACCGGTGTAGGAGACGTGGCACGGGCCGGTTGTCCTTTGGAAACAGGCCTCTCATTCTCTGACCGCTCCGTCCCTACTTGGGGATCCCTGTGGGGCACTTTAGTTGCTCCACGAAAGCTTTAACGAGCTCTAGCACGTGTATAATAAACGTTAGCTCTGACATTCAATTTTGACTCAGCTTTTAAAATGGCATTAAATGTAACAAATGCAATTTCTTTTCCAATTCAGGTTTTTTTTTTTTTTTTTGGTATTATATTTGTGAGTTTTACCCCTAAAAATGGGGTTTTCATAGATCATAGAATTTAAGAATTAAAAAGCACTTTGAAAGACTTTTGTGGGTAACATTTACTAAAATAGTGTCCTTATTATTCATATTCTGTTTTGTATTTGTAGGCTTTTTATTTATTATTTTTTATTTTTTAAATTTTTTTATTCATAGGCTTTTTAATAGAAATCATTTATTCAACATCTTTTTCATCAGAATTTATTTTAGACTATCTCAGGACCCTGGCATCTTGCTATATGTTGCTTAGAAAGAAATTGTTTTCTTTTAAAATGGTATTTATGGCCTATTTTCATGCTTTAACAAAGTTTACATGAGTTAATTGCATTATTTTCCATCCATGTTTATAAACACATACAGACATGTGATCCCTTGTCATATGTGTAAAAAGGCATGTAGTGTTCCAAATCAGGATAAGTTTGCAAAGTGCACCTGTGATCCCGGACGTGCAGAACACGGTGTAGGAAGTTTGTAGTTTACACGCTATCACGGAGTTTAGTGAATTTTGGTTAGATGCCCACTTAATGCTGAAAGTTGGAGCATGATTTTGTGATGGTGACGATGGTGACTTCACTTCTATTGCTTGACGTGGCAGCCCTGTGGGCTGGGAGGGGAGAGAGCGCTGCAGCTGGGTCGGGGCTGGGGGCTGAGGTGACCCTGAGAGTCTAGGGAGTTTCAACGACCGCGTGTCCTAGTTGAGCAGACGGTGGTTAAACCTGCTGGAGGACGACATCCTAATGGGGACAAGTGCATCACACGCGCAGGCATCAGCTCTGAGGAGCTGCTTCCCTAGAGGTCTCCCTTTCTACATTATCCATGTGTCAAGGGGGCGGCAGGGAGGAAGGGCTCCCTATGCATTTCCCAATGCACCTTAGATACTGTGGAGCCTCATTCCCCAATCCTCTGGTATAGAGAGGGTGGAGAGTGACAATAAAACTCTGGAGTTCGTATATAGATATGCATACATGTATACTATAGATGTACGTCTCTATACCTGGCATTTTAGGTTCCTCTTCGATTTTTTTGACCAAGTAGATGTAAAGAATCCAATCGTGCAGACATGAAGATCACCTGCAATTGAATAAAGGTGAAGAAACCTTTGAGGGTCATAATAATTTTGTCAGGAAATTAAAAAAAACATAGGTAGGTTTCTTAGTAGGCATAATGGCATAGAGGGCTTTTCATCTATGTCACTTTAAGGTGAATTTAAAATGTTCATGGAAGGGTTTTAGGGAATATCACAGTCACGTATTTCGTCAGCTCAAAATGCAAAAACGTCTATTGTATAAAATAAGAGAGTTAAGCGTGATAACTGTGTGAGGAATCTCCCCAGTCGCCCCTGGGAACAGCGCCTCCCGGACTGGAGATGCGCCCACTGCCCTGTTTCAATGTCCCCGTTTGGATGCTTCTGGTGATGGGTTCTGGCCCGAGACCGAGAAGCAGGGAACATACCCAGACTGGTACAGAATGGGAGCCATGAGTATAAAGCCCCAGCACAGAGACTCCAGCGTCTCGCCGGGCCTGGGCGTCCCCATTCCAGGTTTCCTGCCCTAATGGAATAACATGGGGCGATCCCTGGAGGGGAGACACCACCACCGACAAAGAGACGGGGCCAGGCCACGCCTGCTGTCGTCAGGCCTCCCTGCCCAATCTGTCAGCTTGTCTACCCAAAGCCTCTACCCCACGGATTTCTGGCATCTCCGTGGCTGTGAGGAAAGGCGCTCAGGGCTTCTTAATCTGTTTGCTTTTGTTACCAACGGACTTCTGCCTTTTTTCCCTCCAGCCTCTGCACCATGGGAGTGGGAGAGCAGAGCGTAGCTTTCAGCTACACGTGTGTTTCCCTGCATTGGAGTGTGCGGTGCCTCCTGGGGCCAGTGCCTCTGAGGGCCTGGAGATGAACCCACGGGCCCCCATCGAACAGGGCTGAGCTGTGACCAGCTACCGGCTCTTTTCTAAGAAAAGGTGGAAGTCCTTGAAGACTAAGTCTTCCATTCTCCAGGAAGACGAGAAATCCTTGCTTGGCATCAGCCAGGCCAAGAGAGTAAATCGGCGTCTGATGTTTTATTTCTTTTCGCTGGATGGAAAAGCTGGGTTGAGCGAGCCCTCTTCTAAAATGCAAAACTAACAAACTTAGAAAATGCCTTCCTGCCACTATAAGCTTCTTTTTGACTTCGTGACAAAGTAAGGGTAAGAGGTCCTACAGTGCAAAAATAAAGGTCACCGGCGATTAAACAAATGTCAGACGAAACCCCCCCATGAGAAATGAGGAACGTTCACATTCTTTGTGTAGCTTCGAAACATAGGAGAAGTTAAGGCTTTTACTTACAGACCAATAGCCTGGACTGATCTTGCAGGCAATGACGTAACAAAGAGGGAGCGGAAAACAGACCCAGCATTACTTTTTACATTAAAATGTGTCAATTTTACCATTCTGAGGAGGTGACTGCGGCAGTGAATGTAAAAACATACTTTAAATGTGGCAATAATCAATGTGAACACGTTCCCCTCGTCCAGCTTTTCTCTTACCCGTCAGTCCTGCTGATAATCCTGAAAATATTCTCCTTTGTAATGACGGATGGAGACCAACTGTCCTCTCCTCCCTTCTCCCTTCTCGCAGACGGTGGGATCCCTGTGTTCAAAGCCCTGTGAGGCGTTTCCTAAGCCTCATCCTGCTTTGTTAACCTTCAGAAGCCAGAGCTTTTTATCTAAACGCAGATTTATTTATTTATTTTTAAATAATAAATTCATTTTTTATTGGTGTTCAATTTGCCAACATATAAATGCAGATTTAATGCAACATTCCTTTCTTCATCGTACTTCGCATGTGTATGCAATGTCCCAAACACATAATTTATTCTCCATATCTTCTTCACACATTTCCTTTTAAAATATTTTATTAAGAAGTTAAATACAGTAACCCAATTTGCATTTTTTAACTGAAAAGGTTTATTTATCTACACATAAACTGATTACAAAAATTCTTTGTCCCATGTGACACATGGATATGTTTCAAAATCTCCAGAAAATAGAATAAAGTACTTTCTGTAAGCTTACCCGGGACATGTAAATAATAGTAAAATAACTGAAAGTCTAATAAAATATAATCATTCATCTGTCCCAAATGAAATTTTTACGTTTTTTCTCCTTATTTAAACCAGGAGAGAAATTTGGAGTAAGGTATATTAAATCAAACATTCACTTCTGAAAATTTCTAAAACTTTTTGTGAGATTAGGGATGATAGTTTAAAAAAATGGCTAAATTCCTACTAAGACTTTTAAACATAGATTTTGAAGCACTAGTCTCAGGATTATGGTATTTTATTGACAATTTAAAGATGATTTCAATATTTAAATTGTTATATTATGAAGACCATAGAAAATTTTTAATGAATTTTACTTTCTTTCACCATCTATTTTAAATTTCAAAAAAAAAAAAAAAAAAAAAGAAAAGAAAGGAAACTTAAGGTTAGGGGAAATATTAAAGAAATATTAAAATTTCAATTTGAGGGACTCCTGGGTGGCTCAGTGGTTTAGCGCCTGCCTTCGGCCCAGGGTGTGATCCTGAAGTCCCGGCATCGAGTCCCGCATCGGGCTCCCTGCATGGAGCCTGCTTCTCCTTCTGCCTGGGTCTCTGCCTCTCTCTATGTCTCTCAGGAATAAGTAAATAAAATCTTAAAAAAGAAAATAAAATTTCAATTTGAAAGCCGCTTAAAAATTAAGTAATATATATGTTAAATAACTACTAAAAATAATTTTCACATGGTTCTAAGTCTTAGAGGGACTTTATTGTTATTTATACATTTTGAATTTTTATTTTTTCCCATTTTTGTGATTCCTCACACATTGCTTTAGAGGAGCCTGTATCACTTGTAAGTTTTGTTCTTTTAAACAGTCTTTCAGATTTTATGTTTTTGTAAGGATTGAAATGAAATTCTTTAGGATTAAGCCTTTTCCTTGTGAAAAATGAAAAGTATTAAGGCAACAATTTTGGACAGCGTTTTTTGATTAGGATTAATTTAAAGGTTTATAATTTCTAGGAAGAGAATGGGATACTTGAACCCAGCAAACAAATTCAAATTACATTTTATAACAATGAATAATTATGTGTACTGTTCAGTGTTTTAAGGTTTAAAGAGAGGAGGAGTTCCAAGGGACGGATTTTGAAAATACATTATTACGTTTGACCAGCAGGGGTCACGAAAGAATATGCAATGACTCTGGAAGCGGTTCTTTCTCTAGGGAGCTCCAGTCGGGCAAAACATGTATCATGCTCCTGATGATAAAAAATAAAACTACATTTTCAAAACTGGGAAAAACGAAGTTTGAATTAAATTTGCAAATTCTCCCAGATTATTGAAAAAGGTTAAAAAAAATAGAGATTTGAAGAAATGCTTCTGGATATGGATTTTCTTTTTTTTTTTTTTTTAGGTCTTTACTTAGAAAATGACTTTAGTTATAAAAAACCACATATTGTTTGGTTACATTTATATGAAACATCTCACATAGGAAATCTATAAAGACAAGAAGTAGATGGTTGCTTCCTGCCAAGGGGTGTGTTGGAGGTTTGGGGGTGATGGCTCAGGAGAGCAGGGGTTCTTTGGGGTAAAAAGATATTCTAAAATTGGGGCAACAGACGTACAACTCTATGAATAGATTAAAAAACATTGGATTGTACACTTTATTTATTTATTTATTTATTTATTTATTTATTTATTGAATCGTGCACTTTGAATGAATTAGATTGTACAAAAACTATCAATAAAGCTATTGGCTTTAAACATATGGCACTTTCAAATCTTAATGTGGAAAAGTCCAAATTTATTTTCTGACTAGTATTAGTGGGTTTTTGGAGAATCAATTGTGATGTGAATTGATGATTTAGATTTTTGTCAGAGATTTCACTTCAAACAAATGTAGATTAATCTATGTTATTTCACATGAACCCAAAATAGTTTATTAGGAGCCTGGGAGAGAACAAGTCTGCCGGGAGAAACTCCCCGGAGACAGGAGTGCAGAGCTTCAGGTTCTGAGTCTGGCTGTCGTGTGAGCTCACTGGGTGGCTTTGGGTAATTTGCTTCGCCTTTCTGGATTTATTTTTCTTATTTGTAAAATGACCGGCTGAGTTTTATCCTTCAGGTGTCATTTTAGCTCTGCAAATCACATAGAATCCTCTCAGTCCATTTGCGTATTTGTGACTTAGTGGAAACTTAGAAGCTTGCCTGGCAATTTCCAGCAACCTCTGTATAACATTTACACGTTACTTGAGTGAGGATGGAGAAACAATTTTATTGTCTAACATTTGCTAAGCCTGCTTTGGAAGCAGATGTTTGAACCTTGCTAAGTTACTCGGATTTGGACGTCTGAATAAAACATTACTTATATTTTAAAGTTTTAATAAAATTAGCTTTTTATTAAAAATACTTAATTAAAATTATAAGAATTTCCAAAACTGGAATTTTATGTGTAATAAATGATACAGCAGGCAGTCAGGTTCATATGTATATATTTAATAAATTATAGTCTAGTTATGTCCCTTGACTTTTTAATTCACCGTTTTTAAATTCAGAGAACTGGTGATATGTATTTTTCAGACATAGGAACATTTCAGAGAAATGTGTTTTGAATCATAGAAAAATTCCAAATCGATTGACTTTATGCTCTTTACTTCTTTTCAAAGAAAGATCTCTTGTGGTTCACTCTTGAATTCTCTCATTTCGCTGGATCTTTACACAAGCAGGGACTGTCACACACCGGCTTTCTTTTTTCCTCTTCAGGATGATGCTTTAGAGACGTCAGGACAGACAGTTACCTGTCTGGCTCTCCCAAATACGGACGACCTCACAGTGACGTCCAGCTTTCACAGCACGCTGGAGAGGGGACGAGCTAGTAGGCGAGGCGTGCCTTGACCCTTTTTACTTTGCCACTTTTAACTCAGCCTCCCAACATTTGCCTTGCTTTGTCTTATGGCTTACGGACAGCACCCAGGATGCAAGAAGAATGTCGAAAACGACCCAAGGCATCAACGTAGAAAAGGTCCTTGAAACAGCCTCCCTGTTCAGGTGCTTGCTCTTCTTGAGTGCAGACAACCTGATGGGGGCGGCCTCTGACCCGTCTCTCTTGAGGCGTCTTTGTTTTTTGTTTTGTTTTGTTTTTGTTTTTTACTTAGTCTTGGTACTATGGAGTTAGCTTTTATTTTTATTTTTTTATACATTTATTTTTTATTGGTGTTCAATTTGCCAACATATGGAATAACACCCAGTGCTCATCCCGTCAAGTGCCCCCCTCAGTGCCTGTCACCCAGTCACCCCCACCCCCCGCCCACCTCCCCTTCCACCACCCCTAGTTTCCCAGAGTTAGGGGTCTCTCATGGTCTGTCTCCCTCCCTGATATTTCCCACTCATTTTTTCTCCTTTCCTCTTTATTCCCTTTCACTATTTCTATATTCCCCAAATGAATGACCATATAATGTTTGTCCTTCTCCGATTGACTTACTTCACTCAGCATAATACCCTCCAGGTCCATCCACGTGGAAGCAAATGGTGGGTATTTATCGTTTCTAATGGCTGAGGAATACTCCATTGTATACATAGACCACAGCTTCTTTATCCATTCATCTTTCCATGGACACCGAGGCTCCTTCCACAGTGTGGCTATTGTGGACATTGCAGCTGGAAACATCGGGGTGCAGGTGTCCCGGCGTCTCACTGCATCTGAATCTTTGGGGTAAATCCCCAGCAGTGCAATTGCTGGGTCGTAGGGCAGGTCTATTTTTAACTCTTTGAGGAACCTCCACACAGTTTTCCAGAGTGGCTGCCCCAGTTCACATTCCCACCAACAGTGCAGGAGGGCTCCCCTTTCTCCGCATCCTCTCCAACATCTGTGGTTTCCTGCCTTGTTAATTTTCCCCATTCTCACTGGTGGGAGGTGGTATCTCATGGTGGTTTGGGTTTGTATTTCCCTGATGGCCAGTGATGCGGAGCACTTTCTCATGGGCTTGTTGGCCACGTCTATTCTTTTGAGGCGTCTTTGACACCAAACATTTCAAGTCTTTGAATGTGCAGAGCACCTCCCATGTCTAGGAAGAACCTAGAATCTTAGGACTGGTAAGTACCTTGAAGCTACCTGACAAGTGCTTCTATCAGACTCCTTCTGCATCAAGGATATGGGTTTTTGTTTGTTTTTTTGTTTTTGTTTTTTTTTCCCCCAGGAACAAGTGGCCACTACGCTGCTTGAGAGCAATGAACTGCTTCTGTGGTTGTTGAGAGCTAGACCTCTCTCCCAACGCGGGGGTGAGTCTCCAGCTGCCCAGGCTGCTCCGCAAGGGCCCAGGCAGTTTACCTCCCCCACCGGCGAGCCCTACCATTTCCGAGCCGGACTGTGGTGTCTTACACTGGAGGAGAAGGTCACCCCCGAGACCCCGCTGCCTGTCCTGGTACGAAACTGTGCTCGTCCAAGCCGCGGTCTTGTAGGTACACATAGTGCTTGTAGTACAACATATAACACTTAGCAATGAGGCCGACCCTACTAGCACATTATAAATACGACTTCTTACCTTAGGATCATGGGCACACATGCATTGGGCACTTGCCGCAGGTGATTCCAGTCTACTTGATTTAAGAAGTTTCTTTTTCACAATCAAAAAGCACTCAGTGATCAGTGAAAGGGTTAATGATATGATTAAAAACCCAACGATTATTGCTTAGACTTGAGTTCTATCTCTCTGGATGCTTAGAATTTATAGGGTAAGGAGATTTGGAATTATATTATAAGGATTCAGAGATGGCAAAGTCACCTTTTAAAGTTGTGTGTCATTATTTAAATGTCTGTGTGAAAATCAGGTATTTACGTAAAAGTCATCTTACTGACCTAAAGCGGGCAAAGATGGTGAGCGCATTCTTTTCTTTTTCTGTTCTGCCTTCCAGGTTTTTTGCAGTGAACGGAGACTAAATCGTAGAATGAATGAATGAATGACAGACTAAATGAATGAAAAGTCGCCCCGTATACATGCATATATATGAGCCAACAGACATAAACACCCTGCCTTCCTGATACCCGTGACTAGGAGTTAAGGGGCACATTTCCCTGACCCCGAAGCAGACCAAGGAGCTCAACACATGGGACCTAATGTTGAAGAGTGACAGCAAAAACAAAGTGATTAAGGCATTAGTCTAAGCATTTCAACATTTAAGTTTATATATTCGGATCTCAATGCGAGCATCTGGATGTTAGAGCTTCATTTTTTTTTTTTTTTTTACTACTATTCGTTTACACATCCTAGCTGACACAGATAGAACGTTTGCTCAGAGAGAACAAAAATAACGAGCACCTGACATTTTAAAAATCAAGATTAGGAGAACCTTTGAGAAGTGGAGGTGGTGTAATTAAGTAAACAGTTTGGTTTTGCTATTTTAAGAACATGAGATTTTATTACATATTGCTTTATTTGTTTATTTATTTAAAATATTTTATTTATTTATTCATGAGAGACACAGAGGGAGAGAGAGAGGCAGAGATACAGGCAGAGGGAGAAGCAGGCTCCATGCAGGGAGCCCAACGTGGGACTCGATCCCGGGTCTCCAGGATCACGCCCTGGGCTGGAGGCAGGCGCTCAACCGCTGAGCCACCCGGGCTGCCCTACATACTGCTTTAAAACATACTTTTCCCTCAGTTTTACCGACAAATAATTGGCATTCACACTGTGTAAGATCAAGGTGTACAGGATGACGGGTTTGACTTACATATATTTGTAAAACAATTACTCCGATAGGTTCAGCCAGCGCCCATCTCCTATAAAAAGGAAAAGGAGGAAAAGAATAAAGGGGAAACTTTCTTATTGGGAAGAGAGCTTAGGACTACTCTCTTGATCGCATAGTCCTGTGGAGCGATAGCCCCATGTTGGACATTACAGCACCAGTGTCGCACTTACCTTAACTAGAAGTTGCTGCTTTTGATCGCCTTCCTCCATTCCCTAGCCCCAGACCCTGCCTCTAGGAACCGCATAGGCTAATTCCTTGTCTATTCTCATAGAAACCTACTCAAGTTTTGTTTCCTTCCTTCCTCCTTCTTCCTTCCTCCCTCCCCTCCCTCCTTCCTTCCTTCCTTCCTTCCTTCCTTCCTTCCTCCTTCCTTCCTCCCTTCCCTCCCTACCCTCTCTTCCTTCTTCCTTCCTTCCTTCCTCCTTCTTTCCTCCTTCCTTCCTCCCTCCTTCCCTCCCTCCCTTCTTCCTTCCTTCTTCCTTCCTTCTTCCTTCCTTCCTTCCTTCCTTCCTCCCTCCTCCCTTCCCCCTCCTTCTCCCTCCTTCCTTCCTTCCTCCCTCCTTCCCTCCCTCCCTTCTTCCTTCCTTCTTCCTTCCTTCCTTCCTTCCTTCCTTCCTTCCTTCCTTCCTTCCTTCCTCCCTTCCTCCTTCCCTCCCTCCCTTCTTCCTTCCTTCCTTCCTTCCTTCCTTCCTTCCTTCCTTCCTTCCTTCCTTCCTTCTTCTCCTTCCTTCCTTCCTCCCTTCCTTCCTCCCCTTCTTCCTTCCTTCCTTCCTCCCTCCCTTCCTTCCTCCCTTTCTTCCTTCCTTCCTTCCTTCCTTCCTTCCTTCCTTCCTTCCTCCCTTCTTCCTCCTTCCTTCCTCCCTCCCTTCCTTCCTCCCTTCTTCCTTCCTTCCTTCCTTCCTCCCTCCCTCCTTCCCTCCCTCCCTTCTTCCTTCCTTCCTTCCTCCTTCCTTCCTTCCTTCCTTCCTTCCTTCCTTCCCTCCCTTCCTTCCTCCCTTCTTCCTTCCTTCCTTCCTTCCTCCTTCCTTCCTTCCTCCCTCCTCCTTCCCTCCCTCCCTTCTTCCTTCCTTCCTTCCTTCCTTCCTTCCTTCCTTCCTTCCTTCCTCCCTCCCTTCCTTCCTCCTTCTCTTCCTTCCTTCCTTCCTCCCTCCCTCCTTTCCCTCCCTCCCTTCTTCCTTCCTTCCTTCCTTCCTTCCTTCCTTCCTTCCTTCCTCCCTCCCTTCCTTCCTCCCTTCTTCCTTCCTTCCTTCCTTCCTTCCTTCCTTCCTTCCTTCCTCCCTCCCTCCCTCCCTCCCTCCCTCCCTTCCTTCCTTCCTTCCTTCCCTCCCTCCCTCCCTCTTTCCTTTCTTCTTTCTTTCTTTCTTTCTTTCTTTCTTTCTTTCTTTCTTTCTTTCTTTCTTTTCTTTCTTTCTTTCTTTTCTTTCTTTCTTCTTTCCTTCTTTCTTCTTTCTTTCTTTCTTTCTCTTTCATTTTGATTCCACATATAAGTGAGATCATACAGTGTATTTGTCTGACTTATTTCACTTAGCCTAATGCCTTTAAAATCCACCCATGTTGTCAAAAATGGCCGAATTATGTTCTCTTGTACACACATTCACCGTAACTTCTTAGAATCCATCAATGGACACTTCAGTTGTTTCCAGGTCTTGGCTATTGTAAATCATGCTGCTGTGAACATGGGGATACGGATTTCTCCTCCAGTCAGTGCTTTTGTTACCTTTAGACATATTCCCAGAAGTGAAATTGCTGGATCATACAATAGTTCTATTTTTGATTTTTTGAGGATTCTCCATTCTGATTTCCACAGTGTATGTACCAGTTTACAATACCCCCCATGGTGCACAAGGACTTCCTTTCTTCCACATACAGGCCAGCGTTGGTTATATCTTGCCTTTTTGATGATGGCCATTCTAATAGGCACGAGGTGCTACCTCATTGTGATTTTAATTTGCATTTCCATAATGATTAGTGATGTTGGGCATCTTTCCATGAGCCTGTTGGCCTTTCATATATCTTCTTTGGAGGAATGTCTATTCAGGTCCTTTGCCCATTCTTAGATTGTGTTATTTGTCTTTTTGTTGTTGACTTGTTGGAGTTCTTTATATGTTTTGGATGTTAACCCTCTATCAGATATACGGTTTGCAAATATTTTTGTTTTCATTCCATTGATGGTCTTTCCATGGTTGTTGATGGCTTCTTATGCTGTGCAGAAGCTTTGTAGTTTGATGTAGTTTCACTTGTTTATTTTTTATTGTTGTTGTGTAGATGTCCTATCCAAAAACTCATTGCCTAGACCCATGTCAAGTTTTCCTTCTATTTTTTCTTCTGGGAGTTTTATGGTTTCGAGTTTTAGATTTGAGTCTTTAATTCATTTCATGTTAATTTCTGTGAATGGTGTAAAACATGGTCCAGTTTCAATCATACGTGGGAATATTTCAGCATCATTTATTTTATTTTTTGAAAGATTTTATTTATTTATTCATGAGAGACACACAGAGAGAGGCAGAGACACAGGCAAAGGGAGAAGCAGGCTCCCTGCAAGGAGCTTGATGTGGGACTCGATCCCAGGACCCAGGGTCACGCCCTGAGCCAAAGGCAGATGCTCAACCACTGAGCCACCCAGGCATCCCTTAGCACCATTTATTGAAGAGACTATCTTTTCTCCACTGGGTATTCTTAGCTCTTTTGTCAAACATTAGTTGACTGTGTACGCTTAGGTTTGTTTCTGGGCTCTTGATTCTATTCCATTGGTCTATTTGTCTGTTTTTATGTTAACATCATAGTGTTTTGATGACTGTCACTTTATAGAAGAGCTTGAAATCAGAAAGTGTGACGTCTCCTGCTTTGTTTCTCTTTCTCAGGATTTTCTTGACTATTTGGGGTCTTTTGTGGTTCCATATAAATTTTAAGAGTGTTTTTTCTATTTCTGAAGAAAATGCAAAGGAATCTTGATAAGGACTGGATTGAATCTATAGATGGTTTTTAGTTTTTAACAATATTAATTCTTCCAATACTTGATCACAGGATACCTTTCCATTTATTTATGTCTTCTTCAATTTTTTTCATCAGTGTCTTATACTTTTCAGCATAGAGATCTTTCCTTACTTTGTTTTTAAGTATTGGTTTTTGATGCTATTGTAAATAGAACTTGTTTCTTATTTCTTTTCAGAAGTTTCATTATTAGTGTATAGAAACACTACTGATTTTTCTAATTTTGTATCCTGTGACTTTACTGAATTCACCAAATTCAATGATTACTATTTTTTTGATTGAGTCTTAAGGATTTTCTATATATTAAAGTCATGTCATCTGCAAAATGGAAATTGCGCTTTTTTGTTCCAATTCTGTAAATTTCATTTATTTTTCCTGGCTAATTGCTCCTGCTATAGGACTTCCAGTGCTATGTTGAATATGAGTGATGGGAGCAGGCACCCTGTTTTGGTTCTTGATCTTAGAGGAAGATCTTCCAACCTTTCACTGCTGAGTATAATGTCTACTGTGAGCTTGTCATACATTGCCTTTATTATTTTGAGATATATTCTTTCCATGTCTAATTTGTTGAGTTTTATAATGAATACATGTTGAATTTTATCAAATGCTTTTTCTGCATCTACTGAGATGATCATATGACTATTTTCTTTCATTCTATTAATATGACGTATCATATGATTGATTTGCGTATGCTGAACCATTTTTGCATCCCAGAGATAAATCTGATTTGAACATTGTGAATGGTCCTTTTTTCTTTTTTAAGATTTTATTTATTTATTCATGACAGAGAGAGAGAGAGAGAGAGAGAGAGAGAGAGGCAGAGACACAGGCAGAGAGAGAAGCAGGCCCCATGCAGGGAACCCGACGTGGGACTCGATCAGGCCCTGGGCTGAAGGCGGCGCTAAACCGCTGGGCCACTGGGGCTGCCCGTGAATGGTCCTTTTAATGTGCTCCTGAAATCAGTTAGCTAGTATTTTGTTGAGACTTCTTGCATCTATACTTATGAGAGATATTGGCTTGTAGTTTTCTTTTCTAGTAGTGTCCTCCTCTGGTTTTGGTATCCAGATACCTCAAAAAATGAGTCTCAAACTATTCTCTCTTTTCAAATTTTTGGAAGAGTTTGAGAATGATTGGTGTTAATCCTTTAAATGTTTGAAAAAATTCAACAGTGAAGCCATCTGGTCTTGGACTTTTCTGTGTTTGATTACTGATTGAATCACCTTACTAGTAATTGGTCTATTCAGATTTTTTTTTTTAATCTCTTCCTGATTCAGTCTTGGTGAGTTGTATGTTTCTAAGAATTTTTCTGTTTTCTCTATGTTTATCAGTTTGATGGGCTATGGTTGTTTATAGTAGCCTCTTATGATCCTTTGAATTTCTGTGATATCATTTGCAATTTCTCCTTTTACATTTATAATTTTGTTGATTTGGGTCCTTTTTCTTTTATCCTTGCTTAGTTTAGGTAAGGGTTTGCCAATTTTACTTATCTTTTCAAAGAAACCAACTCAGTTTAGTTAATCCTTTCTATTGTTTTTCTGTTCTCTATTTGATTTCTTTTTGCTCTAATCTTAATTATTTCCTTTTTTCTGTTAACTTTAGGCTCTGTTTGTTCTTCATTTTCTATTTCCTTAAGGCTCTGAGTTAGATTATTTATTTGGGATCTTTCTTGTTTCCTTGTAGGCATTTTAGTGTGTTTTCCTGTAGGTCATACACTTCCTTAAGAGGGTTATTCTGGATTCTTCATCTGATAGTTCATAGATCTCTATTTCGTTAGGGTCAATTATTGAATCTTTATTAGTTTCCTTTGGTGGTGTCATCATCACCTGCTGTTTTGTGATCTTTGATTTTGTATGTTAGAATCTGCACATTTGATTAACAGGGTTCTTCTTCTAGAGTTTACAGGTTTGCTTTGACAGAGATAGTCTGTCACCAGTCAGCTCAGTTTAGGTTTCTGGATGTGTTTGCTAGTGATGTCTTTGGGCAGGTGGGGCCTGCTGTGATGAGGTAACTTCAAACTCTGAGGACAGGGGTGGAGGGTGATGTGCTACTGGCCAAGAGCCTGTAGGATGGGCTCCACAGTTGCCTGAATTCTCTGGCCAGGCTTACTGGAGGCTTGGGACTTGGAACCATATCCAATAGTAGTTTGGGCCATAAATGAGCTTTCCTGGCATGGCAGGGCCACAGGCCAGGACCTAGAGCCTGCACAGCTCATTGTTTGGGGTCCAAGTCAGGCCTGAGTGTGCACTGAATTCCGGGTCAGTTAATAAAGTCTTCAGCCATTGCTCCTTTAAGTATACTTTAAAAAATAGAGTGCTACCAGTATTTCTCTGCAGTTGGGGAAGCCAGAGTCGTTGCTCCCTTTTCTAGTTCCACTGAGGTGGAAGGCACTGGGGTGCTGAATGTCTGTGCAGCTCTCCACGGCCCCTGGTTAGGTTCCCTGGTTGGACAGGCTGAAGGCTGTATTCAGAGGTGAGCGAGCCTAGGAGTTCGATTCTCTGCTCCAAGCAGTGGGAGAAGCGGCTGTAGGGCTGGTGAAACCCGCTGTTGTCTTACCTCCAGCTGGTCCAGGCTCCTTGGCTGAACAGGCCGCTTGCTTTGTCCTGCAAACTCCTGGCTCTCTCTGCCCTTCTCTCGGCTCTCGGTCCGCTGGCTGCAGGTGCTTGGACCAGCCCACCTGGCCAGAAGACCTTCTGTCCCGTGGGTGCGGCGACGTCCCAGCTTCCCCGCCTAGGTGGGAAAGGGACAGGCCCCAGGCTGCTCTCTGTCCCCCACAGGCACCCAGCTGGAGGGCTCGGGGGCGCTCCTACCCCGGCCTGCGAGTTAACCTCCCCATGTGTGCAGCACGCGAAGCCCCCGCACCTGGCACTGGCTTCGCCCTGGGCACACTCAGCCTCGCCTGGCCGCTCTCCGCTCACATGCTGCTGGGCTCCAGGTCTGCTGGCCGGAGGGGGCTGGAGGTCACCCCCACGGTCACGGTGGGCCTGACTCAGCGCCTTGCCGGGGTGGGGAACCACGCTTTGGGGCTGGCAACGCTCCTCATCTGAGGATCCAAACCATGCAGATGGCTCTGCTGAGCCCTGCGTGCATCACCGACTTGTTTCTGCAGCTGAGCAAGACCTCTGGGGGGGATGACTACTCAGGTGTGGCAGGTAGGACCTTGGTCCCCCATGATTCACTGCTGATTGTTGCAAGACCCTCCCCACTTCTCTGGAACAGTCAGGTTCCCCGTGGTTGCAGCACCCAGACACCCCTCCAACCCTCTGGTGCAAGATCGGAATAGAGCTTCCCATAAGGTTCCCCACAAAGCTGGAGCTGCAGATGGCACTGGTCGTCCCCCATCTGGGGCTCCCCTTTCTCAGGGAGGACCTGGGGCCCACGGGGCCTCTCCACGTGTTCCCACACTGTCCTGGGGAAGGGCCGTGGGGTCAACGAGTAGCCGTTTCTCTGACCTTCTGATGCTCTCTGCCTTGGTCTCGGGGTCGCAGGAAGGAGCTTCAGCCTCACCCGGTGTTCTAAAGTCCTTCCAGGGGGATCCTGCTCCCCAATAGATGTTTGTGGTTCTTCCTCTGAAGGAAGAACCACAAAGGGGAGCATCTCAGCATCCTGAAAGGGGAGCATTCAGGATGACCTGTCACCACCTTGATGATGTCCCTATCTACGTAAACAAATTTTACATAAATATTTGTAGTAGCTTTTAAAGTCGACACTAAAATAAACCCATGGAATAAAATGACAGAAGTAAATTTTCCTCAGTATATTATAGAGTGCATGCGTTTATGTTATACACGGCAAAATAATTATGACTTTTGACAATATCTAATCATTCATGCTGTTCCCACCCAACAGCTGCATTCAGCCCATGTAGTATAATCTGTTAAATTTTATTTATCAGTTCTATATCCCACAATTCGCTATAATCTGACCCAATTTCAGAAATTATATTTTTCACATCAGGAGATATGCACAATTTTCTGTCTGGGAAAAGACAACTGAATTTTTTTAGAGTTGCCAGATGTTCAGTTTTAAACCAGGCTATCTGGCATTTGAGCTTTTCTATTGTGAGCAAATTAAGAAAACTGTGCCCGTAGTTATGGCAAATGCATTCTAATTAAATCACCTTCATCACTACATGACTTAACTAGACCTGCTCACTCTCATGCAGTTCTCAGGCGACTGGGCCCGGACGCAGAGTCAAGTCCTCCTGGCACCTGGGCCACACTGGTGTAACCCGGATTGAAATTTACACCGCCTTCCCTGCCAGGAAACAGGCAGCCCCATGAAAGAGAAGTGTGTTCTCATTCTAAAACTGTGATTCATTGGGGAAATGTTTTCATTTTTCTAGTCTGTGGCAATATTGTTTTGTGGGTAAAGAATGCCTGATAGCTTTATTTAAAAAAAAATGCTGATTGCTATACAACAAATCTTTCTTTCTTTTTTACCAAAGTTTAAAGTGTTTTCTTTAATTTAAAAAATATTAATGTTCTCTTTAGCATTTTCTTGTAAAAGTAAAATGTCTGGCAGTGCTTAGTTAAATTAAATATACACATACTCATTACACAGCAATTCTGCTCCTGGGCTTATACACCAAAGAAATCACACCTAGCTTCATGAGGCATTATTTGAGGAGGCAGGAGGTTGGGCCAGCCTGGATGTTCATTCTTGGGAGAGTGGATCAATTAAGCACAGGAAGGCATGCCATGGGGCAATTAGAAACAATGGACAAGCTGCACACAAGCTGTAATATGGATAATAGTAAAATTATAATGCTGCTTTAAAACATGAGGGTCAGAATATGTAATACAATATCTTCATATAAATGAAAGTATATTAACACAAAACACATACAAGGAATGATGCTTATTAAAGGCATGAATATGGCTGCCCACAGGAAGGGGCACGTGGGGGGTGACCAACAGGGACAGAAGAGAGAAACTCATAAATACACACATCCATGAAATGAGAGGCAAGCCATGAAGAGACCAATGATAATAATATCCTATAAATGGACGGTATTAATGCCCTGAACTTTAGGTCGAAAAAATGCAACTCATAAAGGTGTGAGTCCATAAAGCTAAATGTGAACACACCTCGTTTACCGTGGCCCACTTCCAACTTCTAGAGGTTGCAATTGTTAGCTCTTTGAAACAGTTTCTTTCGGCCTCATTTTTGTGCATGTACAAAAATCTAATTTTGTTTTTACAAAAATGGGATCATGCTCTGCCTACTGTTCTCACTTGGCTTTTTCTCTTTCTCACGCACACTCTTCTAACCCTGACCCTAACCCTCTCTCCCGCACAATTACACTGTAATCCCTGTTCTTCTGTGCCGACAGGTATGGGTCGGTTTCCTTGCCTTCCTTTTCTTGCATCCTGCATCCTTGCATCCTCTCTTCCTTCTTTTTTGACCCCATTTGTTGGTTAATAGGGAGCCACTTTGTAATATGAAAAAGCTAGCTCAACTGCACTTCTCACTTTTGCTATTCTCAGTATCCAATTTTTGTTAGTAGCCATTTTTATTTTTACAATGTCAATGTTTTGTGACATTTAACTTCATTTCCACAAGTATAATTAATACAGGTACTTGGGTGCAGTCCTATAGATTGGTTGATATTTAGTGCACACGTTCAGTTGTTTCCTAGAAGTTTTCCTCTTACCATCTTCTGCCTTTGAATGTTGGAATGTTGATGTGGAAAAGGCTGAGTCAGCCTGAGTTTTCTCATTTACATATGAATTACTTTTGCTTAAATTGTCACAGATTTTTTTTTCCCCCTTGGAGATAAGTAACTTCACCAGAAAATGTCTAAGTCAGCTTTTGTTTCTTTTGCTTTATGTATTTTGTGTATCTTTCTCAGTTAGGAGCTAAGATTCATTGATTTTTTTTTCCCCCAGTACTTAAAAAAATTATTTTCCATTTTATTCTGTGCAACTGTTTTCAAGGCTATTCGTGTCACTTACTCTGTTTTCAACAATATGCATTCTATGTCTTGTGGATTCTAATGTGACCTCAATCATCGTAATCATGCGGGAACCACTAGCACAGGAAACTTGCTATTGGAATGTGGGGAAATTTGTGGAAGGTTACATGTGAGCAACTTGAGAAAAGTTCTGCGAGCCATCATTAGAAATGGATTAATAAGACGACACAAGAATGACAAACACCAGAGGCATGAAAATACTCGTTTGAGTATTTTGACAGGTCAGGTGTCAGGCTTTGTTGTGGCCCAGTGTCACCAGTTCCTCTATTTTTTTTTTTTTTTTCAGACCAGACGCTTCACTGTCTTTGGGTGAATGTGGAGTAGATAAGGTTTTGTGTGAGATTCATAGTTCATAATAGTCATTATTTGTAGTCCTCATAATTCATCACCAGCAAGGAGAGACATTTTCTAGGTGTTCTAGTCAGCGATGTGCTAGGGGAAAGAGAGGCATGGCCTGAGGATGAAAAGCTCCCGAATCGGGTCGATGCTGTAGCCATTTCTAGCTAAGAATTACTGAGTAACCCCCAGTTCAACCCAACTCTAAGTTTGTGTTTTCATTTTCAGCACAGTACTGAAAGTTCAGCTTAGCAAAACTAAGCTTTTGCTTACTTCTGTGCAGACATCCACGGTGGCACTCTGGGAGCGTGACTGATTAAAGGAGTTCAGCTCATGATGGTTCCAGGACAGATAGCGTGTGCCCGATGATGTAAAGTCCGACTCAGTGTCCCGAACTCAGGGCCTCAACAGATCAGAGAGGTGGTAGGTACTGTTTGTCTGCTCAAAAGCAAGCCCAGTTTTTATTTGATAACAGAAGGCAGGTTTTATGTAGATGGCAGTATGCCTGGCGTTAAGGGATAATAATCTGATAAATAATCTGATGATTATTCTATCCTGGCAATCTCGTTTCTCTTTGCCAATCAGTGATAGGCATCGACCTGCTCCTGCTCCTGAGATTTAAGGAGAGGTTGGTTTGAAGAAAGTTTTCCTCCCTGACTCAAGGCTGCATGAGGATAAGGCCATTGACCCCTTCTGGCTCTGTCTATTTTGAATAGTCCATGACAAATTTGGCTCTGTGATCATCCATGTATCAGATTTTTCTCTGGCTGCCTTTCCTCATAGTTTCAAGATGACTACCAGCAAGGGACGCCTGGGTGGCTCAGCAATTGAGCTCCTGCCTTTGGCCCAGGGCGTGATCCTGGAGACCCGGGATCAAGTCCCAACTTGGGCTCCCTGCATGGAGCCTGCTTCTTCCTCTGCCTGTGTCTCTGTCTCTCTCTGTGTGTCTGTGTCTCTTATGAATAAATAAATAAAATCTTAAAAAAAAAGATGACTACCAGCAAAAACTGGGACAAAAGATTTTTTGTTCATATGAAACAAATCAGAGGTACGGCTTTCTGTTTCTCGGAAGTCCCCAAACAAACTTTTCCTTATACTCATTGGCCTAAGTGGAAATAAAGGGTCAGATTACTACAGTTGGGGTCTACTACCTGGGGTGGGAAGGATGTTGAGAAATCAACCACATTGCTCACTCAACACAAAAACTATTAAAGACTTTGGAAGGGGAGGTTTGCTGAAGAAGAGACTAGAGACATACATTTCTTTTCTCTCCTAAACAGAGAAAGAGCAAGACATTGAGTTCTTTGGTGATCCCTTTGCCTTTGAGAGGGTGCAAGCCCCCAGAAGGTTTATTGGGATGTAATATCATCACAAGTGGAGGAAGATCTATATATAGAGAGATAAGTAAATGAAAAATACTGTTAGGGGGATCCCTCGGTGGCGCAGCGGTTTAGCGCCTGCCTTTGGCCCAGGGCGCGATCCTGGAGACCCGGGATCGAATCCCACATCGGGCTCCCGGTGCATGGACCCTGCTTCTCCCTCTGCCTATGTCTCTGCCTCTCTCTCTCTCTCTCTGTATGACTATCATAAATAAATAAAAATTAAAAAAAAAAGAAAAATACTTTTAGGAAAAAGGGGTCATTGTATAGATGCTCTTATTAATGTTAAGAATGTTTCAAGTTTAATATTACCTGGATGCATCAGAAATAAAATAAATTGAAGTAAAACCAAAGGAAAACTCTGCTTAAGAAGTAAATACCTTTATTAGAAAACGTAGATCCCGCTCTTCTTCTGAGGCATTAAATGTACAGAGTAGGGTTTAACTCATGCCCAACTTAAAATAATAACATTGCATTTTGGTAAGAACACTGAACATGAGATATACCCTTTAACAACTCTTTAAGTGTACAGTGCATTTTTGTTGACTATAGGTACAAGGTTGTACAGCAGATCTTTAGAGTTTATTCATCTTGTTTAATTGAAATTTTATGGCCATTAATTAATAACTCCCTGTTTCCTCTCCAATAGCCCCTGGAAACCACCATTGCATAATATGATTCAATGAATTTGAATATTTTGTGTATCTCATGTGGGTGAATTATGCAGTATTTGTCTTTTGTGACTGACTTATTTCACTTAGAATACTGTTTTAAAGTTCATCCATGTTACAGCATATCCAGATTTCCTTCCTTTTCAAGTGTCTGTAGTATCGCATCGCATGTATGCACCACGTTTTCTTTAACCATTCGTCTGTCAGTGGACATTTAAGTTGTTCTTACATCTTGACTCTTGTGAATAACACTGCAGCGAACATGAGAGTGCTATCACTTTTAGATCATGTTTTTATTCCAGAGATGGTTCAATATTTACAAATCATGTGATACACCAGATCAAAAAAACAAAGTATAAAATCATATGATCATCTCAATAGATGCAAAAAAAAGCATTTGACAAAATTCAACACCTGTTTATGATGAAAACAGCTCAACAAGGTAGGTTTAGAGGAAACATATCTTAACATAATGAAGGGCGTGTGTGAAAAACCCACAGCTAACATAAAAAACTGGGAGCTTTTCCTCTAAGATTAAGAACAAGACACAGGGATCCCTGGGTGGCGCAGCGGTTTGGCGCCTGCCTTTGGCCCAGGGTGTGATCCTGGAGACCTGGAGAACTGGGATCGAATCCCACATCGGGCTCCCTGCATGGAGCCTGCTTCTCCCTCTGCCTATGTCTCTGCCTTTCTCTCTCTCTGTGACTATCATAAAAAAAAAAAAAAAAAAGAGTAAGAACAAGACACAGTATCCACTCTCAGCACTTTTATTCAACATAGAATCCTAGCCACAACAAGAAAAGGAAAAGAAATAAAATGCATCCAAATTGGTAAAGAAGAAGTTAAGCCATCACTATTTGCAGATGACATGATATTATTATACATGGAAAACCCTGAAGACTCAACCAAAAAGCTATTAGAATTAATGAATGAATTCAGTAAAGTTTCAGGATACAAAATTAATACATAGAAATCTGCTGTGTTTTTATACACTAATAATGAAGTCGCAGAAAGAGAAATTAGGAACACAACTCCATTTACAATTGTACCGAAAAAAGAATATAATACCTAGGAATAAACTTAACTGAAGAGGTGAAAGACCTATACTCCAAGAACTATAAAGCATTGATTAAAGAAATTGAAGACAACACTAACAAGGGAAAGATATTCCATAATCATGAATTAGAAGACTTAATATTGTTAAAATGTCCATCCTACCTAAAGCAGTCTACAGATTCAAACAATCCCTGTCAAAATACCAATAGCACTTTTCACAGAACTAGAACAAACAGTACTATAATTTGTATGAGCCACAAAAAAACCTGAATAGCCAAAACAATCCTGAAAACAAACAAATGAATAAAAAAAACAAAAACAAAAACAAAAAACCCAAGACTGCAGATATCACAATCCCAGATTTCTAAATATTCTACAAAGCTACAATAATCAAAATGGTAGGGTATGGGTGCAAAAATAAACACATAAATCAATGGAACAGAATAGAATCCAGAAATAAATCAGTACTGATATAGTCAATTAATTGACAACAAAGGAGGTAAGGGTACACAGGGGAAAAGAAAGCCTCTTCAACAAGTGGTGCTTGGAAAACTGGACAGCTACATGCAAAAGAATGGAACAGGGCCACTTTCTTTTTTTTAATATATATTTTTTAAGATTTTATTTATTTATTTGTGTGTGTGTGTGTGTGTGTGTGTGTGTGAGAGAGAGAGAGAGAGAGAGAGAGAGAGAGAGAATGGGGGAAGAAGGAGAGGGAAAAAGATAAGCAGACTCCATGCTGAGCATGGAACCCAATGCAGGACTCAGCCTCACAACCCGAAATCACAACTTGGATCAAAATCAAAAGTCAGGGTGGCTCAGTCAGTTGAGTGTTTGCCTTCGACTCAGGTCATAATCCCAGAGTTCTGGGTTTGAGCCCCACATAGGGCCTGCTCAGGGGGGAGCCTTCTCCTCCCCCTTCCTTTGCTGCTCCCCCCTGCTTCTGCTCTCTCTGTCAAATAAATAAAAGTATTTTTAAAAATAAATAAATAAATAGTCAAATAAATAAATAAAAAGTCTTTAAAAAAAATTAAAACGTTCAACTGACTGAGCCAACCAGGTGCCCCCACTGGGCCACTTTCTTACACCATACACAAAAATGAAGTAAAAATGAGTTAAAGACCTAAATATGAGACCTGAAACCATAAAATCTCTAGAAGAAAGCAAAGGGACTAATGTCTTTGACATTGGCCTTAGCAACGTTTTCCTAGATATGTCTTCTCAGGCAAGGGAAACAAAAGCAAAAATAAACTCTTGAGGCTACTCCAAAATAAAAAGCCTTTTGACAGCAGACACGTGAAGATATTCAGTATCGTTGATCATCAGGGAAATGCAAATCAAGACCACAATGAGCTATCACCTCACACCTGTTAGAGTGGCTAAACTAAAAGGCAAGAAATAACAAGTATTGGTGAGGCTGTGGAGAAAAAGGAACTTTTATGCACAGTTGGGAAATGCAAACTGGTGCAGCCACTGGGGAAAACAGTATGGAGTTTCCCCCAAAAAATTAAAAAAGGAATTACCATATGATCTAGCAATTCCAACTACTGAGTATTTCTCCCCCCAAAAATGAAAATATGAAGTTGAAAAGATGCACACACCACTACGTTTATGGAAGCATTATTTATAATGGCCGAGGTATGGAAGCAAGCGTCCATGGTGAAAGGACAGAGAAGAAATGGCACACGCACACACACACTGTGGAATATTACTCAGCCATAAAAAAGAACGAGATCTTGCTATTTGTGACAACATGGATGAGCCTAGAGGGTATTAAGCAAAATAAGTCAGACAAATAAAGATGATTTCACTTAAATGTGGAATTGAAACAACAACAACAACAAAACACTGCAGCAACAGAAAGTAGATACAGATCCATGAATACAGAGAACAAATTGGTGGTTGCTAGTGGGGTGCAGAAGCAGGGAAGGGCAAAACGGGCGAAGGGGGGTGAGAGATCCAGGCTTTGAGTTATGGGGTGAATAAATCTTGAGGACAAAAGGCACAGCATAGGGAAAACAGTCCGTGTCATTGTCTCAGCATGTATGGTGGCAGGGGGAGCTGTGCTTGCGGTGACCACAGCCTACAGACTTGTCTACTCACTGCCTCATACATGTCAAGCTGACATGACACTGTGGTCAACTGTGCCTCAGTAAAGGGGATCCCTGGGTGGCTCCGCGGTTTAGCACCTGCCTTCAGCCCAGGGCGTGACCCCGGGGTCCTGGGATCGAGTCCCACGTCGGGCTCCCTGCATGGACCCTGCTTCTCCTGCTTCTCCCTCTGCCTGTGTCTCTGCCTCTTTCTCTCTCTGTCTCTCTCATGAATAAATAAATAATAAAATAAAATAAAATAAAATAATTTAAAATAAAATAAAATAAAATAAATAAAATAAATAAAATAAAATGCTTGTTTCAATTCTCTTGGGATAAATGTCTAGAAGTGGGATTGCTGGATGCCATAGTGGCACTATTTTTAATTTTTGAGGGACCCCATACTGTTTTCCACAGTGGCTGCCCCATTTGGCATTCCTACCAGTGTGTGCAAGAGCGTCACCTCCTCTATATCCTTACCAGTGCTTGCTGTCTTTTTTTTTTTTTTTTTTTTTTAATAATAGCCATCTTGCCAGGTGTGGGGTGATACTTCTCCTCTTTTTGTTTTGCATTTCTCTAATGATTGGCGACATTGAGCATTTTTTCATATATCTGTTGTCCATTTGTATGTTTTCTTTGGAAAACTGTTTATTCAAGTCTTTAGCCCATTTTTAAAATTGGTTCTTTTTTAGTTATTGAGTTACAGATTTCTTATATATTTTGGAAATACATGGTATGTAAATATTTCCTCCCACTCTGGAGGTTGTGCTCTTACTCTGCTGATTGTTTCGCTTCCTATACTGTGTAGGGGCTTTTTAGTTTGAGGTCGTCTGACTCGTGTATTCTTGTTTTTATTGCCTGTGGTTTTACGTCGTATCCAAGAAATGATTAAGATGAATGTCATAAAGATTTCCCCCTGTTTTCTTCTAAGAGAAGCAAATTTGAACATCTTAGGTTTAGGTGTTTAATCCATTTTCAGCTTATTTTTGTGTATTATGTCAGATAAGAGTCCAATTTTATTCTTTTGCACGTGGATAGCTGGTTTCCCGGCACCGTTTATTGAGAAACAATCCTTTCCTCCTTGGGTATTCTTGGCACCTTTGTTGATGACCAGGTGACCTGTGCGGACTTGTTTCTGGGTTCTCTGCTCCATTGGCCTATATGTCTGTTTTATGCCAATATCACACTTTTTTGATTATTGTAGCTTTATAATATATTTTAAAATCAGGAAGTGTGGTGCCTCCTGCTTTGTTCCTATTTCTTAGGATTGATTTGGTGATTTGTGATCTTTTCTTGTTTCATATGAATTTTATAATTTTTTTTTATTTCTATATAAAATGTCATTGGGATTTTGATAAAGATTGCACTGAATCTGTTGATTACTTCCGGTGTCATGGACATTTTAACAATACTGAGTCTTCCAATCTGTCAATACAAGATGTGTTTCCATTTGTTTGTATTTTCTTTAAAATTTTCAGCAATCTTTTGTAACTTTCAGTGTACAAGTCTTTTACCTACTTAAGTGTTTTATTCTTTTTACTGGTATTATAAATGGAATTGTTTTCCCAATTTCCTTTTCAGAGAGTTCATTGTCAATGATTAGAACTGCAACTGATTTTTGAAAGTTGTTATATACTGCAACTTTGCTAATTTTGTTTATTCATTCTAACAGATTTTTAAATGAAGTCTTTAGGGTTTTCTGTAATAAGATCGTGTAATCTGCAAATAGGCATAATTTTATTTCCTTTCCAATTTGGAAGTCTTTTTTTCTTTTTCTTGCATAATTGTTCTGGGTGGGGCTTTGCAGTACCACATTGAATGGAACTGGTGAGGTTGGGGATCCTTGCCTCCTTTTCTGATCTTAGAGGAAACGCTTTCAGTTTTTCACTGTTTTGTAAGATGGTTGTTGTGAGCTTTTCCTAATGGCCCTTATTAGGTTGAGGTACTTTTTCTCTATTCCTTGTTCGCTGAGAGCTTTTATTATAAAATGGTATCGTATCTCATCAAATGCCTTTTCTCTATTTGTTGGGAAGATTATGAAATTTTCACCTTTTATCCTGTTAATGTGCTTTTTCACATTAACTGATTTTTATATGTTGTATCATCCTCGCGTCCCAGGGATAGATATCACTTAGTCATTGAATACGATCCTTTTAATATGCTGCTTAGCATGTTAACTTAGCACATTTTGCTAATATTCTGCTGAGAATTTTTGCACATGTATTCATCAGGGATCTTGGCCTGTAGTATTCTTTTGTGGCATTTTGTCTGACGTTGGTATAAGGGTAATACTGGCCCCATAAAATGAGTCTGGAAGTGTTCATTCCTCTTCAATGTTTTTGGAGACTTTGAGAATAATTGCTATTAATTCGTTAAATGTTTGGTAGGATTCACCAGGTCATGGGCTTTTCTTTTTGGAGGGTTTTGCTTACTAATGCACTCTGTTATATACTCTGTTTAGAATATGTATTTCTTCATGATTTAGTCACGGTAGGTTGTGGATTTCTAGGAATTTATCCATTTCTTCTAGGTAATCCTGTTTGTTGGTGCATAATTATTAATAGGAAGGTTTTTTTTTTTACAATAACCTTTTCTATTTCTGTAACATAAGTTATGTTCTTTCATTTCTGATTTTATTTGAGCGTTCTCTTTATTTTTCTTAGTTCAGCTAAGAGTTTGTCAATTTTGCTTATTTTTTTGAAAACACCAACTCAGTTTCACTGATTTTTTTTCTATTTAATTTATTTTTACTCTTATCTTTGTTATTTCTTTTCTTTACTAACCTGGGGCTTATGTTGTTCTTCTTTTCCCCAGGCCCTTGAGATATAAAGTTCACATTTTTTAGTATTTGTTCAGAAGGGGAAGGGGCAAGAACTCCCCTATAATTTACTGAACTTCTGATTCTGAAGTAGTATTGAAAATTCTAAAAAAATTCTAAAAAAATATTATTGACTTATCTATATGACTATGAGGAGAGATCACCTCTTTCACCTCTCCTCATAAGTAGCCATATCGATGAGTCAATAATTTTTAAGATTTTTTTATTTTTTTATTTTTTATTTATTTTTATTTTTTTTAAGATTTTTTTTTAAATTGTGAATGCTGATGCTTTGTTTCAGAATTGTGTTTCTTTTATTGATTGCTAGGTTTTGAAAATTATAGAATTAAATTATTCTGTGGGTGATTTTTTTTTACTGTGGTAATAACACATAACATTTACTCTCTTAAAAATTTTTTTTAAATTTTTTATTTATGATAGTCACAGAGAGAGAGAGAGAGAGGCAGAGACACAGGCAGAGGGAGAAGCAGGCTCCATGCACCGGGAGCCTGACGTGGGATTCGATCCCGGGTCTCCAGGATCGCGCCCTGGGCCAAAGGCAGGCACTAAACCACTGCGCCACCCAGGGATCCCCTCTCTTAAAAATTTAAATATACAGTACAATATTGTTATCTATAAGCTCAAGTAGAGCCAATCTGTAGAAATTATTCATCTTGTATAACTGAAACATTATACCTGTGGAATAGCAACTCTCATTTCCCTCTTCTCTAATCCCTGGAAACCACTATTCTACTTTTGGCTTCTATCGAATTGATTATTTTAGATAGTTTATACACATGGAATCATCCAGTATTTGTTCTTATGTAACTGGTTTACTTCACTTAGCATAATGTCCTTAAAGTTCATCCATGTTGTTCCATATGGCTCTTTTAAATCTTTATGTCACCATATAATTATTTTGTAAGTTTTTATTTTGATTCCAGCTGTTAACATACAGTGTTATATTAGTTCCAGGTGTACAATATAGTAATTTTTAACACTTCCATACACCACCCAGTGCTCATCAGGACAAGTGCCCTCCTTAACCTAGTTAAGTTAACCTCCATCACCTAGTTGACCCATCCTCCCACCCACCTCCCCTCTGATAACCATCAATTTGTTCTCTAGAGTTAAGGACTGTTTCTTGGTTTGCTTCTCTCCTTCTTTTCTTCCCTTTGCTTGTTTGTTTCTTAAATTCTACATATGAGTGAAGTCATACGGTATTTTTCTTTCTCTGACTGACTTATTCCACTTAACATAATGCTCTCTAGCTCCATCCATGCATTGCAACCGGTTTCATTCCTTTTTTGGCTGAGTAATATTCCATTGTATGCATATACACCACACCTTCTTTATCCGTTCATCTGTTGATGGACACTTGGGCTGTTTACACAGTTTGGCTATTACAGATAATGATGCTATAAACACCAAGGTGCATGCATTTCTTTGAATCGATATTTTTGTTTTCTTTCGGTAAATGCTGAATAGTGCAATTGCTTGACAATCAGGTAGTTTTAACTTTTTAAAGAGCCTCCATACTATTTCCCAGAGTGGTTGTGCTAATTTACATTGGCACTGACAGGGTTAAAAGAGTTCCCTTTCTCTGCATCCTCACCAACACCTGTTGTTTCTTGTATTGTTGATTTTAGCCATTCTGACTGGTGCGAGGTGATGTCTCATTATAGAGTTGTACTTCCCTAACGATCAGTGATGCTGGGCATCTTTTCATGTGTCTGTTGGCCATCTGTAGGTATTTGGAAAAATGTCTACTTATGTCTTCTGCTCATTTTTAATTGGATTATTTGGTTTTTGGGTGTTGAGTTCTATAAGTTCTTTATAGATTTTGCACACTAGCCCTTTATCTGATACATCATTTGCAAATATCTTCTCCTATTCTGTAGGTTGTCTTTTAGTTTTGTTGATTGTTTCTTTCTCTTTGGAGAAGCTTTGTTTTTTGGTAAGTCCCAACAGTTTATTTTTTCTTTTGTTTCTCTTGCCTCATAGACATATGTAGAAATAAGTTGCTACTGCTGATGTCAAAGAGGTTACTGCCTGTGTTCTCCATTAGCATTTTTATGGTTTTATGTCTCATATTTAGTTTTTTTATCCATTTTGAATTTGTTTTTGTGTTTGGCGTAAGAAAGTGGTCCAGTTTCATTCTTTTGCATGTTGTTATCCTGCTGTCCCAACATAATTTCTTAAAGAGACCCATTTTCCATGGAATATTCTTTCTTGCTTTGGTGAAGATTATTTGACCATACTATTGTGGCTTCATTTCTGGGTTCTCTGTTCCAATGATCTACGTATCAGTTTTTGTGTCAGTACTATACTACTTTGATGGCTATAGCTTTGTAATACAACTTGAATAGTTATCAACAGTGATGCCTCTAGCTTTGCCTTTCTTTTTCAAGGTTGCTTTGATTATTTGGGGTCTTTTGTGGTTCCATACAAATGTTAGGATTGCTATTCTAGCTCTGTGAAAAATGCTGGTAGTATTTTGATAGAGATTGCATAGTGTTCAAATGTTTATCCTACCCACAGCAATCTACACATTTAATGCAATTCTTTTTGTTGTCTGATTGTTATGGCTGGAACTTCCAGTACTATGTCAAAAACAGTGGTGAGAGTGGACATTCCTGTCTGGTTCCTAACCATAGAGAAAAGCTCTCAGTTTTTCCTAACTGAGGATAATACTAGCTGTGGTTTTCCATATATGGCCTCTAGTACATTGAAGTATATATGAGCCTGATGCGGGACTCGATCCCAGGACCCCAGGATCATGCCCTGGGCCAAAGGCAGGCACCAAACCACTGAGCCACTCAGGGATCCCCAGCAGTTTTCTTTCTTAGTGGAGTATTTATCTGCTTTTGGTATCAGGGTAATGTTCACCTCATGGAAAGAAAGATTTTCTTCCTTTTCTAATTTTTTTTTTTTTGATAATTTGAGAAGAATACCTATTAACTCTTCTTTAAATGTTTGCTAGAATCCGCCTATGAAGCCATCTGTCACTGTACTTTTGTTGGGGTTTTTAAAATTCCTATTTATTTATTTATTTATCTATTTATTTGATTCCTGATTCAATTTCTGTGCTGGCTATTGGTCTGTTCAAGTTTTCTATTTATCATGGTTTAGTTTTGGTGTTTATATATTTTTAGGAATGAATCCATTTCTTCCAGGTTGTTCAATTTTTTTGCCTATCATTTTTCACAATATTCTCTTATAATTGTATTTCTGTGGTGTTGGTTGTTATTTCTCCTCTCTCATTTGTGATATTATTTATTTGGTTCTTTTCTCTTTTCTTTTTTATAATTTTGGCTGAAAGTTTGTCAATTTTATTAATTTTTGCAAAGAACTAGCTCCTGGTTTCATTGATCTATTTTATTGCCTTTCTTTTCATTACCTTCTGTATCATTTATTTCTTTTCTAATCTGTGTTATTTCCTTCCCTCTGCTGGCTTTAGGCTTCATTTGTTGCTCTTTTTCTCGCTTTAGTTGTAGGTTAGGTTGTTTGAGATTTTTCTTGCTTCTTGCAGTAGGCCTGTCTTGCTATATACTTTCCATTTAAGACTGTTTTTGCTGCATCCCAAAGCTTTTGGACCACTGTTTATTCATTTTCATTTGTTTCCATGTATTTTTTAGTTTCTTCTTTCATTTCCTAGTTGATTCATTCATTGTTTAGTAGCATGCTGTTTAACCTCCAAGCATTTGTGGTCTTTCCAAATTTCTTCTTGTGGTTAACTACTAGTTTCATAGTATTGTGGTAAGAAAAAGTGTATAGTATGAATTCAATCTTTTTGTATTTGTTTTGTGACCTAATATATGATCTATTCTGGAGTGCCCCATGTACATTTGAAAAGAATTTGTATTCTGCTATTGTAGGGTGGAAGGTTCCAAATATATCTGTTAAGTCCATGTGGTCCAGTATGTCATTCAAAGACATTTTTTTCCTTGTTTATTTTTTGTATAGATGATCTATCCATTCTGATAAGTGAGTATTAAAGTCCCCTACTATTATTATATTATTATCAATTAGTTGCTTTCTATTTTTTTATTGTTTTATATTCTGTGTGTTCCCATGTTGGGAGCATAAATATTTACAATTTTTAGATCTTCTTGTTTGATTGTCTGCTTTATGATTACATAGTGTCCTTTTGTCTGTTTTTACAGTCTTTGTTTTAAAGTCTAGTTTGTCTGACATAAGTTTTGCCACTCTGGCTTTCTTTTGACATCCATTTGTGTGATAAATGTTTTTCCATCCTCTAACTTTCAATCTGAAAGTGGCTTTAGGTATAAAATGACTCTCTTGTATTCAGCATATGGATGGTTTTGTTTTTTTATCCATTCTGACACCCATTCTGACACTCACTGGAGCATTTATTCTACTTACATTCAAAGTAATTGCTTGTAATTACTTTGTTGTAATTGTAATTGTAATTGTTGTAATTGTTTGTAAAATTACCAAAGTAATTTTACCAAATTATTGGTAGATATGTATTTATTGCCATTTTATTACCTGTTTTATTGTTTCTAGAGATTTTCTCTGATTCTTGTCTTCCTAACTTTGGGTCTCTCCTTTCTTTTTTTTTTTTTTAATTTTTGTTTATTTATGACAGTCACAGAGAGAGAGAGAGAGAGAGGCAGAGACACAGGCAGAGAGAGAAGCAGGCTCCATGCACCGGGAGCCCGACGTGGGATTCGATCCCGGGTCTCCAGGATCGCGCCCTGGGCCAAAGGCAGGCGCCAAACCACTGCGCTACCCAGGGATCCCTGGTCTCTCCTTTCCATGATGGAGTCCCCTTTAATATTTCTTGCAGGGCTAGTTTAATGATCATGAACTCCTTTAGTTTTTGTTTGCCTGGGAAACTATCTCTGCTTCTATTCTGAATGATAGTCTTCTTGGATAGAATATTTTTAAGAGAGATTATTCATTTATTTGAGAGAGACAGAGTGGGGAGAGAAAAAGAGCACATGCATGCATGAATGTGGGGGAGGTGCAGAGGGAGAATCAGCCTCTCTGATTAGCTGGGAGCTCAATGCAGGGCTCAATTCCAGGACCCTGAGATCATGACTTGTGTTGAAGGCAGAACTTTAACTGACTAGGCCACCCAGGTACCACAGATAGAGTATTTGTGGTTGCAGATTTTTCTCACTCAGCAATTTGAATATATCCTGCCACTCCTTTCTGGCTTAGAATGTTTCTGTTGAGAAATCTCCAGCCAACCTTATCAGTTTTCCCTTGTAAATTAAGGACTTCTTTTATCCTGCTGTTTTTGACATTTTTTTATCACTATATTTTGCAAATTTAACTACAGTTTGTCTTGGTGTTGGTCTGCTTTTGTTGATTTTGATGGGAATTCTCTGTGTCCTGAATCTGGATGTTTGTTTCCTTCCCAGGATTAGGTAAGTTTTCTGCTATTATTTCTTGAAATAAATGTTCTTCTCCTTTTTCTCTCTTCTTCCAGGGCTCCTACAATATTAATGTTATTACATTTGATAGTCACTGAGTTCCTCAAGTTTATTCTTATGTTGCATAATTCTTTTGTTCAGCTTCATTATATTACATTCTTTTGTCTTCTAGGTCACTAATTCATTCCTCTGCTTCTTCCAGCTTTCTGTTCATTGCATCCAGCCTGTTTCCAGTCTATTTATTGCAATCTTCATCTTCAATTGATTCTTTTTAAACTCTTATCTTTGTGGTAAGGATCTCACTGATGTCTCCTATTCTTTTCTCAAGCCCAGTGAGTATCCTAATGGTCTTTGCTTTCAAGTCTCTATCAGGCATGTTAGTTATATCTGTTTCACTTAGACCTCTGGCCATGACCTTATCTTGCTCTTTCATTTGGGATAAATTCTGCTATTTTGGCATTTTATCTATGTCTCTGCCTTCTCCATGTTAGAAAATCCAGTTATGTTTCCTGCTCCTGGAAGTAAGGGCCTTATGAGGAAGATGTGAATTAGTGCCTAGGGCCTAGTGCTTTAGAGTGTGTCTCTAGTGTGTGCTATGTGCACTCTGCTGTGTGTTTTGGCTGCTTTGTCCTTCAGGCCAGTCACCTGGAAAGGCTTTTTTTGCCTGCTATGGGCAGTGTTTGGTTCCTGGCTGATGGTGGCAAGTTTTAACAAGGTGTGCTCTGGTCTGCTTGTGAAATGAGACCTGACACGAATTCCACCAGAACTGAGGCTCTGCTAGTCTCTCTGTTCAGGAGATGTGGTGTAAGCAGGAGTTGGTGTTGGTCTTCTGGGGGAGAAGCTGGTACTGAGGGAAATTTGACTGAGAAAGGTAGGCCTTTCAGAGCACAGACAGTGGGGCTTGGTGTAAGGAAGTTAGGCAACCAGTTTGGTACTATGCTGTTTCCTACAGCTGGCTCTGTGTTTATGCTGAGGAGTAGAGGAGGGAAATGGTGCCAACCAGCTCCTTTGTGTGCCACCTTTCCTTTATCAATTTACTTGTACATGGATATTAGGTTGCAGGGGAATTCTTATGTAGGTACAAAATATGGAAGATTTTACAATCTAATTTCCACTCACTAAATTTGAAGCCAAAAATAAGCTGTCCACCAAAGCCATGGTTAGAGATATAGTAGCCATGGTTGGTAGACAGAGATATTCAGATTTGTGTTCACAGACACAATTATGGGATTTTTAGTTTCTTGCAGACAGCCAGATTTTGAATTTTGTTTAGGTTTAGAACATGCTATTTTGACTCTTCTTGCTTGAGCAAGTGTTAAATCCCAAACTATCATTTCCTGGAGCTCTACATCTTCACATCCTATTTACTGCTATGTGTTCTTGCTTCCATTAGGGCTTCATTTCATGCTTTACAGATTATGTCTAAGTATTTTATATACTTCTAGGCACTTTTACCCCCAAAACAAACTTCATAAATATAAACTACCTGGGGCCACAAGACAATAGTTGAGCAGAACCAAGGCCTAGAAATAATAGATGCTAATTAATATGTTATACTTTTAGATTATGCATGCACAAAATAAAGCTTAGAGAATAAAGAAAATGTATAGATGGATACATGTGAGTGAAAAGGTGAAAATCTACATCTCAAGTCTGGCACTGCCATTAAGCTTGGAACAGAATCAGAATAATAATGAGAAAACAAGTAAAAAAGAATTACTTTCTAGGTCAAAGGGAAAACTTTCAGCACCCCAAGAATAGTGTATTTGTACCATCAGAGCTTGAAGCATCTCAGAGAAGTGGAATAACTATCAGTGAAACCACCTAAGTTTTTGCAAAAAGCCAGATGTTCTTTATGGAAATATTTACCTACTATAATTGAGACTTTTGGATACATTACTGCTAAGTGTTGGAAGAAATGTTACCTAAATGTGGTGAATAAATATCACACCACACCCTTTTTTGCAAAAATACTTTTGTGACTTAGTGATGAAGCTTTAAAAGGGCATTCATAAGAATTTCACAATTTTTAAAAGGACATATGCATCTTATTATGGTTTTTAAACTTTTTGAGCTTTTATTTACTTTTTAAAAACTTTTTAAGATTGTAAAACTTTGATTTGACTATTGCTTGAAAGCTGGGTTATTCATAAGAAAATTAGTGCCTAATACCTAAAAATCCTCCTCATCTCTACAGAATAAAGTTTTGATGGAGACAGTGGATAGAGTTATATATATATATATATATATTGAATATTGCATTTTAAATTCATGAAAGCAAATTTATTTACAACTTAAACATGATGTACACAGACTCATAGAGGTAGACACAATAGCCAATGATTCTTCAATGTTATTAATTAACGTTACAGATGATAAACAGAGATCCCAGAGGGATTACATGATTTTTATAAAGTTATATATTCAATGAAAACATCATAACTGGAAACCAAATCCTTCTGTTCACAAACAACCTTATTAATATCTTCATATTAAATTATTTTTTCCATTTTTATCTTTTATCCCACCATCAGTTTATTTGACTATGGGAGTGGTGGACATTACTTTTTTAAAATGATGTATGCCAGAGACTTCTTTGGTTCAGAGCCAATGTTCTTTTTTTTCGCAGCATTTGAAGATGCCGTCCTTCTGTTCTTTCTGCTTTTAGATTCCGTGGGACGTATTTTCTTGATTTTTCATTTCTAATCACTCCTCATAAGCATTCCACTTGGTGCCTCTTTTTAAGATGTTCTGAAATATAGGCATTTTGTAAGCTTGTGTCTTTAACTGGATTCTTTTTGTAACCCAACTTCCCCTTGGGATATACTCATTTCCATCTCCTAATTATTAATTCTCTGCATTAACTCACAGATCATTATGTCTGGCCTCAATATTTACTAATCCTAAAGACTGCTGTATTGCAACTTGCCAACACTTCAGTCTCAGTGCTTCCACAACTGATTTCATCATCCTTTAGGACAGTTTCCCTCTTCTGTCCTCAAGTCTTCATTAATGCTACCACCAGCAAGGCTGGAAAACTGCATCATTTTCAATTAGTCTCTCTTCTTTTGTAAAACTAGTCAATGCTCGATCTATATCAACTCTACTTCCTAAAAGCACCTTATATCATATTTTCTTGACCTATACTATTGCTTCCTTAGTTTGGGTGATTAATCTCTCAGCCTGATTTTTATTAGGTTGATATAATCACATTATTCAGCCTATCCTGTCCCAATCCATATCCTTTATGTCGCCAACATTCTTTCTAAAATGCAGGTTGAATTATGCTTTTTTTCTTTTCTTTTATAAAATAAATAAGTCAGAGAGATAAAAAGTACTGCATGGAGAATATAGTAAATAATATAATAACATTGTATGGTGACAGATGGTGCCTATATTTATGGTAAACATTCAGTAATGTATAGAATTGTTGAATCAATAAGCTATACAGCTGAAACTAATATAACATTGTGTATTATACTTCAATAAAAAACAAACAAGCACAAAACATATGTTTCTCAAAAAAGGTGTCAGGGAATACAATATGATTTCAATACAACAAATTTCTAAGAAAATACAAAAAACAAAGAAATTATTATTTATTACATAAATTCCTTTAGAGTTTATTTATGCCAATTCCCAAAGCACGGCAATAATTGCATTCTTTCAGGGCCTATTCAATTTCTAGTGTGACTTTTTCCCCTACAGTCAGTCATTGTTAAGTTTTCTGGAAAAATACAATTCATTATAACAAATTCAGGCATTAAATGGCTCTCTTTAAAATGGTGGGCATTGACTGACTTCCAAATTTGTCATGTCAGTACATGTTAGAGAATATAAACATCTAACACTCATATCCATTGAGTATAATTTTTAAACACTAATCTGCAATAGTAACATGTACTGAACAGGGTTAGTATAAATTGGTAAAGACTCTCTTTTGGTAGCCCAGGAGTTCATCAATACCTTTGTGATTTTAAAGTTTTAGAGTAAAGACAATCTGAAAATATCAGATTGTATTGTGTTATGTCCCCTAAATATCCCACAATTTCTTCAGTCAAATCATACTGTCAACTTCTTGATGCTCTAAATAAGCCTATATTCTTAAAATGGAGGAAATGTCCATTGGAGACTTTACTACATTCCGCACAGGAATGCTTTGTTTGGAGAGATCTCATTGCTATTTTGGAAAACAATTGTTTTGTGATTTTGACAACAACGTATGCAGAATAGCTTAGGATTCTTAATATGAACATTAAATAGAAAACCATCTGGAGCCTGTCATGGATTTTGAATTTGAAAAGATGTGAAGGTGTATGATATGTATACTGGGCTATTGGACAGTGCTTGCAAAGTGTGGCTCATTCACGTTGACCTTTAATTGAGAAAAGAAGTACTTGTTTTACTCTCTGGTTGGGATAAGAACCTATGTTTGGTCAGATGTTGACAAAAGATATGTGAGGCTAGAGTCAAGATTCAAGCCCTTTAACAGAGAAGGGGTGGAGATAGCTACATGCATAAAAAAGTGTGCAAGACATTTGATTTTAGGGGAGAGATTTCAAAACATCTATTAATATGATTTGAAATTAATTACATCAAAATAACAGTTTGTGTTGAAATCTTTCCATTCTGAGTATGTAGCAACCTAGACAAAATCTAGCATTGAAATGTAGAGAATTAAAGTTTTTCAGGTCACACCTCTGCAATTCTTTAGGCTACCCATTAAGAGTGCTCTGCTACTTCTTAGCATATAAGCCAGAATAGTTTTTTTTTTCCTCCAGGAAATAATGCCAAGACTTTCAAGCAAAGCATATTAGTAATATTTTTAAAAAGATTGTTGTGAAGTACTTCCAAATGGGAAAGATTTAAAATCTTATGACTAAACCCAGGTGTACATTTTATACAACCATTTTTTTATTACAATGAAGGGGAATAAGAACCACTGAAATTCATAGTTTCCCATAAAATCCCTAATTTTAGTTTTTATATAATTATCTTACTTTCCAATATTGTGCAAGAACTATTGAATATCAATGAACCAGAATTTGATGGATTTTATATTTTTTATTTGACCTTGCATACCTTCCATTTATAACCCATGATGAAATCAGCAAATTTCAGGGGGCTGAAGGAGAAGGCTCCTTGATAATTCAGAGGTTCTGCGTTACTAAAGTACCTTTTGGTCTATGTATCAATCTATTCTCTACCTTTAATCTCTCTTTATATAGGGAACTTTAGAGTAGACCTCAAAATTCCAACAAAAACTGTCTTTGGCTTTGGCTTGAGTGTCAGCTTTTAGAAGACTAATAGAAAACACCTATTTGGTGTCATTTCTGACATTATTGACTTGTTTAATCAATGAATATTTGTCATCATACTTATTAGGCTTGATAATGTCCATATCACAAGAGGCATTCATGTTTATTTTTACTTTTTAAAATATTTTACTTATTTAAGAGAGAGAACAGAACAAGAGTGAGCACACATGAGCGAGGAGGAGGGGCGGAGAGGGAGGGAGAAACAGGCTCTCTGCTTGAGCAGGGACCCTGGCGTGGGGCTCGATCCCAGCACCTTGGGATCATGGCCTGAGCCAAAGACAGATGCTTACTTGACTGAGCCACTCAAGCGCCCCCATTCATATTTATTTTTAATATTCAAATGTTTACCTTCAGATAAAGTATCACTCAAAGATGTAAGTTGGAGTAAAATAATATCCTTATGTGTTTTATAGGTTGAAATTATAATGGTCAGCTAAAGTATAAATGCATATTTATAATTGCACAAGTAAAACGCTTTAACAATTAATGATTATTGTACAGAAGCCTCTGATGCAAGCAAGTTTTTATCAGGATGAAAGTAGTCATTTTATGCTTGCGTCTCTCTCTCAGTTGGTTCTGAACCTGCAGGTGTGTAACATTTTTGATTGAGTAAAAACTTAAAGAGCAGATGAGATGTACTTATTGGGTCCCTCAACATCTTAATTCCATGATTATTTGAAGCTGAGATTTTTGGGGGATTTCTTGACCTGTTATTTCAGTTCTATTCCCCTTATAGCATGGGATTCGTATCCATAAAATAAACTATCATTTACCTGAGCTCATTTAAATAGGTTTCTGTGCTTGCACCTACACTCGACATACTAGGCTAAGTGCCTTTTATTTCACAAAGCAACTGTAGTTTTCCAAGAACTCTCTAACTATATCTGACTCATTGGTGATGAGAACTACAATTTCCAATTAATTGAAAGAGCATGAAAAGCTGAAATAGTGATGTAAATTTTCTAAGGTCACATAAAACAGCTGAAAAAGGGCTCTGAAAAAGAGGTGTGTTTTGGCCTACATCACTGGCTTTGTGTATGAGTTGAAATATGAATATTTTCCTCTTCCCAATGGGCAGAGTCGAGCATATGGTGACTGCCTTTGGACCAACTGCAGGGTGCTATGGCAATGCACCTACCTCAAAGCTGGTGGCCCTCAGTGCTTAAGGATTATAGGACCAGGTTTTAGCAGAAGACATCTAGGCATAAGGACTTAATTTCTTTCACTTAGCTTATTTTTTTTTTATGTAGCTGTTCACCATTTTAGTATCTTATTGCCACATAACAAATTGTCCCCAAGCTTTGTAGTTTAAAACAATATATGTGTATTATCTCATGCAGTTTCTGAGGGTCAAGAATTTAGGAGTGGCTTAGCTGGATGGCTGTGTCTTGGGATTTCTTTTAAGGTTTTAGTCAAGATGTTGACTGATGCTGCAGTTCTCTGAATGCTTCAATGGGACTGCGAGATTCATAGCTACATAGCTTGCAAGTTAGTGCTGGGTGTTGGCAAGTGCCCTGAGTCCTTCCCCATGTGGACCTCTCTCCACAGGTCTGCTTGAGTGTCCTCATGACATGGGGGTAGGCTTCCTCCAGAGTAAGTGATCCAAGAGAGGACAAGTTGGAAACTGCAATGTTGTAACCTAACCTTGCATAAAAATCTTAATCTCTTTTGTGTAATAGCAATACTTGTAGGAATCTAAAAGCTTAAACAGGGCTTTAATGCTAACTTTGTTACTCTAGATGTCTTTACGTCAAATGGTGAAGAACTGGCAAGTTCTAAAATGAACTTTTATTTATTTATATTGGACCAGTCTAGGTTCTTAATTCAAGTATCATAAGATAACATAGTTTTTACTGTAGCCAATCAATCCTATAAAGGCAAATGCTGGGAGTCAAGTAGTGACTATTTTTCTTGACTTGGTTATAACTATTAGCATTTTGGGGAGGGCCAGAAATAGCACCCTCTTTCCCCCTGTGTTTGGAATCAAGTGAGAGATAAGGCACAGGAGACACTCAGGTGGAAACTCGAGTGCCAGATAAGTTACTGAAGGGGCAGATTGGAGACAGGGCTTTAGATCTATGGCCAAATGAGCTTGATTTTAAACATACCTACTCACTTCCAGGCATGGCTGGACAGCTGCAGATCCCTTCAACTTACCACATGGCCAAGGCTCCACTCATGTGCATGCAGAGAGATCTGAAAGATGCATGAGACGCCTGAACTGAGCGGACTCTACTCTTTCTCCTAAAGTCACTAATCTGTCATTCAGCTTCTCTCTCAGGGTAAGAGTCGGTGAGGGCTGGGGCGGAGAGCACCCACGCTGAGCAGGTGCTACTTCTGGGGAAAGGGAAGGTATTTCAAAGAATCTATCCTGAATGACGATAGCTAGTCATCAAGGATCCTGCAGTTCATTAGGGAGTCCTGATTGTGGGGTAAGCGCAGATCTAAATATTACAGGTACCACGGTGACAGAAAGCACTCTGGCTCATGAGCCGTGGCTGGTCAGACGGAGAATACACACACATGAAAACTTAAATATCTGGGTTTGATCTTGCTGTTGACAAAAACCAGGAAACCACTTACAAGCTGTAGGTTCCATAGTGTAGAAGAAATGGTCACTGGAGACATCAGGAGGTCTTTTCACTCAAACGTTTCTTCCTGCCTGATGAAGTGTGCAAGGCAGCAGAGAAAGAGGCCTGCTCTGCATAGGCGGTGGTCCACAGTGCTCTGCATTAAGTCTGCCTTTTTATTCAGATGATTTGACATTTGGGGCCTCGCTGACCCCAGAGGGACTGCCCCTCTTGTGCTTAGCTAATTCTTAGCCATAGTGAACAACTCCCTGGGGACTGGGCCTCTCAAGTGAAAGACAGCGAATCCGGTGTCTACCCCTGCCCACTTGCCCAGGCTCGCTGGAATTACTCAGCTAGTGAGCCTCAAGCCTGTGCATCCCGCCATGTGCCTACATCCGTCCCCTGTGAAAGCCCCAGAAAGTCTCTGCTCCGTTTTTCACCTTCGCCGCTCCTGTCTGCTGACCAGTCCTGTGCTAACCTGTGTGGCCGTGCATGGCAGGGCCTGCCCCCTACTCGCAGGGACTGTGAGTAATAGTGGCCACCGTTTCTTGATCTTTGGCCTCACTGTACCTGAATAATAATAACAAAACCTACATTTAAAAACACATCCTTCTCTCCCCATCTTAGAACACAGTTTGTATGTGTGAGGGTTACTATTTAAATGTATTTTTTTGCTACTAGCATGATTTCTGATGCAATACTCAGAAAGTGAAGGTTGGGGTATTCTAAGGTATTTTATTTTATTTTATTATTTTATTTTATTATTTTATTTTATTTATTTTATTTTATTATTTTATTTTTTCAGTGCAGTGAATTTATTTATTTATTTATTTATTTATTTATTTATTTAATAAATTTATTTTTTATTGGTGTTCAATTTGCCAACATATAGCATAACACCCAGTGCTCATCCCGTCAAGTGCCCCTCTCAGTGCCCGTCACCCAGTCACCCCCACCCCCCACCCACTTCCCCTTCCACCCCCCCTAGTTCGTTTCCCAGAGTTAGGTATTTTAGATGGACTTGGTATTTATGGCTCACCTACCTTTCTTTCTTTCATACTTTCCTGTTGAACATCTTCTTAAATATATCCACTGTGTCTTTTTTGCGAACTTTTTTTACTTTGAGACAATTGTAAATTCACATGGGGTTGTAAGAAGCAATGCAGATCGACTCCAGGCACTCATCACCCAAGTTCCCCCAATGAGAGCATTTTGAAAAATTACAGTACAGTATCACGACCAGGAAATTGACTGCTTTAATCCACAAATCTCATTCAGATTTCACTGTTTTACCTGCACTCTTTTCTGTGTGTGCATTTTAGTTCCATGATGGATGCAGATTTCAGTGAGCAGCACCACATCAGGGTACGGAGCAGAGGACTGTTCTATTACAAGGATCCTTTGTGCTGCTATTTGGGAGACCACACAAACGTAGGCCCCAACCCCTTCCCTAACTCTTGGCCACCGCCAACTCATTCTCCAGCTCTACAATTTCGTTATTTCAAGATGTTGTATAAATGGAATAATACAGTATTTGACCTTTTGAGGTTTTTTATTCAACATATTTCCCCTGAGATCTATCCAAATTATTGTGTATATAAATATTTTGTTCCTGTATATTGCTTAGAGGGTTTCATGGTGTGGATGTACAACAGTTTGGTTAATCATATAACCATCGAAGGACATCTGGGTTGTTTCCAGTTTTTTTATTTTAAACATACATTAGTCATCTAGATTAGTCACCAAGACTCCACATTTATTTCCTCAAGCTTGTCACTATTACAGTTTTACTCTTATTCCTATCTTCCATGTCTGCTATGACCTTCCTCTGTTTCTACGAGTGTTTTTGGTCATTTTAAAGGAAGACACTTTTTCTAAAACCAGAGTACAAATTCTTCTTTAACCTCAAAATAATTACTTATTTTCTTTGTGCTTCATTCCTTGGGATAATTACTCATTTTCTCTTAGCTTCATTTCCTCTTTCCTATATGAAGCTATTAAGTGTTTCTATCTCTAGTGTTGAAAAAGTTAATCTGATCACTTCTGTTTACACAGCCTGAGAGAAAGGTTATATAAATTATTTAGACACACAAGTGTGAGTCACTCTCCCCCCCAATTAGAGCTGAAGTTATAGAGAATCAAATAAAGCTCCCTCAGCTGCCTGCCACCTTTTCTGGGCCTGGTCCTTTTCCTGGTAATATTTAATTCCCAGAATCCTGTCTTTCCAAGGGTCTGGTGCTGAGAGTCTCTTCAGGCACAAACTGCTAGAATTGGCAGATGTACTAGATTATTCATTATCAACTACTCAAGAAAGAATTAGCTGGACCCATCTAGGACTGGACTTGTAACTTGTAACTAGACTTGATGACATTCAGGCAGAAACCACATGCATCCTCTTCTCAGGCTAAAAGTTTGCCTTTATTGAACACCCACTGCTTAATATGTCTTATTTATACTCAGCCTCGTACCAAAAAGAAATGCTTATGTATTTAGAGCCATCGTGCTAAAGCTTTATTTTTTTTATTTTTTATGACAAAGAGCTAATTTTTTAATATCAAAAAAGTGTCACAAATCAATAAGCAAAAGGTAAACTTCTCAAAAGGAAAATGACCAATGCTATAATAGGCATCTCAGAGAAAAAAAGTCTTTTTTTAATAATAAATTTATTTTTTATTGGTGTTCAATTTGCCAACATACAGAATAACACCCAGTGCTCATCCGTCAAGTGCCCCCATCAGTGTCCGTCACCCAGTCACCCCCACCCCCTGCCCTCCTCCCTTTCCACCACCCCTAGTTCGTTTCCCAGAGTTAGGAGTCTTCCATGGTCTGTCTCCCTTTCTGATATTTCCCACTCGTTTTTCTCCTTTCCCCTTTATTCCCTTTCACTATTATTTATATTCCCCAAATGAATGAGACCATATAATGTTTGTCCTTCTCCAATTGACTTCACTCAGCATAATACCCTCCAGGTCCATCCACCTCGAAGCAGATGGTGGGTATTTGTCATTTCTAATGGCTGATTAATAGTGCTAAAGTTTTAGAAATTCTAATCAGGCCTCCCTCTGAATGAGGACGGAGTGCCCCAGGCTGAAATATCACCATCTGAAGATCCTGGTTCCATTATCTGTAGTTGGAGGGAAATTGAAGGCCTTCTTCTGGGTTTGTGGTCTCTGTTGTTCAGCATGATCACTCTGGGGGTGTGTGTTGAACCAGGAATCTGAGTTATGAATTCCCCCCCAGTGATTTTGATGATCAGACAGGTTTGGAGACCCTGTACTAGGTGACATCGCAGGAAAGCCTCTTCTGAGTCTCTCTCTTCCTTGACACATACAGGGTCGAGATACAACATAGAGACCAGGATATAATGAACTTGAGGATCCTGATGGTGAAGCTGGAGATCTTGAAATTTCTGAAGTTGGATGTCTCAGAAGGAAGCGTGGTGACACTGTGGATGGACCCAGTGCTGGATCACTTGGCTCTGAGGCAGAACAGGCATGAGCTTGGCAACAGCTTAGCCTCCATCAGCCTCTCTGGGGAAGGTTAGGATGGACGCTCTCTTAGGTCACTTCTAGATCTGTAGTCTGTTTGGGACCAAGCTCCCTTGTATAGATCAATAGGACCCAAAGTAAGGCCAGTCTGACTCTGGGGCCCTGGGGGATTGCCTGGGGGATTGAGTAGAGAAAAGCACAGGCTGATGTGAGAATAATTGAACACATGATAGGTGGTCCATAAATGTGAATGAATTACTGAATAGATAGGAGGGGAGTCCTCATTCCCTGAGAAGTCTGCAGTGTTGTGACCGTGAATAGATTCCTTTTCCAAACCTGTTTCTCAAAGATCCTAAGCTGGCTCTACCTAGGACTAACATCCGGGGAAGTGCATGGGAAGTTTGCTTAGATAAAGGTTCCTTTCTGTTATTTCTAGGCTGTTGGAAAGGGCTTCACTATAGATAAATAGATCAATAAATCAGTTTATTTCCAAAACCCTGAAATCCCACATAGTGGCTTGCCTGTAGGGTTCATGAAACGAAAAAAACATAATGTCACCCAGCACATCGACTAAGATCATAAGGTTTCTGCTCCGTAAGCACTGGCGATGCTGTATTATGTACATCTTTTCTCAAGTTCTCGGTGAAGCTGTGCTCTGAAACGCCGAGGCACAGGGCATTTTTGAAAAAGTAATAACTCACATACTGATTAAGAAAAAAGGGAGTTGTTATCTCTCTATCCCCATAATCCTCAATTATAAGCATAGGACTCTCATCAGAGAAAGTGTGGCGACAGTTCTCCAGTACTCTCCATAAATATATGTAAATATGCACAAGCAGGAAGGGTGTATGTACCTAAGGAACAGAAAATCTTGCAGACTAGTTTTCTGAAGAGCTGATTTTATGTTCTGTACCGTGCTGACACATACCTCTGAGCATTAAATAGGAAAGAAGGTCCTGCACTATACATTAAATAAAACAAAAGGTCTGAGTAACTAGCTTATTTACCTTTTGGGTACAGAGTGTAAAGGAAACACTTTGCTGAAAATCAGAATAAGCTTTTACAATAATTGCCATAGAATATTAGCACGGATTTGAATGATATTAGTAGAGCTTTGATTTCTCAAAAATTAAAACAGGCAAAAATATAGGGAACGTTTTATGAACATTGAAATGGAAGTAATGGTACTTTGTAAGGCTTCGAATTTTCAAAATCAATTTACTATTTGCCATAAATACCACACAGCTTGGTTCGTTTCTCAAAATTACAAGATAAATTTAAAAGTAAAATTGTTTTAGGTTATTATCAATCTGCTAATAAATATGGTTTTGAAGTTTCCTTGCTTTTAGCCAAGTAAAAGTGTAAGTCTTTGTATTTTTTACATCTGAAAGTTACCTTTTCACCGCTATAAAGTTGTAGCGGGTGGCTTGTTTCATGATGCAGTCAGATCCTCTGTATCACTTGCATTTCCCGTTTTAAACTTCTTAGATGTTCAATATATGTATTTCTGAGTATATATAAATGGACAGGATTGGCTGACAGTAATAAAATAGTGCTATTTTGAATTTATCTTGTTTTAAAGAGAATAGAATTACCTGATAAGAACATAGGTTGCATTATACATACAATGGCCGAAAGAAGTACTTAATCGCTCCGAGGATCTGACCATATTCTCTGAGCAAGTGTGAGCTAAAGTTTGTTTGATCGGTTAAAATACAATATTTTCTAATCATTCTTGACTCAATATTTTAGGCTTTACTTTTTGAACTACGCAGCCGTGATACGTGCAAGCTGTGGTACAGTATCATAAATGTCTTTTTGAAGTAAAGTTCTCCAGCACACAGGAATGTTTGTTTTTCTTAATTTACATCATTCTTTTAATTCTTTTACCAGAACTCTTTTCCTCCATTCCTAGAATATTTCCTGGTGGGAAGCTGGACCCTTAGGATGATGCAGTAGGGCTATATCCTGTGGGACTTTAAGAGCTGCTCCTCCCAACAAGTCACGTCCTCCCCAATGATGCCAGTTGACAGTTCTTATTTTAATCTCTGTCTCTCTCTGTTCCTCCATCTCTGTCTATCTATGTTAGGAAAACTGCACACATTTACAGACTTATTTCCCACAAATATGTGATAGTCTTCTTTCCAGAAGCCAGGAAGATTGCATGCTCTGCTTTCTTGCCCTGCTGATAAGTAGCACTAACCAACTATCTGTGGAAGTACTTCTGTGCTCCCTCTAAGGGTCCCTGGAATGCTGGAGGTATTTTATCTTTAATTTTGTAACTCAGATAACTTCTGAGGCTTGTAAGGTTTTAGCAACAATGACATACCCTGTGAATATAGCTTTTCTCTTGTACAGGTTTCCTCAGAAAATCACTCACACCAAGCATGAAAAGAGTTCGGGTAGGCCTGAGAAAGGTCTGGGTATAAGGGGAAAACCATCTACCATGACCCTAGGATCCTCCTCCTGTTTCCTCCTGTGCAATTGCTGGGTCATAGGGCAGGTTTATTTTTAACTCTTTGAGGAACCTCCACACAGTTTTCCAGAGTGGCTGCACCAGTTCACATTCCCACCAACAGTGTAGGAGGGTTCCCTTTTCTCCACATCCTCCCCAACATTTGTGGTTTCCTGCCTTGTTAATTTTCCCCATTCTCCCTGGTGTGAGGTGGGATCTCATTGTGGTTTTGATGTGTATTTCCCTGATGGCCAGTGATGCGGAGCATTTTCTCATGGGCTTGTTGGCCATGTCTAGGTCTTCCTCGGTGAGATTTCTGTTCATGTCTTTTGCCCATTTCATGATTGGTTTGTTTGTTTCTTTGCTGTTGAGTTTAGTAAGTTCTTTATAGATCTTGGACACTAGCCCTTTATCTGATATGTCATCTGCAAATATCTACTCCCATCTGTAGGTTGTCTTTTAGTTTTGTTGACTATTTCTTTTACTGTGCAGAATCTTCTTAAGTCCCAATAGTTCACTTTTGCTTCTGTTTCCCTTGCCTTCAGAGATGTATCTTGCAAGAAGTTGCTGTGGCCAAGTTCAAAAAGGGTATTGCCTGGGTTCTCCTCTAGGATTTTGATGGATTCTTGCCTCACATTTAGATCTTTCATCCATTTTGAGTGTATCTTGGTGTCTGGTGTAAGAGAATGGTCCGGTTCCATTCTTCATGTGGATGTCCAATTTTCTCAGCACCATTTATTAAAGAGACTTTTTTTCCAGTGGATAGTCTTTCCTCCTTTGTCTAATATTAGTTGACCATAGGGTTGCGGGCCCATTTCTGGGTTCTCTATTCTGTTCCATTGATCTATATGTCTGTTGTGCCAGCACCACACTGTCTTGATGACCACAGCTTTGTAGTACAAACTGAAATCTGGCATTGTGATGCCCCCAGCTATGGTTTTCTTTTTCAATATTCCCCTGGCTATTTGGGGTCTTTCTGATTCCACACAAATCTTAAGATGATTTGTTCCAACTCTCTGAAGAAAGTCTATGGTATTCTGATAGGGATTGCATTGAACATGTAAGTTGCCCTGGGTAGCATAGACATTTCACGATATTAATTCTTCCAATCCATGGGCATGAAATATTTTTCCATCTCTTTGTGTCTTCCTCAATTTCTTTCAGAAGTGTTCTGTAGTTTTTAGGTATAAACTCCTTCACCTTTTTGGTGAGGTTTATTCCTAGGTATCTTACGCTTTTGGGTGCAATTGTAAATGGGATTGACTCCTTAATTTCTCTTTCTTCAGTCTCATTGTTAGAGAAATTCCACTGACTTCTGGGCATTGATTTTGTATCCTGCCACATTGCCGAATTGCTGTATGAGTTCTAGTAATCTTGAGGTGGAGTCTTTGGGTTTTCTAGGTACAGTATTATGTCATCTGTGAAGACGGGGAGTTTGATTTCTCTTTGCCAATTTGAATGCCTTTTATTTCTTTTTGTTGCCTAATTCCTGAGGCTGGGACTTCTAGTGCTATGTTGAATAGCAGTGGTGAGAGTGGACATCCCTGTCATGTTCCTGCTCTTAGGGGAAAGGCTCCCAGTGCTTCCCCATTGAGAATTGTATTTGCTGTGGGTTTTTCGTAGATGGCTTTTAAGATGCTGAGGAATGTTCCCTCTATCCCTACACTCTGAAGAGTTTTGATCAGGAATGGAGACTGTATTTTGTCAAATGCTTTCTCTGCATGTAATGAGAGGGTCTTATGGTTCTTGTTTTTTCTCTTCTTGATGTGATCCATCACGTCGATTGCTTTACGAATGTTGAACCAGCCTTGCATCCCGGGGATAAATCCCACTTGGTCATGGTGATTAATCCTCTTAATGTACGGTTGGATCCTATTGGCTAGTATCTTGTTGAGAATTTTTGCATCTGTGTTCATCAGGGATATTGGTCTATAATTCTCCTTTTTGGTGGGGTCTTTGTCTGGTTTTGAGATCAAGGTAATGCTGGCTTCAAAGAATGAGTTTGGAAATACTCCTTCCCTTTCTATCCTTTGAAACAGCTTTAGTAGAATAGGTATTGTTTCTTCTTTAAACTTTTGATAGAATTCCCCTGGGAAGCCATCTGGCCCTGGACTTTTGTGTCTTGGGAGGTTTTTGATGACTGCTTCAATTTCCTCCCAGTTATCAGCCTGTTCAGGTTTTCTATTTCTTCCTGTTCCAGTTTTGGTAATTTGTGATTTTCCAGAAATGCGTCCATTTCTTCTAGATTGCCTAATTTATTGGTGTATAGCTGTTCATAATATGTTTTTAAAATCTTTTGCATTTCCTTGGTATTGGTTGGGATCTCTCCTCTTTTGTTTGTGATTTTATTAATTTGAGTCTTTTTTCTTTTTAATAAGACTGTCTTGGGGTTTATCAATCTTATTAATCTTTCAAAGAACCAGCTCCTGGATTTATTGATCTGTCCTACAGTTCTTCTGGTCTCTATTTCATTGATTTCTGCTCTAATCTTTATTGTTTCTCTTCTCCTGCTTGGTTTAGACTTTATTTGCTGTTCTTTCTCCAATTCCTTAAAGTGTGAGATTAGCTTGTGTATTTGAGCTTTTTCCAATTTTTTTTGTATTGCGATGTATTTCTCTCTTAGGACTGCTTTTATTGTAGTCCAAAGATTTTGAACAATTGCATTTTCATTTTCATTAGTTTCTATGAATCTTTTAATTCTTCTCTAATTTCCTGGTTGACCCATTCATCTTTTAGTAGGATGCTCTTTAACCTCCATGTGTTTGAGTTTCTTCCAAATTTCTTTTTGTGATTGAGTTCTAGTTTCAGAGCATTACGGTCTGAAAATATGCAGGGGGACAATCCCAATCTTTTGGTATCAGTTGAGACCTGATTTGTGACCCAGTATGTGGTCTATTCTGGAGAAAGTTCCATGGGCACTTGAGAAGAATGTGTATTAATTTGCATTCAGATGGAAAGTTCTGTAAATATCTGTGAAATCTATTTGGTTCAGTGTATCATTGAAGGCCCTTGTTTCTTGTGATGTTCTGCTTAGAAGATCTTTCTTTTGCTGATAGTGCCATGTTGAAGTCTCCTACTATTAGTGTATCATTATCTAAGTATGTCTTTGGTTAATTGATTGATATACTTGGCAGCTCCCACATTTAGGGGCATAAATATTCATGATTGTTAGGTTGTCTTGTTCGATAGATCCTTTAAGTATGATGTAGTATCCCTCTTCATCTACTACTACAGTCTTTGGGATAAACTCTAATTTATCTGATATGAGGATGGCTACCCCTGCTTTCTTTGGAGGACCATTTGAATGGTCAATGGTTCTCCACTCCTTCATTTTCAGGCTGTAGGTGTCCTTCGGTCTAAAATGAGTCTCTTGTAGACGGCGTGTAGATAGGTCTTGCTTTCTTATCCAGTCTGAAACCCTGTGTCTTTTGATGGGATCATTAAGCCCATTCATGTTCAGAGTAACTGTTGAAAGATGAATTTAGTGTCATCATAATACCTATTCAGTCCCTGTCTGTGTGGATTGTTTCCTTGTGCTCCCTCTTTCTTTTACAGGGTCCCTCTTAATATTTCTTGCAGGGCTGGTTTGGTGGTTACATATTCTTTCAGTTTCTGCCTATCTTGGAAGCTCTTTATCTCTCCTTCTATTCTGAATGAGAGCCTTGCTGTGTATAGTATTCTCGGCTGCATGTTCTTCCCATTTAGGACCCTGAATATATCCTGCAAGCCCTTTCTGGCCTGCCAGGTCTCTGTGGAGAGGTCTGCTGTTAATCTGTTATTTCTCCCCATATAAGTTAGGAATCTCGTCTCGAGCTACTTTAAGAATTTTCTCTTTATATTTGAAATTTGCAAGTTTCACTATTAAATGTCACGGTGTTGAATGTTTTTTTATTGATTTTGGGGGATCCCTATCTGTTGGATCTGAATGCCTGTTTCCTTCCCCAGATTTAGGCATTTTTCAGCTATGACTTGTTCAAGTATACTTTTGGTCCTCTCACTCTCTCTCAGCCTCTTCTGGAATCCCAATAAGACATATAGTCTTCTTTCTCAAGCTATCATTTATTTACCTAAGCTTTTCCTCATGGGGTCTTAATTGTTTTTCTCTTTTTTTCCTCAGCTCCCTTACTTTCCATCACCTTGTTTTCTTTGTCCTGCACTCTCTCTTCCACCTTATCAACCCGAGCAGTTAAAGCATCCAGTTTGGACTGCATCTCAGCTAAAGCATTTTTAATTTTGGCCTGATTAGATCTCAATTCTGCGGTAAGAGAGTCTCTAGATTCCTTGATGCTTTTTTCCAACGCCACCAGTAACTTTATAATTATACTTCTGAATTGAATTTCCAACATTGTATTTAAATCCACTTTCAGCAATTCTGTGGCAGAGAGTATTGCTTTTGGTTCCTTCTTTTGTGGTGCATTCTTCCTTCTAGTTACTTTGTCCAGTGCAGAGTGGCTGTATGAGTGAGCGGAGTCAAAAATATCAAGCATGACCTAAGTAAAATACACCCTAGACAATTTTGAAGAGATCAGAAGCCAGAAAATAGAAGGAAAAGATGAACAGAACAAAAGAAAAGAGCCACTAAAATGAAAAACAAATTTTAAAACAAAATAGTAAGAATAAAAAAAGAGAAACAAAAAACAAAGATGAAGGGGAAAAAAGGGGTGGTGGTGAGGAAGTGGTGGTGGAGAGAGAATATGGTCTCCCTGAGGTGACCTAGAGGGTGATCCTCTTGGCTCTGAGTGTATTTCGTTCTGTATGTTAGAATATGCTCAATTACAAATTTATATAAACCAGCAAAACTTATATAAAACCCCAACATTCACCACAAAAACATAAATGAGATAAAAGAGAGGAGCAGAATGAGAAAGTAGTGAGAATATAGTCTCAGAGAATGAACCATGATGTTGTTCCACATGATTCTGCATGTATTTTGGTCTGTATGTTATATGGTACTAACTTCCACCATTGAAAACCAAAATGAGACTGAAAAAACAAAAAGAAAAACCCATACTCATATATTTACCACAATTAAATTGAATAAATTGAAGGGAATCCAAAATGAAGAATATAAGATATGTAATTGTAGAAATTAAAAAAAGGAAAAAGCTTAAAAATGAAGAGTTAGTAAAATATTGTAGTTAAGGCAGGTAAAGAGAAAAATATTGGAAATTTTTAACCTGAAATAAAAATGAATCAGAATGAAAAGAAAAACAAAATCCTTCTAGTTCTGTATACTATTTTCCCTCAGTCCTGGAGCTTTCCAGTGCTGCTTGCTCAGTAAACTTGCTCTTCCCCTGTTCTTCCAGCTGGTCTTCTGGGGAAGGGGCCTGCTGTGCTGATTCTCAGGTGTCTGTGCCTGGGCGGGATGCTCTGCCCTTTGCCAGGTGCTGGCTTAGTAAGAACTGTTTATCCCATGAGGCCTTTGTTCCTTGGCAGCCCTGCCTCTCTCAGGTGAAAGGCAAAAAGAAGAGAAAAAAGAAAACAAAAATGATGGTGTCCAGGTCTCCAGCTCTGGAGCCAAAAACTCCCCGAGAGCCCTGAACCTCAGTCTCTCAATCCACACCATCCTGGGCGCTCCTGGGGGCAGGTGTGGGTCCACTGATCTGCACAAATTGAAGGGCGTCCTGCAGCAGGATTGTTCTCGCTGTCCTGTGCCCTCCTGGGGATTGCCTTTCCTCAAGGAACAGCTGCCTCCATCTGTTGCCAGGCTCTGGGGTAAAAGGAGCCCTGGAGCCTGGCTGCATAACCTGCTGGCTTTCCCCAAATGCCCCGAGGGCTGCAGCATTCCAGCCCTTTACCAAGATCTGACCATGGTTTTCTTTGAGCTTCCCCCCCCACCGCTGCACCCCTCCTCTTGCAATGTCTCTGAGAATATTGAGGCTTCACTGCCCCTCCTGGGATTCTGCGCTATTTCCCTGCCAAGCACTTTCCAGTCAGGGAAGACTCAGGTGCGGATTTTTAAAGTTCCCGCTTGTCCAGGGCTGGGCTTTCATGCCTGGACTTTCCAAGGCTGGAATTTCCTGCTGGCTTGTCTGGGCTCCACTTCCTCCTGCTCATCGCAGCTCCCCTGTCCCACCTCTTCTACTTCACCTTCCTACCTTGTCAGAAGCCAACACTTTTCTCTCTGTAACATTCCAGCTGTTTTCTCTTCACATCTCAGGTCCTGGCTGTTCAGGGTGTTTAGAAAGTTATCTGGGGGAGGGGATCCCTGGGTGGCTCAGTGGTTTAGCGCCTGCCTTCAGCCCAGGTTATGATCCTGGAGGACTGGGATCAAGTCCCACATTGAGCTCCCTGCTTCTCTCTCTCTCTCTCTCTCTCTTTCTCAATCTCCATCTCTCATGAATAAATAAATAAAATCTTTTTTAAAAAAGAAAGTTATCTAGGTACATTTGGGGGACAAGATGAGTGGAGGACCCCCTACTGTTCCACTATCTTGCCTCCTCCTGGGTCTTGCTTTTTTTTTTTTATCCAATCTGATATCTTATGTCTTTTGATTGGGCATTTGGCCCATTTGCATTCAGAGTAATTATTGAAATATATGAACTTATTGCCATTGTAATCCCTGTAGAGTCACTGTTTCTGTATATTGTCTCTGTTCCTTTCTGATCTCTGTTACTTTGGGGCTATCTATTCACTTGAAGGATCCTCTTTAATATTTCTTGCAGGACTGGTGTACTGATCAGAAATTCCTTTAGTTTCTGTTTGTCCTGAGATCTCCTTATCTCTCCTTCTATTTTGAATGAAAGCCTTTTAGATAAAGTATTCTTGGCTAAATATTTTTCTCATATAGCCTGAATATATCTGGCCAGTCCTTTCTGGCCTACCAGGTCTCTGTGGATAGTGTTCCTGCAAGCTTATGATTTTACCCTTATAGGTTACCCTTATAGGTTACAGACCTCTTGTCCCAAGCTGCTTTTAGGATTTTCTCTTTTTCTTTGAAGTTTTCAAGCTTCACTATTATATGTCGAGGTATTGACCTATTTCTTATCAATTTTGAGGGGAGTTCTTTGTGCTACCTGGACTTTAATGTCTCATTTCTCCTCCAGACTAGGTAATTTCTCAGGTATAATTTACTGAAATATACCTTCTACCCCTCTCTTTCCCTTTTCTCTTCCTCTGACCCCAGTTTTTCTAATGTTATTTTTCTTTATGGTATCACTTATCTCTTGAATTCTCCCTCCATGATCCAGTTGTTTATCTCCCTTTTTTCATTTTCTTTATTCTCCATCATTTTGTTTTCTATATCAGTCATTCTGTCCTTTTTTTTTTAGTCATTCTGTCTTCTAATTTATCCTAGTAGCTATGGCCTCCATTTTTTATTGTATCTCATTAATCACATTTTTTTTTACCTGATTAGCTTTTAGTTCTTTTATTTCTCTAGAAAGGGATTCTTTAGTGTCTTCTTTCCTTTTTTTTCAATCCCAGCTAGTATCTTTATGATTGTTATTCTGAATTCTTGTTGATATCTTACTTATATCCATACTGATTAGGTCCCTGGCAGTCAGTACTTCCTTTTGTTATCTTTTGAGGCTGTGAGTTTCTCTGCCTACTCATTCTTGCAAAAAGTGGTCACTTTGCTTTTGTAGAATTGCATCATTCTTTTCTTAGATCTCCCATTGAATTTGCAGGTGATCAGAATAGATAGCCATCTAGCTGAATTCTAGGGCCCAGCTGAACGATCCCTACTCTTCTGCCATCTTCTGAGCCAGTTTTTTTGTTTTTTTTTTTTTTTTTTTTTTTTTATGATAGGCACACAGTGAGAAAGAGAGAGGCAGAGACACAGGCAGAGGGAGAAGCAGGCTCCATGCAGGGAGCCCGACGTGGGATTCGATCCCGGGTCTCCAGGATCGCGCCCTGGGCCAAAGGCAGGCGTCAAACTGCTGCGCCACCCAGGGATCCCTCTGAGCCAGTTTTTAAAATTAGTTCCACGTACAAGTGAGATCATTTTTTTTTTTCTTTCTCTGCTGACTTATTTTATTTAGCATAACACTCTTAAAATCCCTCCATGTAGTTGCAATGGCAAGATTTCCTTCTTTGTATGGCTGGATATTTTCCATTATATATATTATAGTTTCCATTATATACAAATAAATACCACATCTTCTTTATTAATTTATCAATGGACACTTAGTTTGCTTCTGTGTCTTGCCTATTATAAATGATGCTGTGATAAACATGGAAATGTAGATATCTTTTTGAGTTAGCGTTTTTGTTTCTTTTAGATAAATACTCAGAAACAGAATTGCTGGATCATATGATAGTTTTATTTTTAATTGTTTTGAGCAATTTCCACACTGTTTTCCACAGTGGCTACACCATTTATATTACCAATAAATAGTGCACCAGAGTTCCTTTTTTCCCACATCTCCTCCAACATCCGTTATCTCTGTCTTTTTAATGATAGCCACTGCAAGATGTGTGAAATTATATCTTATTGTGATTTTAATTGGCATTTTTCTGATGTTTAATGATGTTGAACAACTTTAGACAATGATTTAAGACATGTTTCAACCTACTGTCTTAAATATGCTCAAGAAGCTAAAGAAAATCATGGGCAAAGAACAAAGAAAACCAGGAGAACAATGTCTTGACAAGTAGAGAATATAAAAAAATAGAATTATCAAAGGAATTAAATAGAAATCATAGGACTGAAAAGTACAGTCCTTTTGAAATGAAATATTGACTAAAGATGTTCAAAAGCAGATTTGAACAGATTCACAAAAGAATTGGTGAATTTGAAGGTAGGTCAAATGAATTACTCTGAGGGCAAAAAGAAAAATAATAAAGAAAAATAAATGAAGCCTATGAAACCTATAGGATACATAAAAATACCAACATATGCATAATGGGAGTTCCAGAAGTTGCTAGAGAAATACAAAAGCAGAGAAAATATGAATAACTAATTGTTGAAAACTTACCAATTTCATAAAATATACGAAGCTTCCAAGGATCTTGAGAGTATCCAATTGATTAAAGAGATCTGCACTGAGTACCTTATAATCAATCAGAAGCCAAGGATAAAAAAGGGAATTTTGAAAATAAAAAGAGAATTGACTTATTATCTACAAGAGATCCTCAATTAGATTAATAGCTCTGCATAAACCACGAAGATCAGAATGTAGTGAGATGCATATTTAGTGTGCTAGAAAGAAGAAAAGAGTTCAGCCAAAAATTCTATATTCAGCAACACTATGCTTTTAGAAAAAAAAGGGGAAAGCAAACCATTCCTAGGTAATCAAAAACTGATGGAGATCATTTCTAGTATACTTGCTCTATAAGAAATGCTAAAGGCAATCCTTCAGGAAAGGACACTAGGCAGTAGCTTGAAGCCATAGGAAGAAACAAAAAAATTGGTACAAGCCAATCTAATTACATTTTGGTTTTTAAGTCTTTTTTTCTATAGGATTTAGAAGACAAATGTATGAAATGTTAGTTGTACAAAGATGTAATCTGTGACAATAGCAATGTAAAAGAAGAGGGACCGCTGTATGGAAGTACAATTCTGTATACTCTTGAGACAAGGTTGATATTAAATCAAACTAGGTTGTTATAAGTTAAGATGTTGATTCTATTCCCCAAGGTAACCACCAAGAAAATGGTTTAAAATGTACTTTTTTAAAATAAAGTTTTATGAGTAATACAAAATTAAACCCCTACAGAAGAAAAAGGAGCTGTCCTTTTTTTAAGTATATGAAGCCACAGTCATCTCACTCTGGTGGATCCTAATTTAGAATGCATGTTAGACATTATTTAAATGAAATCACATATGAAAACATATGCAAAAACATTTTTTTAAACTGTAAAACATTATAAAGTATTAGTTAAAGTTTTGTTAAAACAAATCTATTTCTGGACAAAAAAAAGTTTTAGTGAAATTAGATAATGCTCATAAAAATGAATTAAAAAGGAAATAAAGGAATCAGAATAATGCACTACAAACATTAATGAAACATAAAAAAGCAGTAATAGAGTAACTAAAGAACAAAAGAAAATATGACATGTAGAATATAAATAGCAGAACGTAGAAGTGAAAGACAGCTCACAAAAATTTGTTCTGCTTATCACGAAGAGGCACAATGCTGAATGGGCCTCTGAATTTTATAGACAACATATATTACATTTGAGCATGCTGCTCTGTAAGTCTGCTGAGTGGAGCTCATCATAAGAAAAAATTGTGTATGACTTTAGCTTCTATATGAGCTGTCCTAATTCTTAAGTCATATAAGCCAGCAAATACAATGTCACTCTGTGAAAGATAAGGGTGCTGAATGAAGGCCTGGAAAAGAACAGTATAAGAATCACAGGGCAGATGCCTAAGGTCTTAGAGTTTGGCTTTGTCCTGTTCTGGCTAAAGTTATTTTCTATTTGAAAAGCAGCAACTCTTTTGCTACTGGTTCTTTGTGGACACCAAACACCTAACCATGAGAAACCAAGTGATACTGTGGTAGGCCCAAGATGCCAATTGAGAACTGGGTATTACATCACTAGTTAAATCGTAAAATTAGGCTGCACAGTATTTCATTCAATGATTAAATGAATTGGTATGTATGAGACTGTATCTGAACAGGTCCAAACAGCATTGGTACGAGGTATCCATGGATAGGTGTGCAGGTACCCATGGTACTTTCTCCTACTGCCTCACTACCTCTCTTGCAGGCTGAACCTATGTCTCCATTGGGAGTTGCTCATATGAAATTAATGGAAAAAGCAGAGACTTGGTTAATGGATGCATCTTGTAAAGAGAAAAGTATAGACTTTAGCATGAAATAGACCCTCTCTGAAGGTAGCATGAGTTTACAAATCAGTAGGAAGAATTAAGGGAAATAAGGACTAGTTGGCAGCCTAGGGCTAACAACCTTGCGAAGCTGATAACATTCTAGGCCTGAAAGGGGAAGAAAAGGGATGCCCATGTGAATATTAAGAGATCTGAAGTTGACAGAGAAGGCTGCCCCCCCCCCCCCGCCCCCAAGATCTGTGGATTTGGGTCAAGTTACCACCACTGCTGTACTATAATCCTGGAGAGAGATGATTCAGAGAATAAATACCTTGGCCTCTCTCATCTTCCAAACTCAAATTCCCTTCTGCTGCCTCTATAAAGAGTACAAGGGATTTAGGGCTTATCTAGGAAAGATATGACCATGAGAGGCTGTAACACTCAACAGGTTTTTTGGAATATGGACAGGGTTATATGGGAGGGAAAGTCCCTCACAGCATTAGTCTGTCCAGAAGCTTATTGAGAGGGAGTCACTATCCAGAAAGAGAGGAGGACAAGGGAACTCCTGGGGAGAAGATCACATGTCTAGGGGACGTTGCTCAGCAGCAGGAGGGGGAGTCTGTTTTGAGAGCTCTGATGGGCCCAGCAGCATGGTGGTCTTATCTTATCAATGATAAGCAGATGTGGGATGAGGTTTCCTCAATGATTCAAAGCAGGCAGACTCTAAATAGATAAAAATGTGTGCTGGTTTAGGTTATTTTTTGAATAACTGGATTTGCAAAAATGGTAATATGGCACCTTTTGGCTTTTGAGTCAATGGGTCTCAGCCTGCAGTGAAGAAATAAATAGGCTAAGAGCAAATACACGGAGACCACTTTTGACTATTTAGATAACAGCTCCAAATTGGACAAATTTAATTGGAAGCCAGAGAACCAGGGGGTCTATTCAATGCATTTTATGGGGATCTGACCCCTTGAACATGAAGAAAAGTGGACAACAGAACTGAGAAGTAAAGAAGAAGAATGGATAGCAGAAGCCTTCAGCACAGAACCAGCCAGAAGTAGTAACAGCAACTGTATCATAATCCTATTCAAGTGGTCCTGAAAGTATGTTGTGAATGTCACTGGGTCAAATTTTGACTAATGTATCTGATTTTCTATTTACTCAAGGACCAGATTTATGTGGAGTGGATAATAGATTAGCTGGCTGGTAAGAGATGTGGAAAGAACATCTTGGTAAGATTACGATAAGTAGGTTGGGGGAAGAGGCATGGGACACTCTTCTCAAATGTTAGTGTCCTAAACTGCTTTTGTCATGCGACTTCATCATCGTAGTTTAAGACTTCCTCCTCAACTACTGAAGCAAGAGAAGAGATTCATGTGGGATTTCACAGCCACAATTCACTATGCACATCACTTCTACTCACCGCTCATTGAACTATACTATTCAGATGTACCTGCCTGAGAGTGGAAACCTATATAATTTAGGGGAACTGAATGTAGGTGAGCCCAGGAAGGACCGTCCACATGCTCACATACACATTTTGACTTCAGCACAGAGATGATTTCTCAAAAACAGTTATGAAGTATTAGGAATATGGGTTCTAGAACCATATTATATGAGTTTAACTCATGTTTGTTACTTTCTAGTTCTGTGCGTTGGTAAGTTACTTAACATTTTTGAGTTTCAGGTATCGCATTCATAAAACTGGGAAAATAATAAAATTCACCTCATAAAATTGTTGTGAGGATTATGTCAATGAATATATTCAGAGTAGTTAGCACAACACCAATCACTTAGTAAATTTCCAATATTTGTTCATATTATTTTTGAACTGATTTTTCTGAATGGACACTTATTGGGAAAAAAATGGAGAGTTGGAATAGAATTTGAAAACTATTGTCCTTTGAATATGGGCTGTTTTAAAAAAAACATACATACTTACTGAAAAATTTTGTAAGTGCTATCATTCCAATATATTTAATTCTGGGAGATGTATGCCTCTGTTTGAGTTTGATGTGTTCACCACAATTACAGGCATATCTCAACCATATTGCTTGCTTGGTTCTAGACCATCACAATAAAGCAAGTAAAAAATTTTTTTTTGTTTCCTAGTGTATGTAGAAGTTATATTTACACTGTACTGTAGCCTACTGAAATAACATTATGGCTAAAAATCAATGTCCATACCTTACGAAAAAAAATACTTCACTGCTAAAATATGCTAACCATCATCCGAGCTTTCAATGAGTCATAACCTCTTTGCTGGTGTAGAGTCATTTCTCCATGTCGATGGCTACTTAATGATCAGGGTTGTGGTTGCTGAAGGTTGGGGTGGCAGTGGCGATTTCTTAAAATAAGACAACGATGAAGTTTCCCGTATCAAATGACTCATTTTGTGAACAGTTTCTTTGTAGCATGAGATGTCCTTTGATGGCATTTCATCCACAGTAGAACCCCTTCCAAAATTGGAGCCAATCTTCTCAAACCCTGCACCTGCTTTCATTTCATCCATCTTCACAGCACCTTCACCAGGAGTAGGTGCCGTCTCACAAAAAATCTTTGCTCATCCATAAGCAGCAATTTCTCATCTGTTTTTTTTTATCATAAGATTGCAGCAATTCCATCACATCTTCAGACTTCACTTTGAATTCTAGTTCTCCTGCTATGTCCACCACATTTGCAGTTTTCCCCCAAGTCTTGAACCCTCAGAGTCATCCATGGGAGTTGGAATCAACCAGTCCCAAACTCTTGCTAATGTTGACATTTTGACCTCTTCACATGAGTCATGAACGTCCTTAATGGCATGTGATGGTGAATCCTTTCCAGGAGGTTTTTAGTTGACTTTGCTCAGATCCGGCAGAGCCATCACTGTCTTTGGCAGCTACAGCCTCACAGAATGTATTTCTCAAATAATAAGACTTGAGGGCACCTGCGGGGCTCAAGTGGTTGAGCATCTGCCTTTGGCTCAGGTTGTGATCCTTGGGTCCTAGGATTGAGTCTCACATCGTGCTCCTCACAGGGAGCCTGCTTCTCCCTCTCCCTCTGCCTCTCTCTCTCTCTGTCTCTCATGAATAAATAAACACAATCTTTTAAAAATAATAAGACCTGAAAGTTGAAAGGACTCCTTGATCCGTAGGCTGCAGAATGGATGTCGTGGTGGCAGGCGTGAAAGCAATGTTAGTCTCATTGTACATGTCCATCAGAGCTCTTGGTGACCAGGTGCCTTGTCAATGAGCAGTAACGTGATGAAGGAAGTCTTTGTTTCTGGCACTAGGTCTCAACAGTGAGCTGAAAATATTCAATAAGCCGAGTTATAAATAGATGTCGTCCAGGCTTTGTCCTTCCTTTTAGAAAGCGTAGGCTTAGCATAGCTAGCATCATTCTTAAGGGCCCTAGGAGTTTGAGAATGGCAAATGCGCATTGGTTTCAACTTCAAGTCACCAGCTGCATTAGCCCCTAGGGAGAGTGTCAGCCTGTCCTTTGAAGCTTTGAAGGCTGGCATTGACTTCTCCTGTGTGGCCAGGAGAGTCCTAGATGGCATCTACTTCCAGTGGAAGGCTGTTTCATCTACACCGACAATCTGTTGTTCAGTGCAGCCACTCTCGTGAATCATCTTAGCTGGATCTTCTGGATGGTTTGCCGAAGCTTCTACATCAGCGCTTTCTGCTTCACCTTGCATTTGGATGTCATGGAGATGGCTTCTTGCCCTTAACCTCATGAACCAACCTCTGCTAGCTTCACACTCTTCTTCTGTAGCTTCTTCACCTCTCTCAGCCTTCATAGAATGAAGACGGTTAAGGCTTTGCTGTGGATTAGGCTTTGGCTTAAGGGAATGTGGCTGATTGATCTATCAAAGCCACTAACACTTTCTTTACACCACTAGGCTGTTTCATATCCTAATCATTCATGTGATCACTGGAGTAGCACATTCAGTTTCCTTCAAGAACATGTCAAAGAACTGAAGGAAACTTCAGTTTCCTTTGATTTGCATTCACAACGTGGCTATTTGGTGGAATAGGCCTGTGTCTCAGTTTCCTTCAGCCCTTTGACATGCCTTCTGCACTAAACTTAATCATTTATAGCTTTTGATTTAAAGTGAAAGAGGTGTGACTCTCCTTTTTAATTGAATGCTTAGAAGCCATTGTATTGGCCTCCCTTGACTATTGTTGTGTCTCATGTAATAGGGAGGAATGAGAAGAAGGACAGAGACAGGGCAACTACTATGCAGTGAAGCAGTCAGAACACATACAGCATTGATCTAGCTTGTTGTCATATGGGTACGACTTGTGATGCCCCCAAATAATTGCAGTCATAACATCCAGGATCACCATGCACAGATTACCATTACAAATATAACTGTAATGAAAAAAACGTGTAATATTGCAAAAATTGTGACACAGAGACACAAAAGGATCACATGCTTTTGGAAAAATCCTGCAGAAAGATTTGCTGGACCCAGGATTGCCACAAATTTTCAATTTGTAAAAAAATGCAGTATCTGTAAAGTACAATAAAATGAATACAATGAGGTTTGCCAGTACTTTTTCCCTAGACCTGGAAACAAGTTTTCTAAATGTTCAGATTTCCTCAAAACAGGATAGGATTTTAACAGCCTGAGAAGACCATCTACATTTAGGAAATTTTAAGTTCAAATTGGCCTCCTAACCCTTCCTTCCTTCCTTCCTTCCTTCCTTCCTTCCTTCCTTCCTTCCTTCCTTCCTTCTTTCTTTCTTTCTTTCTTTCTTCTTTCTTCTTTCTTCTTTCTTTCTCTTTCTTTCTTTCTTTCTTTCTTTCTTTCTTTCTTTCATTCTTTCTTTCTTTCTTTTTCTCTTTCTTTCTTTCTTTCTTTCTTTCTTTCTTTCTTTCTTTCTTCCTTCCTTCCTTCCTTCCTTCCTTTCTTCTTTCTTTCTTTCTTTCTTTCTTTCTTTCTTTCTTTCTTTCTTTCTTTCTTTCTTTCTTTCTTTCTTTCTTTCTTTCTTTCTTTCTTTCTTTCTTTCTTTCTTTCTTTCTTTCTTTCCTTTCTTCCTTGCCTTATTCTTTCTTATTTCTTTCTACAATGAGAAAGAAGACAGGGCAACTAATATGGTAGTTGGGGGATGGGTTAAATGGATGGTATGGTAGGTGGGGGGATGGGTTAAATGGATGATGAGGATTAAAGAGTGCACTTGTCATGATGAGCCCTGGGTGTTGTATGGAAGTATTGAATCAGTATATTGTACACCTGAAAGTAATACTACACTGGATGTTAACTGACTGGAATTGGAATGAAAACTTAAAAAAAGTTCAGGAAAACTTAATGGAAGATGTGAAATGTCAGTTGCACTTTAAAAGTCACAGTGGTTCTGTGTAATGAGGGTAAGAAAGAGCATCTCTGGCCAAAAGAAGAGCCTGGAATGTGAAGCAGGAGGCTGAAGATGACAAGAGATTACAAGTAATCAAGAGCAGCCTATGTTGCCTATGGTGACTTGATTGAACGGGCATTCTCCTCCTGTTACTTGGGCTTTGGAGTTTGACTGTTATGTGGTGACACATGCCACTTAGTAACAGAACGTCTTTCCCGAGTCTTTGCTCTGCCTTGTACCATCGCTGCTCTGTCCATAAGAATTTCTGGGGCATAAATAACAGTATCTTCCTGTTGTAAGGATTTTTTACCCAGACTCCTGGGCTACTGCATTAGGATTAGATCTGATGGTTTTACTATGGTAGTGAGGTAAATATAAAAGTGGGGAAATGAAAACAATGTGATCTGTAAGAAGAAATTGGAATGACATTGATCTTTTCCTTATATGGACTTAGAATTTGATCTGTGAGATTCTATACATGTTTAGGCACCCTTTATGTATGTATATATAACTTTGAGATCCTTTAGCACAGTTTCCCAAACTACAACCATAAGAATCAATCAGGGTGCTTGTTAATTAAACAGATTATAAGATCTTTTCCCTGGAAATTCTAACTCATTGAGTCTGTCTGAAGGAGGGCCATGGGTGCTTTTTAACAAATAAGTCCTCTGGGGCAGCCTGGGTGGCTCAGGGGTTTGGCGCCTGGCTTTGGCCCAGGGCCTGGTCCTGGAGACCCGGGATCGAATCCCACGTCAGGCTCCCGGTGCATGGAGCCTGCTTCTCCCTCTGCCTGGGTCTCTGCCTCTCTCTCTCTCTCTCTGTGTCTCTCATGAATAATAAATAAAATATTAAAAAAAAATCCTCTGGGGCCTGGGTGGCTTAGTTGGATAAGTATCTGCCTCCAGTTCAGGTCATGCTCCCACAGTCCTGGGATTGAGCCTCACATCGAGATCCCTGCTTGATGGAGAAAGTCTGCCTCTCCTTTTCCATTTGCCTCTTCCCCAGCTCATGCTCTCTCTTGTGCTCACTCTCTCTCAAATAAAATAAATAAAATATTTTTTTTCAAGAGTGCTCCAGGCATTTCTTATGGTCAGGCTACTTTGGGAAACACAGAGCACTTAGCATATTACCGGATATTAGGCCATAAACAAATACTTCCATCTGTAGCATCCAAAGTAAGCATAATGATGACAAAAATGATGATGATTATGTATATTTCACAGATTAGTTAAAGTCATAGAGAATCACTTATATAAATAAGAACACATCATTAGCAATGGAATGACCTGGCCTTGAATGGAAAGTTTCTGTGTTCCACTACATTATAAATTGAATGATTGAATGATAGACATTAAAATGATAAGATCTGATTGTGTTCTATGTTAGGACTTGGGAATTAACCTTCTTTCTTTCTTTCTTTCTTTCTTTCTTTCTTTCTTTCTTTCTTTCCTTCTTTCTTTTTCGAATTAACTTTTCTTTATTGGACTTCTTTTTTTTTTTAGATTGCATTATTTCAGATGTCCATAGTTTTTTAAGGTTGTGATCGACAAGTGTTGAGAGCAAATCAAGCTAAATTGAATCTATTGGAACTTGACTATGAATTCAGGGAGAGCTGCCTCAGTTAAAATAGTTTTCTCTCCTAAGAAGGGTATATGTTATTTAAAAAGATAAAAGATACGTAAATGTGTTTGTCTTTTTTTTAAAGTAAAGCTAACCAAACATAAATCAGTAAAATAAATCAATACACAAAAGCATACTAGAAAATTATTTATGTGAAATTAGTTCCTGTCATGAATGATTTCTTATAAACCATGTCTTTTTAATATTTTCTTAGTACTAAATAATTTAGCCCACCTTAATTTGTGATAATTTTATTAGAACCAGATTGAAATTTGCCTCTGAATTACATACTAGGAAACTATTTGCTTAGCAGATTGGTGACATAAAGAGCTTTGGTGAAAAAAATGCATGCTTCCACAAGGTCTTCTACGTAAGAGTAATTACAAAGGATTCAGCATTGACTCTGCAGAACCTATACACAGTAACTGATGCTGTACACTCAAATTTATTAAAATAATTGTTATTGTAATAAAGGTATAAAAAGGTAATTTTTAAATATTTTACATTACATTCTATGATATATTCACTCAAATCCACTGTTTTCTCTCTGATTAGTTCAAAATAGAAGATGTTTACTAAAGTCTATAATAAAAGAAATTGCTTTATATATTTCTATGTATATATATGTATACACACACACTTATTTCAGTCATATATGAGGCAGCATTGGGTTTTCTGGATTAATTAAGGAAAATGTAATTATAATATTAACAGTAGAACTATATTTTTGTATTTAAATGAAATGCATTCATTCTTTCAATAACAATTATCTACTAGGTTCCTTTCCAGGTCATTGGAATACAGAGATGAACAAGTCACTGATCTTGTCTTTTAGGAGCTCAGTCTATCATAGGGGAGGCAGACCAGATGCCTAAAGGTCACTACATAGTGTGGCCAACTTCCATTATGAATATGTTCAGGATGCTTCCAGATGCGAGAGGGAAATAACTACTTCAGCTTGGAAGAGCTGGAAAAGGTTTTCCAGAGAAAGATGTTTTAAAGACATACAATATGACCCAGGTAGAAAGTTTGAACCTAGGGGACAAGGTGAGAGGCCAGGAGGGTGGGAAAGACTGAAGTCTAAGACTTGTCATGGCAGCCTATCCTCCTACCGCATGACATGTTTTCACTCTACTTTCTTTTGATAGTCATTATTATTGCTTCATAACCCAAACTTTCATTTTCTCTTGTGGTTTACTTTATGGTATCATATTGGTTTCATCATACTTGAAAATCCCTAGGATTATTTAAGCATCATTCTCCTTCATTCTAGTATTGATAAAATACAGTGATATATTCTAATTAATTACTCTTGGGGGTTACTACTACATCTCTCAAAGGTAGAACTCCAATTTTCAATGTTTGTTCTCCCAATATTTTATATGCTTTATTTTTTTTAATTTTATTATTTTTTAAATTTTATATGCTTTAAATCTAGAATACCTTTGCTGATTTTGGACTATTTTCTGTGGCAGTTTATTTTAGCACTTTGAGAAATGAATTTTGATGATATTCTCTGACAAGATAGTCTTAAGAATCGAATTCTAGTTAAAAGTTCTGCTGCAAAGCAGTTCAATTTTGAAAAATAATGACCTAGTTTCATTGATCTGCAGGAAGACTGGTGTAAAGTATTTCACGTAGAGTGATAGTTTCTTGGGATCTGCCTTTTACAAGTGGACTTGAGTGAACGCTCCCCTTCTTGTCAACCTGCTTATAAGCTTTAGGTGCAAAGGTGGGCTTTACATTCATGAACATATGTTAAGTCATGGATTAAGCCCCTCAACTAACTTTTTTTTCATTGCCCCTGACCTCCAGACCATGCAGGAAATCCCTTTGTAAGCAAATTCCCATTCCCAGTCCCCTGGCTGTTTAGTCTATATGGGGTTAAGCATGGACTTACTTATTCCTTTGATTGGCAAGCCTAGTACTAGTAAAAACAAATGTATGGAGCAACTCTCACCAGAAGTTCCCTGCCCTCCATCCTCCCAATCTGCAAACTCTTGCAGCTTTATTTGGACTGAAACTTGACGAGAGCTTCACTAGACAGGAAACATACCCCTTCTTCTGAAAATGCCACTGACAGGAGGACATAGTTTCTCACAGATGTAGCTTCCATATACTGTAGGGACCTGGACTACCCCACAGCTTGGGAATTTTGACTACTGTCAAAGAAAGAAATGTCTTTATTTATTTTCAGTGAAGGTGAAGTTAATTGTTTGATTAAAAACTACACTTCCAATGGCACACGGACTTGGTAGGTGAGATGGGCAGAAACATTAAGCAACTCATGACACCCATGATGGACAAGAAAGGAAAGAAGAAAAAGATCTGAAGATTAGGAAAATTAAGTAAAAAAGATTAATTTCACTTTAAAAACATCACAAATGACAACAGAAAAAAATAGATGAACTTCATTAAAATCAAAACTTTGTGCTTGCAAAGTGGACAACTCACAAAATGGGACAAAATATTTGTAAATCATATATGTGATAAAAGATATGTATCTAAAACACATAAATACATTCTACATGTCAATGTTGAAAAGGTAACCCAATTAAAAACAGGTAAGTTATTTGAATAGACAGTTTTTCAAGAATTATGTAAAAATGACCCAAAAGTACATAAAAAGATAATGATGTTCAACATATTAGCCATTAGGAATACAAATCAAAAACACAATGAGGTATTACTTCCCAACCCCTGGGATAGTCATAATAACAAAGGTGAATGATAATAGCAATTCCACTCCTACTTAGGTAGATGGATACATAAGAGATTTGAAAATAGGCCGGCACAAAAACTTGTACATGAATGTTCATAGCAACATTATTCATGATAGCTAAAAAGTGGAAACAACCTAAATGTCCATCAACTGATGGATAGATAAATAAAATGCAATATATCAATACAATAAAATATTATTCAGCCATAGAAAGGAAAAGGTACTAATTTATGCTACAGTGTGGGTGTACTTTGAACACATATGCTAAGTGAAAGAAGTCAGTCACAAAAGGTCACATACTGTGTGATTCTAGCCAAAAGAACTGTCCAGAATATAAACTCATAATGTTAGAAAGTAGGTGAGTGATTATCAGAGGATTTGGAAGAGGGAAATGAAGAGTGACTGCTAAAGCATATGGGGTTTGTTTTGGAGTGATGAAAATATCCTGGAATTCATAGTGATGATTACGTAACATTGTGAATATTCTAAAAACCATTGAATCCGTGTATTTTACAAGGGTGACTTTTATGCTATGTGAATTATATCCCAATTTAAAAAGCCTATATGAGAGGAATAAAGAAATTGTAAAAGTACCCCCCCTTAAGCCACAGATTCAGAGAAAATAGTTACAAAAGACATCTGATGAAAGATTGTTATAAAATATACAAATAATTCTTAAAACTCAACAATAGATTGGTAGCCCGGGTGGCTCAGAGGTTTAGCGCTGCCTTCAGCCCAGGGTATGATCCTGGAGACCTGGGATCGAGTCCCACGTCAGGCTCCCTGCTTGAAGCCTGCTTCTCCCTCTTCCTGGGTCTCTGCCTCTCTCTCTTTCATGAATAAATAAATAAATAATCTTTGAAAAAAACCCTCAACAACAGCAAAAAACCAAACAACTAGATTCTTAAAATGAGCAAGAGATTGGAATAGATACCTCATCAAAGAGGATATATAGACGGCAAATAAACAAGTGAAAAGATGTTTAACATTATATGTCATCAGGGAGTTGCCAATGAAGACAACAATGTACACTATACACGTATTAAAATGGTAAAAATCCAAATGCTGGTGAGGATGTAGAATAGTAGAAACTCATTCACTGCTGGCAGAAATGCAAAATTGTTTAGTAAAGTAAGAACATGGTAGTTCCATATGTATTGCTTGTGGGCTGTCACAACAAAATAGCACAGCCTGGGTGGCTTAACCAATGGAAATTTATTTTCTCAGTTCTGGTGCTTGCAAGTCAGTGATTAAGGTGCCAGCAGGTTTTTCTCATGAGATCTCTGTTTTTGGTTTACAGGCTTCTCTCTGTGTCCTCATCCAGTTTTATTTCTGTTGCTCCTTGTAGACAGAGGGAGAGCCCTGGTAGTCTCTTCCTCTTTATATAAGGACACCAGGACTATCGGATTAGGGCCTCACTCTTTGAGTGCATTAAATATTATTTACCTCCCTAAGGGCCCCATAGCTAAGTACAGTTATGTTGGATGTTAGAGTTTCAAGATATGAGTTTGGGGGGAACAGAATTTAGTCCATAGGCTGCTCTGTCTTTGTTCTGTCCTCCTCTTCACTCTTGGGGCCCACGGTGGTTTTCAGCAGCGTCTTGCTTTCCGGGTCCGGAAGAAGGGAAGAGATTTTCACAGAAGCTCCCAAGCAAGTCCTCCTTCTCCTTAGCCTACATTTCACTTGAGTGAGTGAATCGGCGCGTGCTCCATCGTATGGAGGGGCTGGCTGGGCTCACAGGGCCTTAGCAGAAGAAAAGGGGCATGGGAAGAGCAAGCGTTGGTGTGAGGAAAGGGAAGGAGTGGGGACACACCGCCAGGTATCCCCTGTGTGGCCACATCGTACTGGCTTGAATTTACACCGGGGTTCTATAAGTCATCTTGCAAAGCAACAAATATTTATCAGCATTCGTGTTGTGTGGTACATCCATCTGACTTGTGGTTAAGCAGTTGTGCTTGCTCAGAAGATCGAAATGATCTGTTTGGACAGATGAGACATAAAACAATTTATCAGCGGTGACATTAAGCATTGGTATGACATGGCAATGAGTTGCCCGAAACAATTAGAAGGCTGACATTGATTGTATTCGTGATCTATTGCTGTGTAACAAATCATTGGTGTTTATGTTTCATTTTTTTTTTTTACTTTTCCTCCATTTTATTTATTTTACTGTTTTCCAGTTTTATTAAGATACATTGACATAAAACGTTGCATGAATTTAAGCTGTAGAACAGAATGATTTGTTATGTGTGTATACCGGCTACCACAGTGAGTCTAGTAACATCCATCACCTCACATAGTTATACATTTTTTCCTTGTGATTAGAACTTTTGAGATTTACTCTCTTAGCAACTTTTAAGTATACAACGCAGTATTACTCATTATAACCCTTATGCTGTACATCACATTTCCAGAACTTACTTATCTTACAACCGGGAGTTTGTGCCTTTTGACCACCCTTACCCAATTCTCTCTACTCCTCGTCTCTGGCAGCCACAGATCTCTTCTCTGTTTCTGTGAGTTTGGGTTTTTTAGATTCTATGTATAAGTGAGATCACACAGTACTTGTCTTTCTCCGTCTGACTTATCTCACTTAGCATGATGCCCTCGAGGTGCATCTACATTGCCACAAATGTCAGAATTCCTTCTTTTTTATGGCTGGATAATATTCCATTATATTTATATGCCATATTTTCTTTTAAAAAATTTTTAGTATATTTAAATACAATTAATTAACATATAGTGTATTACTAGTTTCAGGGGTAGAGTTCAGTTATTCATCTGCTGCATACAACACCCAGTGCTCATCACATGCCCTCCTTAATGCCCACCACCCCCAGTCACTCCATCCCTCTACCCACCTCTCCTCCAGCAACCTTCAGTTTGTTTCCTACAGCTAAGAGTCTCTTAGGTTTTAGTCCCTCTCTGATTTCATCTTATTTTATTTTTTCCTCCCTTCTGTGATCCTGTCTTGTTCCTTAATTTCCACATATGAGTAAAATCATGCGATAATTGTCTTTGTCTGACTGACTCATTTCACTTAATGTAATACTCTTTAGTTCTATCTACATTATTGTAAATGATAAGATTTCAATTTTTGATGGCTGGGTAATATTCTATTGTATACCACATCTTCTTTATGCATTCATCTGCAGATGGACACTTAGGTTGTTTCCATGTCTTGGGTATTGTAAATAATGCTGCAATGAATAGGGGGGTACAGATACCTCTTGAGAGAGTGATTTTGTTTCCATTGGGTAGACACACAGAAGTGGAATTGCCAGATCAGATGGAAATTCTACTTTTAGTTTTTTGAGAAATCTCCATACTATTTTCCATAGTGGCTGCACCAATCTACATTCCCACCAACAGTGCACCAGCCTTCCCCTTTCTCTACATCCTTGACAACATTTGTTATCTCTCATCTTTTTAATGATAACCATTTTACAAGTTGTGAAGTGTCTCACTGTGGCTTTGATTTGCATGTCCCTAATAATTAGTGATGTTGAGCACCTTTTCATGTGCCTGTTGGCTGGCCATTTAAATACCTTCTTTGGAAAAAAAAATGTCTATTTAGAAGTACTTTGTCCACTTTTTAATTGGATGATGATGATGATGATGATGATGATTTACTATTGAGTGTTAGGAATTCCTTACGTATTTTGGATATTAATCACCCTGTTGTGTGGTTTGCAAATAGTCTCCCATTCCATGGGTTGCATTTTCATTTTGCTGATCATTTGCTACGCGGAATTTTTAAAATTTAATGTAGTATCTTTTTTTTGTTGTTGTTGCTTGTGGTTTAGGTGTCAGAACCAAAAATCATTTCCAGGAGCCTTATTAAGAAGTTTCTCCCTATATTTTCTTCTAGGTATTTTGTGGTTTCAGTCTTACACTTAAGTTTTTAATCCACTTTGAGTAAATCTTTATGAATAGCATAGGATAGGAATCTACTTTCATATTTTGCACATGAATGTCCAATCTTCCTAGCGATATTTATCAGGGAGATTATTTTCTCTCCATCAGATATTCTTGGCTCTGTTACCACATGTTGGTTGACCAGCTTTATTTCTTGACTCTTGATTCTGTTCCATATATCTGTTTTACTGCCAGTGCTATACTGTTTTTGATTACCATAATTTTGTGATATATGTTGAAATCAAAAGTGTGATGTCTCTTACTTTGTTCTTTCTTGGGAATACTTTGGCTATCCAGGGTCTTTTGTGGTTTCATATGAATTTTAGGATTTTTTTTCTATTTCCATAAAAAATGCCATTGGAATCTTGATAAATATTGCATTGAATCTATAGATGGCTTTGGATAGTATGGACAATATTAATCTGTCCAATCCATGGACATGGTATACTTTTCCACTTATTCGTATCTTCTTAAATTTCTTTCATCAAGGTCCTATAGTTTTCAGTGCAGCAATCTTTCCTCTCCTTCATTAAGTTTCTTCCTAAGTATGTTATTGATTTTGATGCTATTGCATATAGGATTTTTTTCATTTCTTTTTGGATAATTCACTGTCAGTGTATAAAGATGCTACTGATATTTATATATTGATTTTGTGTCCTGCAACTTTACTAAATTTGATTAGATTGAGTTTTTTTTTCTGATTCTTTTCATTTCTTTTTCTTGCCTAATTATTTTGCCTAGGACTTCCAGGGCTATGTTGAATGGGAGTGGTAAGAGTGAGAAGCCTTGTCTTGCTCCTGATTTTATAGGAAAAACTTTCTGCCTTTCACCAGTGAGGGGAATGTTAGCTGTGGGCTTGTTGTATATGGCCTTTATTATGTTGAGGAATGTATTTCTGTCTTAAACCTAGTGTATAAATCAACAAATATGTGTTATCTCCCACTTCTGTGGGCTGGGAATTTGGGAGCATTTTAGTTGGATGGTTCTAAATTAAGCCTATTGGGAGGTCACAGTCATGCTGTCAGCCAGTACTCTAGTCTCTTCTGAAGGCTGGGCTTCTGAGTTCAATTATGTGTTTGAAGGCCTTCATTTCTTGCTGGCTGTTGGATGGAGACTTAAGTTCCTCATCATGTTGGCCTCTCCATAGGCTTCTAGGAGTGTCTTCCCAACATGTCAGCTGGATTCTCCCAGAATAAGAGATGAGAGAGACGGACAAAAGAGAAGGACAAACTGTTACAGGAATCACAGTCTATTTCTTATATCTCAGAAGTAATGTAGCATCATTTTAACTATATATTGGTTGCACATATCAACCTTTGTACAGTGTGGAGGGCAACCACTCCAGGAGGCAAGGATCATGGGAGCCATCTTAGAGAGTGCCTGGTATACTGGTGTTTGAGATCTTTCACACAAGAAATAAACCTTTAAAAACTGTTATTTTTATTACTTTAATTCATCTTCTCATCTCAACTTGTGGCAACATACCATTCTTTTTTTTTTAAGATTTTATTTATTCATTCATGAGAGACCCAGAGAGAGAGAGGCAGAGACACAGGTAGAGGGAGAAGCAGGCTCCACACAGGGAACCTGACGTGGGACTCGATCCCAGGTCTCCAGGATCAGGCCCTGGACCAAAGGTGGTACTAAACCGCTGAGCCACCATACCATTCTTATGTGAAAGCTTAGACAAAGTGATTCCTATGGTTCCTCCCAACTAAGACTGTGGTTCTATAGCACTTTTATGCTTACCTTAACATGCCAGGGGCTTTCCTGGTGTAGGATATAGGTCTGAAGAGCTGGAACCCTAAGGGTTACTCATATTTATTCAAGAACCAAAGAGAGATAAACATGAGGCTGGGAGGGCAGCTGAGATGAGATATTGAGAGACTTGATAATGTGTTCAGATGGAATGTTGAAATGAAAATCTGCAACATACCAGCTAGTCAAGGAGGCAAGGAGAAAGGATTCAGGATTCATTGTAGTGTGGGTGAGGCTGGGGGTCTTCAGAATAACCCCATGAGGCCAGGCTTATGAGACATGTATTACTGCATCGGGAATGTGATTATATATGTGTCCATTCTACTGCTGAAAGCAGTTGTTGCTGTTACTACTTTCTATCTGGTCAGATCTTTGCTGAGGAAGTCTTTTCTCCAAAGGACTTAATATCCTATATATGGATATGTGTTTTCAGTAACCCATCTCAGATGTTATTTCTTGTTACCGGACAAATTAAACATTCATAATTTTAGAAAATGGAGTAAGAGATTAAAAGAATATCAGTCATTTTGAAGTTCCATTACATAAAGTCAGGAAGAAGTAAATAAATGCAGGCAACTTTCAACATTGTGTCCTCCATTCAAAAATGGATATAAATGGTTATCAGCGGCACTTTTTTCCCAGGTCTAATTCCAGTCTCTTTCTGGTTTTGGGAAGTCACGTGCAAAGCTGGGCAAGACCATGAGCAGCAACATTCCTTGGAGGCCATGCTGTAGAGACAATGGGACCAGGCACACTTTAGAATGTCTTGCTGAGTGCCCCCTTCCTCCCCAAATCCACAAAAGTAATTAATTATAATAAGCCAATAAAATGAGTAGAATTTTATGGCTAGGTTTGCATGTTGGCAAAATACCCTCTATAGCTATTCCATTGGTATAATTTTAATAAAAGATTAATTTATAAGTCACATTAACCTCAAGTACTTAGAAATACATTTTCATGCAAATATGGGGATCCTACTGAAAGTAGAAGATTAAATATCATAGTCTTATGAAATGATGCACCTAACATCTGGTTCCTTAATAATAGACAAAGAATGACTGACACAGAGAACCCTTTTAGATATATATTTAGTCTTTTTTTCATAGTTTAAATGTGCATATAAAATTCAGAAATAAGGAAACATCTTTAAAAAGTTAAGCACGAAATTCAGTCATTGGAAGTATGCTCTATATATTTCTGAATTTTCTCAGCACTCAAGTTCGGAATGGATCTGTATTATATTCCAGGTTCCTGAGCTTTACTGATTATAAACAGATTCTCTCTGTTGTCATTGTGTGTAACTGGCGGATGCCACTGTGCTTCCCTGAAAGACAAAGAGGAAAATAAAAGAAAAGAAAAGAAAGAAAAGAAAAAACCCTCTTCAGTGGATTTTCACATCTCTGTGAAGCTTATTGAGCCATAGGTTAAAATTTTGCAAGAGAAAAGAAGTATTAATTTTATTCTAATGTTTATTATGATATGACCTACAGACTGTTTTCTCCATTGTTAGCACTCAGGTCCACAGGAGTAAGGCACTGACTTCGGTTCTGTCCAAGCAGAGGTGGGGGACAGCCAGGTACGGGAGTCAGCAACAGCTCTCCTGTGCTGATCAAACAAGATTGGCGTTGCTATAAAAACTGAAAGTCAGATTTTGGACAAACCTGAACTCTCTTGTGCTCTTAATATATTTTGCTTTGGGAACTCACAAGCCTAGTTCTTAAAGAAGCAGATTTTTTTTTTTTTTAATTTAAAGGGATAAAAGTATATCCGATTCCTTGCCTGTGCTTGTCACAAATGTGCTTGCCAGGAAGGGGTGCTCTGTCCTGGACAACTAGGGGGCAAAGGACACACTCAGAGGTGCTAAAGGGCCTTTGCAAAATAACTTTTGAATAAAAAATGAATTAATTCTCAGAGCTGGTCAGAACTTCCTCACTCTGTTCATTTTGATCTTTAGCAGTAAAGATGCAATTTTGTCATTAAAGAAGAGACCATTCCAGTGGTTTCCTACCTAGGAAGCCCTATTGTACTAGGGACCCCATGACTCAACTACCCTGTCCGTGCTTTGAGGACTGGGAAGGTTTATCTCTTCACTGCTTTGATTCCCACATCATTCTATCACTGGCCTTGAGCACAGTGGACACGGAATATGCCTGAACGCCCCTGATTCCTCAAAGACATACCAGACTTACAGCATTCTGATTCCCCAGGGTCCTCTGATTTAAAGTCTGCTTTGGTGAGTGTTATTTTTCAGGGGAAGAGGTAAACTTTATTTGCACAAAAAGGGTGAATTTAGATGGATGCACATTGCAGCAGATGGCAGACTAAATGGTTGCAAGGGATTCAGGAGGCAGGAAACTGGCAACTAAATTTTCCGGTGTATCCAAGAGGCAGGTGATAAAGGCAGTACCGAGGGGGGTGGCTTCTGTCCTTCGCTGGTAAGATTTCATTTTTATCTCCTATCACCAATATAACGATCTTTGATTGTTATTTCAGAGGTGGTATGAGATTGATAATGTCCTCCCCAAATTCATATAGTAATGTCGTAACCCTCTGGACCTCAGAATGTGGCTGTTTTTGGAAATAAGACCTTCAAAGAGGTGATTAGTTTTATTTTATTTTTATAAAGATTTTATTTATTCATGAGACACACACAAAGAGAGAGAGAGAGAGAGAGGCAGAGACACAGGCAGAGGGAGAAGCAGGCTCCTTGCAGGGAGCCCGACGTGGGACTCGATCCCAGGACCCCAGGATCACGAACTGAGCTGAAGGCAGGCGCTCAACCACTGAGCCAAAAAACAAAACAAAACAAAACAAAAAACCACTGAGCCACCCATGTTCCCCAAGGTGATTGGTTTTAAATGAGGCCAGTAAGTGGGCTCTAATGCAACCTACCTGGTGTTCTATTAAGAAGAGATGGTTAGAACATACAGAGAGACACCAGGGAAGTGTGTGCACAGAGGAAGGACCATGCGAAGACACAGAGGGAAGACCACCATCTACAAACCAAGGAAAATGGCCTCAGAATAAATCAACTGTGCCAGCACCTTGATCTTGGACTTACAGCCTCCAAACTGTGAGAAAATAAATTTCTGTTGTTCCCGTCACCCAGTCTGTGTTACCTTGTCAGAAGAGCATGAACAGACTAGTGCAGATGGCGTTTACCATTCTTGTATGGTAATTGCAAAAAAACGGTCCGAAGTTATTTCCCTCCCTGTAGTTATCTCCTTTGTATTATGACTTTGCAGCTTGGGAGGTCAAAGTTGTTGCCTATGGTTTGACTTTGTCAATTTGCTCTACCCAATAAAACGTGCCAAATCCAAGGCTGGCCTTTAAAGGGCTGCGCACACTTCCTTGGAGCCCACCCAGGGCTTCTGTGGACAACTGCAGATAATTCACCCCCAGCTACGCTTTATCCCTCAACCCTACGCTTCCAGGTCAGGAAGACACAGAAGAATAAAAACAGGGTTGAAAAGTGAATTAGTTAAATTCTGTCTGCCTAATATTGAATTATTTTTCTAATTATTTGACTAACATGGCAAAAGGAGATTTTGTCCTCTGCTTCCCTTCCCCCACCCCTATTGTTCCTCAAAAAACAAGCAGATCCAATGGCTGTTGGTCCGGAGCCATTCTGTATGGGGGGCTGGGGCCCACCATCCTTCTCTATCTTTGGTGGCCGCATTGAGGATCCTACAGGAGGATAGTAGTCATTCTTCTTTTTTTCTTAATTGGTTTCATAAATTGTCCTTGTGACCTTCCCACTTTGAGAATGCTACACTGGCTACTATCCAATGAGACGGAGAGAGCTCTATTTTAAATAGAAAAGGGACTGTTTGACACATCTCACTTCCCGCCTTCTGACTGGGAGGGTCTGCTTTCTGATTTCGAGGCCGGATTGTATGCCTGCCTGGGAAGGAGATTTATAAAATGGGACAGTGAGAGGAATCACAGCAGGTTCTGTGTCCATCAGGAGAACGTGTTGAGCCTGGTTCTGACAGAGGGAAGTTTCGATTTAGCTTCAGCTCTGCCTTTGTCAGCTGAGCCCCCTCCTGCAATGGGAGGTCCACGGGCCTTCCCCCTTGCCTGGGAAGGCACTCTCCAGCCTGTGCCCTTTGAAGGCTGAGCAAGGTGAGCCACGTGGACATGGTTTGCGGCAAATGTGGCGTATGGGCTCCTTGCCAGGTGCAATCACTGGCTTTAACTGCTGTAGATCTATCATCTGCAAGGCATCTTGTACATTTTCTGAGACAGAGCAGTAAAGGAATCTGCCCCAGATCATTAAAGTCCTGTGTGTGTGGGAGGTCTGCGTCGGGGGAGGGGCGGCTGCATGTTTCACATGACCGTTCCAGACCCCAAGCCCCTTGGAAAAAGCCTGTGGCACTAGATTGCAGGAGTTTTGCAAGTCTAAACAGTTCCTGATGATCTATATATTTTTTTAAACTAAAACTAAACTGTATCTACAAAAGAACACATTAGCGTGCGCGCACACACACACACACACACACGCACACCATCGAACCACTCCCCTCACCCCCTGCCCAAATAAAAACATTTCAAACGTTTTGGATCTGATTTCTTATTTCCTGCAAGCAGTTGCTGGCATTATTTTATGTGGAGAGGTTTGCTTGTAAGATGAGCAAATGCCCGAGAGCTCTATCCGTTGCTGTAAATTAGGCCAACAGGCAGTGATACTCTTTAGGCTGATGCCAATTTTCTTTCTAAGAGCATAATCCTGTAATGCAGAACAGAAAGTTTTTGCTCCTTTGAATTAAAGCCTTAATACTTTGCTTGATTTTTGTTTGAGTTTTTTTTTTTTTTTCCTTGAGTAGAGACAATTTAATCTCAAAATGTCAAGTAACCTCAAACTTCCCTACTCTATTTTAAAGTAGATTTCGTTTTAAAGTCCCTCCAGGAGAAAAGTGGGAAAGGTTATGTCCCTGGGCAGGTTAATGCCTTCCTTCCCTTGATAGAGGCTGCTGAGCACAAAAGGCTAAAAACTTGCATGTGTCCGGCTGTTTTCACACCGTAGAGTGAAGGTACTTGCCTGACACCCCACAGTCTGCATCTGGCTGCCACTTAAATTATCTCCCAACAGGCCCCGAAAATCTGCGTGTCGATCCACCAGGCCGTGCAGCAGGGACGGCCACTACGCTCTGAATGGACGGCCCACCCCAGGGTTTCATGTTTCCTTAAGTCCAGTCCCTCTGCTGTCAGTCCCTCTGTTTGTCTTTGTCTTGTCTTGTTTTGTACATTGCACATTTGACGTATGCACACATCGTGAAAGGGCCCTCCCCCACCTCGGTAGTTAACGCACCCATCATCTCACATATTTCTCTTTGCTTTTTGTCTGGGTGAGAACATTAAGATTCCACTCCGTTCTGCGACACCCTGTTCCTGACTAGGGCCGCCGTGTTCTACATTAGATCCTCGGACCTCAGTCACCTTGCAGGGGAAAGTTAGCACCTTCTTACTAAATCTATTTATATTTCCTCCAACCCCCTGGCCCTGGCAACCACCCTTCTACTCTGTTTCTATGAGCTTAACTTTACTTAAAGACTTTTTCTTAGATTCCACGTAGGAGAGGTACCACGCGTACTTGCCTTTCTCTGTCCTAACTCACTTGGCACGACGCCGCCAGTCCTGCCTCTGTAGTCTCCTGTGGAGGATTTTTGTTCCTTCTCATAGCTGAATGATATTTTACTGTTACAGACCATTTCTTTCTCCATTCATCTGTTGATGGACACTTATTAGGTTGTTCCCACATCTTGTCTATTGTGAATAATAATGCTACAATGAACATGGGAGTGTAGATAATCTCCTCCCTCAATATCCTCTTTTCGACCCCGAACTCTGGGAAACGAACTAGGGGTGGTGGAAGGGGAGGTGGGTGGGGGTGACTGGGTGACGGGCACTGAGGGGGGCACTTGACGGGATGAGCACTGGGTGTTATTCTGTATGTTGGCAAATTGAACACCAATAAAAAATAAATTTATATAAAACAAAACAAAACAAAAATATCCTCTTTTCATTTCCTTTGAATGCATGCCCCAAAGTCAGCCTGCTGAGTCATATGGTAGTCTTATTTTTAATTTTTTGAGGAGACTCCGTACTGTTTTCCATAGTGGTTGCACCAGTTTTCATTTCCACCAACAGTGCACAAGGGTTCCTGTCTTCGCATCCCATGCCAAAACTTGTCGTCTCTTGTCTTTCAGATGCGAAGGGATGTCTCCCTGTGGTTTTAACTTGCATTTCCTTAATGATTAGTGATATTGGCCACATTTTCATGTATATGTCATCTTTGGAATAATGTTCCTCCAACCATTTTAAAAATCTGATTGTTTTAATGCTATCAGGTTGTCTAAGTTCTTTATATATATATATCTTTTATATATCTATATATATATTTGCAAATATTTTCTCCCGTTATGTAATTGACTTTTCATATTATTAATGGTGTCCTTTGTTGTGCAGAAGCTTTTGAGTTTGATGTAGTCCCAGTTGTTTATTTTTCCTTTTGTATCCTTAACTCCACCCCCCCCCCAAAAAAAAAAAAACATCACCAAGATTGAGGTCAAGGAGTTTACCACCTGTGTTTTCTTCTAGGAGATATATGGCTTCAGATCTTACATTCAAGTCTTACATAACTTTTGGGTTTTATTTTTGTACACATATAAGATAGTGGCCCAGTTTTATTCTTTTGCATACGACTGTTCAGGTTTTCCAACACCATTTGTTGCAAAGACTGTCCTTCCCCCACTGTATATTCTTGGCTCTTTTGTTGTAAAGCAATTGATCGTACGTGCATGGGCCTATTTCTAGGCTCTCTATTCACAGATCTATGTGTCTGTTTTTATGCCAGTACCATACTGTTTCAATAACTACAGCATTTACAGAATGGTCCACACCATCATTTTCTTTAAATCAGTTCCTTTTCTGTCATATTTGATTTACCCTATTTCCTTTTCTATAGTGTGAGTGAACATTATTTCTCAGTTATTACCTAATTATTCCCTCCCAGATGCAAGGGAAAGTCCTGAGATTCCCAGAGGATTCATATAGAGCAAGTCTTTGGGGGGATTTTCTCCAGCCTTTGGCCTCCATAGTTGCTGCTGAAATACTGCCCCCATTTGCCTGGTCCCTTGCAGGCCCATGGGTCTTTGCTATGTGTGAGCTCAGGACTCTTTGCCCAGTGTCCCTAATGTCGGGGGTCCTGCCTCCCTAGGTACACCATCTGGCATGCTCCTTTTAGGACCGGCCACCTCCCAGGGCCCACTGTTGCAGGGTCTGCAGGTTTCTTGCCCTTCCTATTGTCTGTCCACTTTTGCACTCTGTTTCTGCTTCTTTCCAACTCCATAATATAACCCCCTTTAGGAGATTAGAACTTTAGGAAGGGAAGAGTTTATAGTCACAAAGACTCTTTGCACATAGGACACATAACATGTTAGCAAGCCACTTCACCTCTTTTTGGATGAAGAAAATAAGGTGCAGAGAAGATAAATGACACATAGAAAACCGTACAGCAAATGAATCACAGGTTCCCGCATGAATGGAGCCTTTTGAATGCAGATTGTGGCTCTTTGCAAAGAGGAAAACTGAACCAGGGGCCTTTCAGTTTCTGAATCTAAAGAGTTTTACAGATTGGAATTCAAATTAAAGTCTACTTGGAACACCTGGATGGCTCAGAGGTTGAGCCTCTGCCTTTGGCTTAGGGTGTGATCCTGGAGACCCGAGATCGAGTCCCACATCTGGCTCCCTGCGGGGAGCCTGCTTCTCCCTCTGCCTGTGTCTCTGCCTCTCTCTGTGGATAAATAAATAAAATGTTAAAAAAAGTTTAAAGTCTACTCTATGGAATAGAAACAAGAATTATTTCCTTTCCATGGTAGTTTGATTCATCTGTCAAGCCGTTTCATAATCTAGTCCCAAGGCCATAGGAGTCCAATTGCTGGTGTCAGGAGCCAGTGAGAGGACCTCCCTGTCTTGGTACTTACTACCCACTTATGGCGCCGGCCAGCCAGGCATCTAGGATGTCTGTCAACAGCGTGTGTCAGGCTTCAACCATAGCTGTGCCTATTGAGTAGCAGATGTCTGTTTTTCTGATCTCTTTGGAAATCAGAAATTGTTGTAGTAAATATCAGTGCGTAAAGACTAAAAAGTGAAGAGGTAGGTGGCCGCTGAGTCAGAAATTCTAAAAATCTTTTAGCTGCAGAAAAGCATGGGGTTGAAAACTGGAAGCTTGCTAGCCCTCTGGAAAAATGCCAATCAAATTCTAGCTTTTTAAAAATTTATTTAAAAAAATAGAAGGGTAGAGAAATTTCTTATTTCCACAGGTGAAAATGCCAACAGGAGCCTTATAGAAAAAATGATAATATTGCCACAAAATGCACAGAGCCTGTGTAAGGTATTCTATCCCTCTTAGATCAATTACCTTAAAATGTGGTCAGATATTTAGGCTGATTGCACCATTGCTGCAGTTTTTCTTCAGGTTGATGTCTTCGGATGATAAAAATTAAAAAATATGGTCATTGTGCTAGTGAAGCCTAAACCTCAAAATTCAATATGCTGGGAAGTCAGATGATGAAGACTATGAAATGTACACGTGAGAACGCCAGCTCAATGCAAAGTCCAGCATCACTGTCATTCATTCATTCATTCATTCATTCACTTAACTAATAGTTACATAATACTTGCTTTGTGCCCAGAACTGGCTTTGGAACTTGATAACAGAACTGAATAAAATAGGCTACTTCTCTGCTTAGAGCCTCTTCTAGTTGAGACTGATGTAAACGGAAACCTTCTCCTACGTGAGGGGCATTTGGTAGATCCCTGCACTTCCCCCAAGTGGTCAGTGTCTGACAGGCTCATGTGTCATAAAACGTCTAGGGTGGTCCTATGTCCTGGGCGCACATCAGGAAAGTACAATTTTCATCACCGGCTCAGTTGATCTTTTTTTTTTTTCTTGGAAGCAAGAATATTAAAGGAATTAGGAAAAATCATGGCATCCCTTAAATTGCAAAAAAGAACAGAGAGTTGTATTGTGCTTTGCAAGTTATAGCATTCTCACTAAAGACATGAGGTAAACTCTTAATTAAAAAGAACAGCTTTCAGCTCAGACTCAATTCCCAAGAAGCCTTTAACTCCTAGAGGGTTTCTAGGTTTCTATGGTGCCTATTCCATAGCCTTCCCTGTCAGATGCTCACTTGTCTGTGCTTTTTGCCATCGTTTTATCTCCTAATCTGGGTAAAGTCATTGTGCCAGGTTAAATGCAGGTTAAATGCCATCATGTGTAATTTGTTTTAATCTTTTTCTAGATGGATTATGTCTCCCTGAATTCCTCCTCAAATTTTTTGGCCAAGTCTAATTCATCTTTATTTTTGCTCCATCATACGTTTTGTCAGTACATAGCTCATAGCCTGGCGCGTAACAGATGATCAATTAATTTTTTGTGAACTAGTGAAGGAATAAACATATAGCAATAGTTTCTTGATTTTTAAAAGACCTAAAAGATCTTTTCCCCCTACTTTTCAGACATCGTTCTGATGAGTAACCAGAGTGAAGTTTATCCTGTACTTCCTCTTCTTTTTCTTTCTTAAGTTGTCTTTTGGAAGTTCTTTGAATTCATTTGCATTATATTGCATTCCTGGCTAATTGCAATTCAAATACTCTTTGGCCTAGAATAGACGTGCACTCTGGAAGAATTGTCACAAGATCAAGAGTGAAGGAGAAATATTCTTTCTGTGGCTTTGGTGGAAAAGCCTGGCTTGCAAAGCCTGTATGTTGCTGAGGAGTAGGGTCAGTAAAAAGTCCTTGGCAGGGCAGTCAGTTTTCAAGGGGTAACTTTCAGACTTGCTAGAAATGGAGAAGGCAGTGGAGTGCAGTAGAAGAACCCTGTGCTAGAGAGGGCCTTGGGACTCCCGTCCTAACTCTGTCCTGGCTTGTGGCCTTTCCCTCCCAAGGCTATAATTTTAAATTTTTAAAGTGAGAGAATGGGGCTTCTTGGTGATCTCAACTGGCATTCGCTGCTTGATTGCTTTATAATTTGGTAATGATAGCTTATTTTGTAAGGGTTGGATCTTCTATGGGCCCCAGTCCTTCAGAATAAAAGGCAAACTGCAGGGCACGGTGTGGGCAGCCTCATAACTTGGCCATGTCTTTCTCTCCCAGCTTCTTCTCCTCTCCATCTCTACGTGGCTTGAGCACAAGGCTTCTTGCCACCCCTAGTGTGCCTGTGATTTTTCACTCCTCTGTGACTTTGCCCTTTGCTCATTTTGCAAATTTTCCGAGCTCACCTCCGCATTTCTTTGTCTGGCTGACTCTTTTTTTATCCTTGCAAAGTGGTTTAGGCCTTCTGTGCTCCAAGGCTCCGCCCTGCTTTCCTGCATTTCTTGCCCTGTGTTCCCAGGGCTGAGTCTTCATGACTCTGTCATCATCTTTATTACATTATATAGAAATAGCTGTTTTTGAGTAGGGGCTGTGTCATAGTAGGGGCTGTGTCATAGTCAGCGCTGTGGCCCCATCACCTAGCACAGAGTATATGATCAGAGACTGTACATTGAGTGGAGTTTAGAAGGACAAAAAGGTTTAGATAAATAGTCTTTTATGTAGGTGACTGTGTGCTCAACCCGAAAGTCTATTACTTTGTGAGGAGGGGAGAATGGATACAGAAGTACAACCAGAAAATCCTATTAAGTAAAACCTAAGTGCCATTGTGTACAAAGTACTGAGGCATGGCACCTCCTGGAGGCCTGGCAAAGGCTACTTCCAGATGCTAATGATGGAGAAAATAAAAATAATGATAATGCCTCTCAGGGAAAGGATTGCACTTTTTTAGAGGAAATATTTTAGCAAATTGAGGGTAAGACCCCTAACGGCATATTCAAGGACAAAAGATAGTCTCTAAATTGTCTTCTAAGGGTGGAGATGAGTGATGAGAGGGAATTTTGATTTGTTGAGCATTAGACTAAGTCAGAGATGAACTGCTGTGCATAAAATGGAAGAGGTACCTGGGGATGTCAGTTCTGGGGTAGGAAAAGGGGAGAGGAATCATCTTAAAGTTAGCATAGGAATTTGTGGGTATTGGGTTTTGAGTGGAGCATGCAAATCTTTCTCTGGCTTTTTAATGAAATCTTAGGGCTTTGGAAAGCCTCAAGGCTCTCCGGTCTATGTCCAGATTGGTTTTGGGGTAAAAGCAAAGCTACTTTATGGGGATGCAAGAGCTGGAGGACAGTTTTGGGGATGCATCACAAATGTTATTGAGTTGTAATATGGCAGGACAGGGCTCCTCTAGTTCCCTGGACTCTCTCTCCTGGCTTGTCTTCATCCATTCTACTTGGCTTAAGACCTATACCATGAGATTGTTTCATGGTTTCAACAGTAGAGGAGGGACATTGTCGTCACATCAGCAATCTCTAGAGTGTGTTCCATGCATCAAAATGGTCTAAGAGTAGATATTCCACCAAAAAAGGTTCTGTGGAGAAAACAAATTGAGGAAACATGGGGTTGAAGTAAATGAGCAAGTTCATTGCTGTGGGATTGGTGGAAGCCTTTGGTAAGATTCTATACCAATGTGCCTTGCAACTCTCAGAATATGTGGCACTTTACAAACATTTTTAACCATAGAATGTGGGATCTGTGTGTACGAGCATGTGTGTACGTGTGTGAGGAAGAGGAAGAGAGAGAGAATCACATGGGTGAATTTATGGCTGGTGCTCTACGGGACACAATTTGGGGAAGCCAGGCAGCAGGGCCAAGGAGACCCCAGGGAATACTGAGCCAGTTCTATCACCCAGAGCCAAGCACACTCTTTTTTTTCATTTTTTTGTTTCTTGGTTCTTCTGCCAAGCACATTCTAATGCAGCCTTTGGGATCCCAGTGTCCACATGGGCTTGAGGACCACATCATGAGGTTGGGAAAACACAGAAAAGGCAACCGAGGGCAGATGTGGCTGGGGGCACCCCCAGTAGAACCCCTAGTAGGGGTTCCCTAGTAGGCCTTCCCAGGTTTGCACACCTTCCTTTAGCTACTTTCCTCCGTCCCCGTGGAGCTCCTCTGTTCTCCCTGTGTTTGGCCGAAGCGTGGTCTGCATTTCTGTTGCTGCTCCTCTGTGACTCTGCTCACGCTGCTCACTGTGCAGACTGAGCCCACGCCAGCCTCGTAATCCTCTCGCACTATGCTGGCCTCCCTCCGAATGTCACAGTCTCTCTAGGTCGCCCGGTTCAATAGTCGAAGGCTGGGCTCAGGGACCAGCCGCTGTCTGAGTGGTTGAGGCAGGCCTCGCCTATGAGAGATGGGTCGTGGGCCTCCGAGGCCACCTGGATGGATCCCTCAGCGAGGCTCAGCGCCCTGAATGCCACCGCTGAGGGCGGAAGAGAAGAAAAGAAGGGAGAGAGCAAGTCTCCAAGAGGAGCAGGAAGAGAGCCCACATGTGGAGCACATTTCTTCCTGTGTCCTACTATTTCTGTATCTGGAAACAGAACTTCTGACAGTGCAGTGTGTAGTTGGAAAGCAGCCACTTTATTAAAAGGGGATGTTAATGGCAGGGAGACTAGCATGCCATGCATCTTGGATAAGCGACAGCTGGCAATGGCTCTCAATTAACTGAGTCTGGTTACAGATTAAATCTCATTATAGTAAGCAACTTGGTATTGAACTCTCCTATTATCAGTCTTTGCTTCAGGCAGTCGTCTACTTATTCAAAGTAATATTTAAATAAATCGGAATGTTCTAGTACCATGAAATAATTTGGATGGTCCTTTGGATATGTTAAAATAGGATTTTGCTCATGGGATCAGAAGAACACGATGGTTGTAAAACCATATTAAAAACTGCAAATACCTTTCAAAAGTGTCTTTAGCAGATAGTTCGCATAAGGGAGGGTACAGGAAAAGGTCTCTTTTTACCTTGGAGAGTTAATGCAGTCATATCCAAGAAGAGAAATAATTGTCCATAACTAGCTTCCCCCCTACTTCAGTACAATCCCTTCATATCACTTCTATATCTAGTGGTAACTAATTTGTGTTATTATTTTGGAAGTATATCTTATTGTACATCTGAAATCAATATAACACTGTACATTAACTAACTGGAATTAAAATAAAAACTTAAAAAAATCCAAGATCCAATTAAAGGTCTCTCATTACAAACAAAATAAATAAAATTTCAAGTTCACAGAATATTAAATGCTAATTCATTTTATTTAAATAACATAAGATGACATTTTATCTTACAATTTAAAAGGTGATCCATGTATGTATTTCGGAACATACACAAATATTTGTAGTCAGAGAGAAGTGTGGTAAAGTGGCAAATGTAAATTAAATTGTAGGGTTATTTAAAAGATAATCAAAATTAGTAAAATTCCTTTATTTCCAGTGGAGCATTCAAAATTATTTCCAGGTAAAATGTAGTGAGGTATCTACTTTTATGTACAAGTTGGGAATCCTCTACAGCTGTATCTTTCCTTTCCCCACCCTCTCTTATGAATCTGTAGGATCAATTTATTTAATTCTAGAAATAGAAATCATATCTGTAAATATATTCACTGTACACAAGTTCAATAAAATGTTAATTGAGAGGACATGTAAGTAAAGCTCAGAACACTTTCAGAGTATTAGAAGTAACCTGGAACCTTGTTGAGTAAGCATTTGTAATTCTAAGACATCATTTATTGAACTTCTATGTTTTCCTGAACTTTTTTAGGAAAAAAAAAAATCCTCAAGATAAGGTCTTGTCAAGAACATACGAGATTGTCTGAGCTTTCAGTAACAGTTTATATCTTGCATAGCACAACCTAGCTTTTATTTTATTTTCAAAGTCATTCCAGTGCCTAGAAACATTTATTTTTTTGCTCTTTAAGAGAAAACACAGCTAATGGGAAAATAGCAGGGAAAGAGCTCATGTATTTATTGAGTTTCTTTGTGGGAGAGCATAAGTGAAATTTCTTATTTGCACACCACTTGTTGCTGTTTACAAGATTGTGTGTAGTAGCCAAATGCCAATGGAACATGTTTGGGGCCAGTTCTATATTTTCTCTAGGATTTTACTGCTAGTAGTTCCAACCTTGTTAAGTGGCCCTGTTCTAAAACCACATGTTTAGAAAGGAGTGTTAGCTACTTGCCTTGGTACTTTAGCGTTTTGGCTCTAATTTACCAGGTTTTGATGAGAGCGCTGCAGACAGTGAAGTGAGTGGGAATGTAGGCCTCTGTTTTAAGCATCTTCTATATGCCGAGCATTGTACTAAATACCGGAGACGGAGCAATGCTTAAAGCAATTCTTAAGCTCCAGTTGCTCACTGGCACATGAAGGAGTCAGAGACTTCAAAGAAACAATCTTAGTTTAGTCCCAACAGGGCAAGCCTAAGGGATTGTCCAACACCCAGAGACCTTCACATCCAGCAAGAGGTGATATGACAAACTGAAGCCTGGAGAGTAAGTAAATTGGACATGAGGTAGAGACACGTTAGACAGAGGTCTCTGGACCTCCATGGAGGTCTATACCTGGACCACTCCTCAGGCACCAGGGGACCTAAACTTTGTGAAGACCAAGATCAGCCCTTCCTGCAAGGTGACCCTTTGGTCACTCTGAAGTCATTAAGGAAAGGATCTGAGGTTGGCCAACTCAGGAATGGCCCCAGAAGTGTGTTCCCAGGAGACCTCCAGGAGTGATGGCCTCTAGATCTAGTTTGGCCCACAAAGAGAAAACCAGAGCCACACTCTCCCTTATCTCCTGAATTGAAATCTGCTGTCTGGGTGAAGACTGACATCCTGAGAAAAGGTTGGGATAGAATGTATGAAAACAAAAGGTTGAAATAATATCACCTTAAAACTTTGAGAAAGACTAGCTATTTTTCCTACTCTCCTCTGTTTCATTTCATCTTTCACACACCCCAGGCTGTGCTATAGTGCTCAGGGGTTTGTGGCTGCAGTTGTGTTTGAGCAGGAGCTTCACTTCTTTACTTCATTTCACACTTCTTACTTTTGAAAAATCCTACTGTGGAATCAACAGAACTTGAACCAGTAGAGGGTTTCTTTCTCAGTGTTTTTGGTGACTTCTACTTTTCCATTACTAGGTACCTTACGCACTCTGCTTTTTTTTTAATTTTTATTTATTTATGATAGTCACACAGAGAGAGAGAGAGGCAGAGACACAGGCAGAGGGAGAAGCAGGCTCCATGCACCGGGAGCCCGATGTGGGATTCGATCCTGGGTCTCCAGGATCACGCCCTGGGCCAAAGGCAGGCGCTAAACCACTGCGCCACTCAGGGATCCCTGCTTTTAATCTCCTAGTTAAGGGGATCACACATAATAAGCAAGTTAAATTTTTGGCTCTTGAATTTCAAATTCCTGGACTCTGGCCTAAGACTAATTGATAGGCCCCAAGCTGGACTTCTTAAGCTTTGAGAGATAGAAGACCAGAGGAGAAGTGGATCCCTTCTCAGGGGCTCTATATTCTGTTCCTTACTTCCTGGACTGCTGGTAGTAGAGGTAGGAGGGGTAGTGATAGAGGGTTATAAGGAAAGTCCTGGTAAAGGATCTCAGAATTGGAAAAACAGAAGAGAAGACCACTTGTTTTGTCCAGGAAGACCTGATGGAGATCCTTATAGATGTGTCTGTCCTTGAGTGAGGGAACATTTCCTGGGCACTTGAGAGTGGTATGTCTTAGAAGGCAGATGTGAGGAGAGGTCATAATCAGGGAAGACTGAGAAGACACTTATGACCTACCTAGATCAGTTACCAGAAAGGTAAGGAGAGTGTCTCGGAAGGACCCAGCAAGGGGGTGCCTAGGTGGCTCAGTCAGTTAAACATCTGCCTTCAGCTCAGGTCATGAGCCTGGCATCTCTCTGCCTCTGCTGCTTCCTCTGCTTGTGCTCTCTAGCACATTCTTTCTCTGTGTCAAATAAATAAGTAAAATCTTAAAAAGAAGAAGAGGAAGAAGAAGAAAGAAGAAGAAAAGAAAAAGAAGAAGAAGAAGAAGGAGAAGAAGGAGAAGGAGAAGGAGAAAGAAGAAGAAGAAGAAGAAGAAGAAGAAGAAGAAGAAGAAGAAGAAGAAGAAGAAGAAGAAAGAAGAAGAAGAAGAAGAAAGAAGAAGAAAAGGAGGAGGAGGAGAACCTGGCATGGATGGACCATGATGCCAAGCATCCCTTGGTAATCTCTCATATATCCCTATGGGATTATGGGGAGACCTTGAGTTGGTGAAATGTATTCCCACCTCTCTAGAATGTGGGCTTCCAATTGATGTCAGCTCACTCACATGACTTTAAAGTGGTTTCTTGCACACTTGAGTTTATAAATTGAGAATAATGCCCACCATGTATTTAGTAATAAATAACTTCTTGTTTTGAGTTAAAATGTTCATTGTGGGTAGGATCAAGATGAAAAATGTCATCGTGAAACTACGTAACATGCAGTAAGCCCATTTTTCAATTGGCCATGTCCCCTATTTCAGCATAAATACTACCATAATAAAGAATTGGGAAAAAATACATAAACTTTCCATTCATCCATTCATTTATTCAATGGAGCATTTAGTTTGCCTGGAAATACAGTGATTAATAAAATAGAAAAGGTTGTTCACTAACAATTGCACTGAAATTTCATCTTTTCGGTCTATAACCACATCCTTAGGACGAAAGTCCACGTAGAATGCATGGCCAGTGACGCCAAGGAGAATAGGTCTAAATGTTTCTCTTTGTATTTATTTGTATTTACCATTGACCTTTCCCTTTGGATGTGCCCACATCCATCATTCTTAATGAATGGGTTGGATCTCAAATCATACTTGGTATTCTAAGAGATTTTCTTATATAGTCCCTGCCATAGATTTTCTAAAGGTGTGTCATATTTCCAGTCAAATTTTTTAAAAAAGCATTAACAATCACGAGTAAGACTAAAGTATATATCACCAATATTTTTTTAAACTGTGGAATAGATACAGTGACATGATAAATTAACATTTTGTTAGGTGTGGTAGGGTACAGTTGGTACTGTCTTTAAAAACATTTTCTTTGACATATAATTCATATGCCCTCTATTCACTTTTTTGAAGTGTACAATTCAATTCTTTTTAGTGTATTCATGGAGTTGTGCAGCCATCATCACAATTGATTTTATTTTTTTTATTTTTTTATTTTTTATTTTATTTTTTTTTTAAAGATTTTATTTATTTATTCATGGGAGACACAGAGAGAGAGTGGCAGAGACACAGGCAGAGAGAGAAGCAGGCTCCATGCAGGGAGCCTGATGTGGGACTCGATCCCAGGACTCCAGGATCATGTCCTGGGCTGAAGGCAGTGCTAAACCGCTGAGCCACCCAGGCTGCCCCACAATTGATTTTAGAACATATTCATCACTCCCCTCTAAAATAACTCACTGTACTCATTAGCATTCACTATCATTTTCTCCCACACATCTGCCCCTTGATGATCATGAATATAGATTTGTGTATTCTGGGTATTTCATATAAATAGAATCATACAAATGGGTGTTTGGGACAGGCTTATTTCACTTAGCACAATATTTTCAAAGTTAATCCATGTTGTAGCATGTATCATTATTCCTTTTTATGGCTAAATAGTATTACATTGTAATGGATTTACCACATTTTACTTAAGCATTCATTGGGTGGTGGACATCTGGATTGATTCCATTTATCAGCTTTTATGAATAAGGCTGCCATGAACATTCATTTCCAAAATTCTGGGGTATATACCTATGAATTTTGTGGAGTTATATGGTAACTATATATTTAGCCTTTTGAGGACTGTCCAGATTATTTTTCAAAGTAGACCCACCATTTTTCAGTCCCAAGAGCAATCTACAAAGGTTCCAGTTTTTCCACATCCTTGCTAACATTTGATATTGTCTTTCCAATTATAGTTATCCTATTGGGTGTAAAGTGATAGCTCATATGGTTTTGATTTGGCTAATTATGGTGAACATCTTTTACTATGTTTATTGGCTATTTGTATAACATCAGAGAATTGTCCACTTATATGCTTTGGTCATTTTTAAGTTGGATTATTTATCTTTTTATTATCAGCATACTTCATTTTATTGTGCTTTACAGATATTACTTCATTTTTTATAACTTAATGTTTGTATCTGAGAAAGAAAAGGAAAATGAACTGTTGGAACTTCATTAAGATAATAAGCTTCAGCACAGCAAAGGAAACAATCAACAAAACTAAAATGCAGCTTACAGAATGGCCAAAGATATTTCCAAATGACGTTTATGATAAAGGGTTAGTATCCAGTGTCTATAAAGAAGTTATAAAACTCAACACAAGAAAACACAAATAACCCAGTTAAGAAATGGGCAGAAGACATGAATTGAACGAATAGACATTTTTCCAAAGAAGACATCTAGATGGTCAACAGATACATGAAAGGATCCTCAACGTCACTCACCATCAGGGAAACATAAATAAAAACCATGATGAGGTATCATCTCACACCTGTTACAATGGCTAAAATTAACAACACAGGAAACAACAGGTGTTGATGAGAATGTGAGGAAAGGGGAACTCTCTTACACCATTGGTGGGAATGTAAACTGGTGTAACCACTCTGGAAAACAGTATAGAGTTCCCTCAAAAAGTTAAAAATAGAATGATGCTATGACCCAGCAATTGCAACACTAGGTATTTACCCAAAGGATTAAACCATGCAGAGTTTAAAGGGCATATGCCCTGATGTTTATAGCAGCGTTGTCAACAATAATCAAATTATGGAAAGAGCCAAGTGCCATTGAATGATGAATGGATAAAGAAGATGTAGATACACACACTCACACACACACACACACACACACTGGAATATCACTCAGCTATTAAAAGAATAAAATTACCATTTGCAATGACCCAGATGGATCTAGAGTGTATTACGGTAAACAAAATAAGTCAGTCAGAAACAAATACCATATGATTTCACTCATCTGTGGAATTTAAGAAACAAAACAGATGAATATAGAGGAAATAAAAAAAAGAGAGAGAGAGAGAGAAAACCAAACCGTAAGAAAAAGAACAAACTGAAGGTTGATGGAGGGGAGTGGGCAGGGGATGGGCTTAATGGATGATGATTATTAAGAAGGGAACCTGCTGTGATGATAACTTGGAGTTATATGTAAGTGATGAATCACTACATTCTACTCCTGAAACCAGTACTACACTACATGTTATATTAAATAACTAGAATTTAAATACAAAAAAAAAAAAGATTTGTAGCAACTCTGCATTTAACAAGACTATCTAGACTGTATTTCCAAAAGCATTTGCTCACTTTGTGTGTTTCCTCTATCACACTTGGTAATTCCTTCAGTACTTTAAACTATTACATGTCAGTATATTTGCTGTAATGACCTGTGATCAGTGATCTTTCATGTTACCAATGTAATTGTTTTAGGGTATGATGAATAGCACCCATACAAGATGGCAAACTTAATAAATACCCTGGGTGTTCTGAGTGCTCCAATGATGTCTGTTCTCCCATTTCTCTCCCTCTCCTCGGGCCTCCTTATTCCCTGAGACAGAACAACATTAAAATTGGCCAATTAATAACCCTATAATGGCCTATAAATGTTAAGTGTCAGGAAGAGTCATGTCTCTCACTTAAAATCAAAGCTAGAAATGACTAACTTTAGTGAGGAGGGCATGTCAAAAAGCTGAAGTAAACTGAAAGCTGGTCTCTTTCCCCAATTAGTCAGATTGTGATGCAAAGGAAAATAATTCTTTTTTTTTTTTAAAGGAAAAAATACTTAAAGGAAATTAAAAGTGCTACTCTGGTGAACACAGATGATAATGTGAAGCAGCTTTATTGCTGATATGGAGAAAGTATTAGTGGTCTGGATAGAAGATCAAACAAACCACAACACTCCCTTAAGCCAAAACCTAATCCACAGCAAAGCCTTAACCGTCTTCATTCTATGAAGGCTGAGAGAGGTGAAGAAGCTACAGAAGAAGAGTGTGAAGCTAGCAGAGGTTGGTTCATGAGGTTAAGGGCAAGAAGCCATCTCCATGACATCCAAATGCAAGGTGAAGCAGAAAGCGCTGATGTAGAAGCTTCGGCAAACCATCCAGAAGATCCAGCTAAGATGATTCACGAGAGTGGCTGCACTGAACAACAGATTGTCGGTGTAGATGAAACAGCCTTCCACTGGAAGTAGATGCCATCTAGGACTCTCCTGGCCACACAGGAGAAGTCAATGCCAGCCTTCAAAGCTTCAAAGGACAGGCTGACACTCTCCCTAGGGGCTAATGCAGCTGGTGACTTGAAGTTGAAACCAATGCGCATTTGCCATTCTCAAACTCCTAGGGCCCTTAAGAATGATGCTAGCTATGCTAAGCCTACGCTTTCTAAAAGGAAGGACAAAGCCTGGACGACATCTATTTATAACTCGGCTTATTGAATATTTTCAGCTCACTGTTGAGACCTAGTGCCAGAAACAAAGACTTCCTTCATCACGTTACTGCTCATTGACAAGGCACCTGGTCACCAAGAGCTCTGATGGACATGTACAATGAGACTAACATTGCTTTCACGCCTGCCACCACGACATCCATTCTGCAGCCCACGGATCAAGGAGTCCTTTCAACTTTCAGGTCTTATTATTTTTAAAAGATTGTGTTTATTTATTCATGAGAGACAGAGAGAGACAGAGAGAGAGAGGCAGAGGGAGAGGGAGAAGCAGGCTCCCTGTGAGGAGCACGATGTGAGACTCGATCCTAGGACCCAAGGATCACAACCTGAGCCAAAGGCAGATGCTTAACCACTTGAGCCCCGCAGGTGCCCTCAAGTCTTATTATTTGAGAAATACATTCTGTGAGGCTGTAGCTGCCAAAGACAGTGATGGCTCTGCCGGATCTGAGCAAAGTCAACTAAAAACCTCCTGGAAAGGATTCACCATCACACGCCATTAAGGACGTTCATGACTCATGTGAAGAGGTCAAAATGTCAACATTAGCAAGAGTTTGGGACTGGTTGATTCCAACTCCCATGGATGACTCTGAGGGTTCAAGACTTGGGGGAAAACTGCGAATGTGGTGGACATAGCAGGAGAACTAGAATTCAAAGTGAAGTCTGAAGATGTGATGGAATTGCTGCAATCTTATGATAAAAAAAGAACGGATGAGAAATTGCTGCTTATGGATGAGCAAAGATTTTTTGTGAGACGGCACCTACTCCTGGTGAAGGTGCTGTGAAGATGGATGAAATGAAAGCAAAGGATTTGGAAAACTACATACACTTAGTTGCTAAAGCAGGTGCAGGGTTTGAGAAGATTGGCTCCAATTTTGGAAGGGGTTCTACTGTGGATGAAATGTTATCAAATGACATTACATGTTACAGAGAAATTGTTCATGAAAGGAGGAGTCATTTGATATGGGAAACTTCATTGATGTTTTATTTTAAGAAATCGCCACTGCCACCCCAACCTTCAGCAACCACCACTCTTATCAGTCAGCAGCCAGGAACATGGAGACAAGATTACAACTTGCTGAAAGCCTAAATGATGGTATTTCTAGCAATAAAGTATCTTAATTAAGGTACATACATTGCCTTTAAAGGCATAATTTCACTGCACACTTAATAGGTTGTAAGATAGTGTCAGTGAACTTTTCTATGCATCGAAAAACCAGAAAGTTATTTTACTTGCTTTATTATGTTATTTGCTTCATTGGGGTAGTCTGGAACAGAACCCTTAGTATCGCTAAGATACGCCTGTGTGGAGTTGTAAGTGTTTCTCACATATTCTAGGTGCAAGTCCCACAAGTGCCCTTGATTTATGAATATATTCTTTCACTTTGTAGGTATATTTGAAACACATAGATTTTAAATTTTAATCAAGTCTCATTTATATGTTTTTTTTTCTTTTGTGCCTTCAGGGCATAGCTTTTTCATCTTAAATAAACCTCTTGAAGGACAGTTATCTCCGGAGAGTTGATATTAAGATGCTTGAAATATGGTATTGAATATGAAAGCACTTTTAAATTTCTTAGCTTAGAGGTAAATGGCTATGGTTATTTGGAAATAGAATGTTTTACGACATTATTGGTGCAAAGTGATAGCTGTTTACCCACTAAATATTAGACCCACCTTCATTGAAGGAATCTTTTATAAAAAAAAAAAAAACTTTTATGACAACATAGGAGCATTCATGTTAGAATATTTCTGCCAAATTATCATGCAGGAAAATGCTGGCTATGGTACACATTGTTATAGTCTGACCTGATCCTTGGAGAGTGGGGCCAGGGTCTTGGGAATGGAGGAAGAAAGCTTTCTTGCATTATTAGGAGACTGTTTGTGAGAAGCATTCAGGAAGTCAGTTTTCCTTCTCTGGATTGACCAATGAGAGTAAGGTATAGCAAACTTGGAAAACCTGTGGAGGAAAGGAAAATCATAAAGTCCTGTCAGCTCTGGACAGTCAAGAGCTCTCCTGGTAGAGAAATAGGTCTGCTCTCGGGCAGGGGGCACAGGTGTGCCTGCGACTCTGGGGTGTGGTTTCTTTTCTCTCTCTGCAATGTCTGGTATCCAAGTTATCAATGTTTGGTAATTGTGGCCATAAACCAAGCAGTAGAACAAGTTAGACCAGCCCAAATTTTCTAGATCCACTATATTAGAGGTCAATTTTTCTGGACTTGATTACTGAAATTAAAAAGTGAAAAAAAGAAATGAATGAGTTACAATTTTTGAGGAATGGTTCTGTCCTATCCATCTGTTACGGGCTGGATTGTGACCCTCCAAACTCGTATGTGGAAGTCCTCACCCCCAGCACCTCGAAAAGTGAGTATTTGGAGATAGGGTCTTTAAAGAGGTAATTAAAGTGAAAAATGAGGTCATTGGGGTGGGTCCTAATCCCAAATGATGTATGTTCTTACAAGAAAAGGAAATTAGGACAGACACATACAGAGGGAGGACCATATGAAGACACAGAGAGAAGGTCATCTGCAAGTCAACGAGAAAGGCCTCGAGAAGCAACCCTGCCAACATCATGATCTCAGACGTCTAGCCTCCAGAACCATAAGAAAATAAATTTCTATTGTTTAGGCCACCCGGTCCTTGGCACTTGCTTTGGCAGCACTAGCAAACTAATGCACCATTGATTTTCACCAACTTTTGTGAAAAGGAGATTTTTTTTTCCCTCTTAGATATGAAGAAAATACATACTATAGAGAATGAAAATTAGCTTGTATGGATGTGACCACTACTTAGTCCTCAAGCAAAGCTATCTTTTTGGCTAACATTGGTGTAGCGTTTATAAAGTCCTTTTATTTCTATCTTCACAGTCGATCTCTAAAAGCAAGTGAGGTAGTTATTATTATTAGCTGTAGCTTGCACAGGAAGAAGCTGAGCAACTTCCCTAAGAAATTCAGCCAGTAAGTAGTAGAAAAAGGGCTTGCACCCAGTTCTTTGGACTTGAACCCCTTTTCCCTCAGGTCAAAAATGTATTCCTGGAACTTATGGCTGGTTATGTTTCTGGGAAAGGCACTACAAGTTGAAATGATGTAAGTCTAATCTAATTTTTATGTATATATATTTTAATATTTTTAATATTATAATTGAGGTTATAATATAGACCAAGTGCTTGATTTTTCAAATTATTACAAAAGGAACAAAAATATGATACGTGATCAAGTCTACGTTATGTACCTAGACAGTATACAGTGAAAATAGGACCATAATATCTGCTCTTGTAAAACTTAATTTCATTTTTAATATAATCCCAGGGGAAGGCCTATGCAGAATGGGATGAAGGGCTAGAGGTTTTGTGGATACAGCTGGAGATTCCTGGTTTCCAGAGGTTTTACTTGAGGCTGAAGGCTACAATGACCAATGGGAGAGAAGCTCTAAGGGGTAGGGAATGTTGTCTGAGTCTGGCACTAGGACATTGTGTATTCTCATCAGGGCTCCGTGGAAGGCAGGTGTGATGTGATGGCTGGGGTGTGTGTGTGGACTGTTGTAACACTGTGGGCAGAATTGCACATGGGGATTTACAGTTGAACTCTTGTTTGTAGAGGGAAGCCTTATCTGTCCTGTGCTCTCAGTGTTAGCCAAAGGATCAGCAGCAGACTCAGGCTGCTTTGTTATTGAAAGCTGTTTCTAGAAAACAAGTGCTCAGCTAGTTAATGGCAAAAAAAAAAAAAGGCAGGGCTTGGAAGGCACTTGTGTTTGCAGTGAGACCCCTCTGGATGAGGATGAAACACCCAACTCCAAATCAAAGCCTCCCTGAAAACTATTTCTGCTTTGTAGAGAGCACAGGTACAGAGGCGTAATCAGTGAACTGGTTTCTTGGAGCCCTAATGACCAGGGTCCCATCCAAAGCAGCCCATGACTGCCTAGTTTCCGATTATTTAACAAGCGTGAGTCGTAGCTTGTTTTTCCTCTTTCAAGTCCTCTTGGTCACATTGGATATGAGATTTAGAGCATCTGTGTAGGGAGTCTTTGGCCATCTGTGTCTAGTGCTCATCAAGCAGGAAGTATTGTTTTGTTTTGTTTTTGAGAAAGTCCTTGTCCTGAGCCTGCAGCTGGAAGGAAGGATGGTCATTGTTATTTTTAGAGGGTTGATGAGTGTGTAGGTGTGTGTGTAGAGCATGGCCCGAGTCGGGATCTGCAAACGACTTCCCATTATGGTGACCAGTTTTTCCAAGGAGCTCCAGCAGTCCTTTGGGCCCTGTAATGAGGAATGTAGGATTGATACCCATTTAGGAAATGTGATCAAATAGAAAGGTGATTTGTCATGTCACCTTTTTTTTTGTCCTGCTGAGAAATCTTATAATAGTCAAGCTAGAAGAGAAACATAGGGCTTGGTGACAAGTTGCTCGCTCAGTCACAGTCTTTACTATTTTTTTTACTCCATCTTAAATATAAACAAAACAAAAACCTCTAAAAAGCAGTACAGACTACCTTAAAACTATTCAGGGATTTTTCTAAGTTTCCCCCTCTTCTCCTCTTTTATATGCTCAATCTACCTCCCATCTCGCTCTCCCTCGTTCTCTGTCTCCTTATCTATCATCTATCTATTTTTCCATCTGGCTAAATTTCAGAGGAAACCAGAGAGGCATGGACGTCTCACACCCCCACATTTTCAGTGGGAAAACGTGTCTCTTTGCTTGCTGTGAAAATCTCACTGCATTGACCTTTTGATCTTTGGGCCTGAGACAAATAGTTGGATCTTATTTTCTGTAGCTCTGATGGAAAAGGGAGGTGGGTCCTAAAAAGGAGGAAAGAATATGAGACTGTTCTATGCGAGACATCCTATGAGATTGTTCAATTCAACTCTAGCTTCTCTGTGGAAAATGAGGCCAGACAACCCGTAAAAGATGAGTACCCATTGTTTTCTCCTCAAAATTTCCCAAGGAAGGTAATCTTCTTCAGTGGTGTTGTAGCTTTTCCTTTGCTGAGGTTCATATTTAGTATGTTTTGTGTGTTTGCCTTTTAGTGCTGACAAGCCAGGAAGAGGTGTCATACGGAATTGAACTTCTAATGTCAACAAATTAGATTGTCATTCCCATTTTACATTGTTTTTCTGGTCTAAATGCGATGTTTCAGGAGATGAATATTTCGTTAGCCTGAGAGTTTAATTAAAGGCTAATGTTTGGTCTTTTTGTTTTAATAATTTGATTGCCAGTGAAATTATCTTTTCCCTGCATCTTATTCTCAGCTGATAGCCTGGTACCCTTGACTGTCAGAAACTTTAATAGGCCCACAGTCTGAGATGGGATTCTCATGAGAAAAAGTGCAGGAGAGACAGGAAATGGGACCTTAGGAGTCTGTTCTCATGACATGGAATCAGTGGAAACAATGGGATGGGTCCACTTTTTCCAATTTTCAGTTAGCTTTCTTCTTTGATGATCTTTCTTTCTCCTGACCCTTCCATTCACCCCAATCCTCTCCTAGGGGTGGGAAGCAGGATATTTTCATAAAGTCTTTGCTCCTGTGAGGAGTCCATGATCCTTCTCTAGCCAAACTGTCACTTCCCAATCTGGCTATTCAGGTGCCCCGTGGACTTTCTGCTGGAATATCTCTGGATAGCTGAGGCTTTCCTCCTATAGTTTATTCAAAAGGGATGTTGAAGAATCCTATAAAGTTCTAAATTGCTGTTAAAAATATTATGACATATTAGTTATTATGTGATATAATTAATATTATGATCATATTAAACACCACTCAAAGTATCAATCGTCTTTTTAAGGTCAGTGAGGCCCTCACCCAAACTGTCTCTGGGGACAGAAGCTATAATGTGGGCTCACTGTGACCTGGTGGGCTTGGAGGAGATGCTCAGCAATCAGGGAATTCAGAGTGTGAATGGAAGCTGCACCCACCACACAGAGCTGGCCGAGCAGGCAATTCAAAGATGTGATCATTGTTAACTTCCATGACGAGCAGCTTCTGTAGCTGATAGGGCAGTTTTATTGCTTCTCAGTCTTCCAACATCCCTAGTTCCTGCAGTGGATAGGGCTGTTCATTGGTGGTGGCTAAGTAGTCAAGGCAGACTCAAAGGGGATACCTGTCTTCATTCAGCATCCAAACTTACAGGCAGTTGTTCTCAGTATCCTAAGCGTCAATTCTTAACCTTTCAAGCACATTTTCTCAATGGTTAATACTTTTTCATTTAAACAATTCTCTATAAAGGAATCCCACTTTTCCCCACTTCATTCATTGTGAGGTCTTCTCTGTAACATTATTTCAACACCACCCTTGAAGAAGCAAATGACTCCTCAGCTTCCGTCCCTCCCTTCAGGGATAGCTGTATTTCTTTGACTTTCTCTGGCACAAGCCACAAGTTACGGTGGGTCTGAAAGCCCACATTCAGGTGCTATCAACATGCTTTGCTAAACTATATTGCTCTGTAACAATGTTCTAAGCATAAAGCTTCTAGCTTAATCTTAATTGGTTTATACACAGTAGTTCGGGAGAAAAGGAATCTCCCTCTGTCTTTGATTTAGAATGCAATTTCTATTGTGTGAAATTAAAGAAGTTTGCCTTTCCCTAACCTGAGAGCACCCTTCTTCTCCAAGTAAGTGTCTTGGATTTTTGAGTGTTCAGAATACAGTTGAAAATTTGAGAATCTACAAAGATAGGTTTGCAAAACACCATTTAACTTGGAATTGGACAAGATGAAGACAATTATCTACATTGCTTATCTTCTCTCTCCTACCTGCTCCTTCCCTATAATTTAATTATAAATTAAAGCCAGTTTTTAGAAGAGAAGCTGCAAGTTATCCTGAGACCCCACAGTTGGGCATTGTGGACTTTGTATATTTATGGTCATAACATGATGCACAACAACATGAAATCTGTACAATTTAGGGAATTCAATAGTAGACTTTCAGAATTTCCTAACCCTTTCCAAAAAGAAGTTATCATCATTCAGGTTGGTGGAAAAACTAAAGCAAATGTAGATAAACATCCCTACAGCCAAGCAAGATTATTCTTCTGCTCAAATGCTCCATATGCACTTTAAAATTGGAAAAGAGCCATAGGAAAACCAATGCATGTCTTAGCATGCCTTCTAACTGCGACTCAGATCTAATCACTGTAAGAATGTGCTTGCTGATATTCATATTCCTTGTTGGACTATATGTTCAAGGTAAAGTTTGCTCAACTAGATAAACTGGTTGGCCGTGGAACAGCATACTTACTCTTGCTAATTGGTTTTAGGATTATAACTGAATTTATAACTCCTAGATCATTGCTGTAGGAATATCACTAATGGTTATGAGTGGTTTTATTGCTTGTAAAACCGTATCAATGGAGCTACAGGTGCAGAGGAAGTAAATCAGAGGGCCATTGTCACAGGCAAGAGATAAGCTTCGGAGAAACACTTGCTGAAAGAATGTTCTCTGAAGCAAATTTCTGTTTTTCTTTATGCCTTTCCCCACCCACCCCAACCTTAAAAAGAGAGAGAAAAGAAAGGAAATATCACAAAGTATACTGATTATGCAATTCTGCAAAAGCAAAAATGTTTTACATTCCTCTAGGAAAAAAATACAAATTAAGAAGCTTTCAGGATAATGGAAATTTCATATAGTTATTGATTTAAAATTTTTTTTACCTAAACTGCAGAGAATCTAAAGAAAGGATTTCTCACTATTCTGAGTGGATGTATTCTACTCACCAAAGCAGATACCATTGCTGACTCAAAATTATTCCTCTAGAAAGAATGATATAATGGGGATCCCTGGGTGGCGCAGCAGTTTGGTGCCTGCCTTTGGCCCAGGGCGTGATCCTGGAGACCCGGGATCGAATCCCACGTCGGGCTCCCGGTGCATGGAGCCTGCTTCTCCCTCTGCCTATGTCTCTGCCTCTCTGTCTCTGTGTGTGACTATCATAAATAAATAAAAACTTTAAAAAAACTTTAAAAAAATGGTATAATGGATGGTGGGACTGGCGCAACTGACAATGGGAGTGTGTCATGTTGCGGAAGTGTCTGGAAGAGTTCTAAGTGTCCTTAAGATGCCAACTTCAGCCCTGGGTAAATGGGGAAGAAATTGTCAAAACCAGGTCTATTTTGATGTTCTGATGACGTAGGGTTGGAAAAAGCACTGTACTCAAAGGTTCATTTTAGGCGATCATGGGATCTTAAACATAGAGACAAATTCAGGCCATGAATTCTTAACACATTTTGTCCTAAGGAAGTCAACTAGACATACGATGACCAACCGTCCCAGTTTGCCCTGGCCTGAGGGATTTCCAAGGGATGAAGGAGTTCCAGTGCTAAAACAGGAAGAGTTCCAGGCAAATTGGGGTGAGTTGGTCATTCGAAAAGGTCACTCACATTGCTTGCAATAAACTTTTCAGATTATGAAAGAAAGCAGTGAGTTACAAATTCTCATGGAGAGCTCACAGAAGATAAGAATATGTTTGTGAAAAACACTAAGCCAGAACTTGGTTAGGTCTACATATTTTAGACAAACACACTTACTTTTTCTATTCCTAAATCATTCATTCATTCATTCATTCATTCATTCAAAAAATGTCTATTTAAGTCCCACTGTGGGCCAGGTGCCTTGCTCAGTTCTGGAGTTATAGTGGTACACGGAGCAGTTCGGGCCTCACCAGCACTGAGCTCTGGGCAGCTGCTGAGCCCCTTGGGAAAAGGGTCATCTTTCTGAGACTTGTTTTTTTTTTTTTAATTTTTTTTTAATTTTTATTTATTTATGATAGTCACAGAGAGAGAGAGAGAGAGAGAGGCAGAGACACAGGCAGAGGGAGAAGCAGGCCCCATGCACCGGGAGCCCAATGTGGGACTCGATCCCGGGTCTCCAGGATCACGCCCTGGGCCAAAGGCAGGCGCCAAACCACTGCGCCACCCAGGGATCCCTGAGACTTGTTATTATTTATCTCACCCATACAATTTTCTCAAACAACTGGACTTAGCCAATCATTTACTCATTTTTGCTTGCTTCTTTGTTTTTTTGGACTGTCTTCATATAGAGGAAAGAGTGATTTATTTTGCCAAAGAAAACCAAGAAAGGCATTATCTATCCTGGCCAGACAGTGGATTAATGGCCAGAAGATGTGAATTCTAGCTTCTTCTGTGGATATCATGTCTCTGATTCGTTGTCCTGTCATTAATATGGGAGAAATAATACATGGCCTTCTTCTTTTAGTAATACAGTAGATTTTTAAAAAAGAAGTGTTTATGAAAGTGCATAATATACTACATAAGTGCTCTTGAAAGTACTGTACTCACGCAGCCATTAAGATTTCATGGACGGGATAGTGCATAAACTAGATGCTAAAGAAGAGGTAAGATTTTGCTAAAGATTATTTCTTCTTACAATGAGGATTTTGGAATGCTTACTTTAGAAATTACAGAAACGTAAAATTGAAATAGTCTTGCCACCAAACACAGCTAGTGTGAGAGCACTTTTCTTTAGTCTTACTGTTACTCAGACAGAAAGCCTTGGTCAGGATTTGCGGTTATCATCTCCATAGTGGAGCTGGTGGCCGTGCCAGGTGAGCCCATGTGGGTTATAACTTCTGCCATCCACTGGTCCCAGATGCTTTGCCTCATGGGGCCCTTGTGGCCAATCCAGTTAACTATCTGGAACCTCTAGTTCTGGGCTGCCAAGGACAGGACAAGCGGGAACATTAATACCAACGTGTGGGGCTGCTGAGTGAAGAGCATGGCAACATCTGGGCTTGGGCAGCAGCTGCCTCCCCCCCGGCTCCCCGCACCAGCTTCTGCAAGATTAATGGGAACGGTTTCATCAGGCAAGGGTTAAAGATTGCTTCTAGCTCAGAAGGCTCTGCTCCAGCACCATTAATCTGTTCCTTTATGCACATTTCTGGATATAATTTGCAAATTAAAAGAAAACCATAATGAGGTAGTCCTCTTTTATCATGGTCTAGACAACTGCCACCCCAAGTTCCAACAGAAGAAGGGCTTCCTTCCATTTCATCAGAGTAATTCAGTAAGAAGGAGTGGAGATTTGATTAAGGTAATTGCTAAAAAGAGAACCAGAACCAAACGACTACAATATTCTGAAGCTAAGGATACAAGGTGCCACCTCAAAGAGGCCCAGCATCACTGGTCGCCGCCTGCCCTTGAAGATGGTGGTGTTCATCCCCACTCACCATGGCTTGTGGGGAGGAGAGGAGCCCTGCTGTAAGAAAGTCTGTCAGAGAGGAGGAGAGCAATCGAGTATTGGCTTTCCTTTTTCCTTCCACAGTCCATACTCATAATTATTTCAGTTGAATGCCCTGAATCTCTGAGATTCTCCAAGGACTTTAAAGTCCATAAATTGTTAAGTCGCACACACTACAGTGAGTAAAACATGAAGATACATGTAGATATTCAGGCATTTGATATATGAAACACTTTTTAGAGATGAGATTCTTCATCAGGTGGAAAATTTGACTTCTAATCACAAGCTTTACCTTAGCAGGGGGAACCTTCTATCTAAATTTGTTTTATCAGATTTTCTTTTGTACTTTAATTCCCATATTGAGACTGTTCTTTCATCTAAAGTTTGCTTATAGTTAAGGGCTTTCTCAACTTACTCAAAACAACTCTGCCTTTGTTTCCACTAGTAAATTGCTGTATAATTTTCAAGCACTTTGTTTTAGTTTTACAATGAGCTAAAAAATGCATACAAATTATGAAGGATCATATTTTTGAGGAAGCAGTTTCAGAGATGTGGGAAAGTTTGCTGACGTTTGAATCTCAAAGCTAGAAAGTGGCGAAATAGGTTTGGAGCATAGTTCTTATTCCAAATTCTGTCCTTCTTAGCTTCTCACCTGCGCTAAGTAGAACCCGTTCATGGTTTTTCTTCCTTTCAGTTATAACATTATTCTTGAGGTTCTCCAGAACACAAATATAGATCTTCCCAGTTTTGTACTCATTTAAAGATAGCAACTGACTTGGCCATTTTCCTCAATGTCCTCAGTTGAGGTATTTTGCATTGAATACTTGCCATTGGCAGGGTATCTGGCTAAGCCCTTTATATACCTGATCTCACGTCATCGCATAAGAGCCCTACGATGTAGGTGGCTGCTCTAAGAAGAGGAAAATGAGAATTAGAAGTGTTAGGTTGCAGGAATTTGAACCTACATGTGTCTGACTCAAAGCCAGTGATAGGTAGCCTTTCAGGGACCCTCAGATCATCAGAATTAGACCCAGACCTCATTCCTAGTAGGATGCTTGTTTGATGAGGTGATAGCCAAGATGTTAGCCCTTTCTGGCAAGCCTAAGATTGCAGTCCAGAAGATCTCTCACACTTGGCCGCTTTAGAGCCTCCCCATCCCTTTCTAGCCTCTTCTTATAGTATGAGGTTCCCCCAAAAACCCAACACTTGGGGTGCTTAGGATGAAACACCGTTAATGCATGCCTCCACACTTCACTGCTGTCAGTTACGGTTTTGCCTAATGGCTTTCACTCCTCTCTGGAATCATTATTTATTTCTCTTTAGCCCAAAATGAAAGGAGCCAACTGCAAGCTTTTATACTGCTTTTAACTGGGAGGAGCTTTACCTCTGAGCACTAGGAACCTCTGCAGGCTGTGCTGCTGTAAGGTGAGGCAAAGCTGTAGTCCAGCTTGATATAAAAGTGCAGAGGTGTTAAAGGGACTTGAGATCGGAATGTTTGTGGGGGCCTGTTCTATTCAAACCTTATCTTGCAGGGGAGTGGGGGTACTGAAGCTCTTCACCATCAGAGAAGCATAATTAACATTGCTATTGATTATGGTCACCTCGAGGGGGCTTGGAGCATATTACATGGGGAAACTGGACACAGCTACACAACCTAGTCGGTAATTCCAGTATTTAGAAAGTTTGGGAGACACATCCCAAACTCAGAGAGCAACAATAGGAATGGAAAAACCAGACAAGATAAAACTCAAACATCACCACAGTGATGAGCTGTAGGAGATGGGAAAGAGAGGAGTCAAAGTTGATGGACATTTCAATCCTGGATAACCTAAAAGGAGATGCCATAAACAGAAAGGGCCAGGGACACAGTGACTGGCTCTGGCCACCGAGGTTGGGGCACAAGCAAGGACCCAGATGAAGATGTTCAATATGATGTTGAAACTGACGAGCTGGGGGAAGAAGGGTGCCATGTTCAGTTGGGTAGAAATCTGTATAGGGATGGTAGCTAAATATCCAGTTGTGAATATAATTGCTCGGGGATGGGATATAGGAGAAAATAATTCTAGATTCCTTTAAAAATTTTAGCAGAGTTTCTCTGCGGTATGGCTCTTCACGGTGAGGTTTATTTTAGTGCAATGACTTTGTTACAAATTAGCATGTTAAAAAAATCATCATTTGGATCACACTTAATATGCACATGGCTCCTCATTAAAGCACATTCTGTGTCTGTGAAAGGATAAGAAGCCTGGAACACCGTTTCCTTCCTGCTTATTTTTCATTAAGAAAGATTTAGCCTTTAACCATAAAGCAAATAACTATCCCATGCTTTTGAACGTGCACATGGTCCTTTTTACCCCCCACCCCCATACTGTTGATCATAAACCTCACGGAATGGCTTCTCCAAATAAGCAAAAAACATCCAGCTGCAAGCCAAATTCATTTGAAAATGAGAGGGAAAAACTACCCCAGAAACCAAGTTGACAGCCCCTCCCTTCTGGAGATCAAACAAGGTAATGTGATTTAGTATTTTTGAACTCCACGCCTTAATCGCCCTGAGAATAGAGGCAGCTGATGTTAGTCATGTCTAATTAAAATGGTTCTGTGCCATTTAGTTTCTAATGACTGGCATTGCATTGTTTCCCACATAGTGGTTGGTCAATTTGCCTCAATCTATCATCAAGCTTTCTTGATTAGTAGTAGTAATTATAACTCCAAAGTCAATAGCAGTATCAAAGCAAGGTTAAGTAAACATCATAAAGCTATTAGGGAAGAAAAGAACTACGAGCCTAGCAATATCCACAGACATACAGTAGAATCTGGATGGAACATAAACCTTTTAAAAATGAAAAGTTTGGGGGAAACGGAGGTTGGTGTGACTGGGGGGCTTTGCATAAGATGATGAAGCTGGGCTGCTGACTGACTCCAGGTCTTTGGTCTCAAGGACACAGGTTCAAAGCGAGTCCCAAGGGGTAGAGGTGGAATATTTTCAGAAGGTTCTAAACTGGGACTGACTCCCAGCACAATGTTCACTGAGCTGTCCTGAAATCAAGTCTGGTTGGAGAACAGAAACCAAAGGAAATCTAAGTTCAGCTGGTGAGCGAAAACTCTAATCAGTGTTCTTGTTAATGAGTTTATATAAGGAGAGGAAATGAAATTGTGTTGACTTAGCCAACTCCTGCCATTTACTTGTGGGTGTTCCTTAACCAAATCAAACTTCAGCCCATGCCCTAGAAGGGCAAAGAAAAGGTATGATTGTCGGGCCGCTCCCTGTTCTATTCTTTTCCTGAACTGACAGAGAGTTTCCTGCTCTGAAGTTATAAATCTCTTACTCCACGAGAATGATTAAAATTACTTAAGTAAAGTTTCATATCAATAAAACGGCCTTGGACGTGAGCTCCTTCACTCTCTCCACCCCTGCACGTGCACATAGACTGGTTCGATGCCATTTAGCGACATGGGCACGAGTGTGCTTGTATGTACACATGCACAGACCTGTGATGCCTCTGTCTCTCTCTCTCTCTCTCTCTCTCTCTCACACACACACACACCCTGTGCACTGCCTGAGCACATTCACCCGAGTGCTGTAGTCTCACATCACATCGTTACCTGAATCTTACTCGGTTTTCTAATACATTAGTTCCTTGGGAAATATTTCTAGGAAATGAGAATAAATAATTAGCTTTATGAGTTTAAATAGACTCAGCATGGACTATCCTTGAGAATGGAACAATAACCCCCTCCCCCACCAAAGCAATCTCTCTTTCTCTTCTTCTCTGAACTCCTTGAAAATGTTTTCGCGAATGCATTTCTTGTGTCCCTAGTGATGCAGGAAAGACATGGCATAGTTTTCTCCCCGTCCCCAAACTCTATTACCCAGAGGACCGGTCCTGAGGAAGCACCAGGACTATTTGCTAAGCAAAAAATTTAATACTTCTCTGTACACTACGTGCATTATTTTTCAGGAATATAGAGAAGGGACAACCCATCACCTGTTCATGTTCACACACACACACATGTGACATCACATATATGATACATATAACAAAAATTTTACCATTTTGACCATTTTTATGTGTGTAGGTCAATAGCATTAAATGCACTCATAGTGCTGTGCAACCATCAATACTATTCGTTTCCAGAACTTTTTTTTTAGATTTTAAAATCTAATTTAGACTTAACCTATAGTGTGTTCTTAGTTTCAAGGGTAGAATTTAGTGATTTATCATTTGCTTACAACACCCAATTCTTATTACGTCAAGTGCCCTCCTTAATGCCCATATTCCAATGACCACATCCCTCTATCCACCGCCCCTCCAGCAGCCAGCCCTTAGTCTGTTTCCTAGAGTTGAGTCTTTTATGATTTGTCTCCTCTGTTTTTATCTTATTCTGTTTTCCCTTTCATTTCCCTATGTTCATCTGTTTTGTTTCTTAAATTCCACATATGAATAAAATCATATGGTATTTGTATTTCTCTGATTTATTTTTCTTATAGCATGACACCCTCTAGTCCCATCCACATCATTATAATGGCAAGATTTCATTCTTTTTGATAGCTGAGGAATATTTATATATATATTTAAATACATATATATTTAAATACATATATATTTAAATACATATATATTTAAATATATATATATATATATATATATATATATATATATATATATACCACATCTTCTTTATCCATTCACTTTTTGATGGACATTTGGGCTTTTTCCATAGTTTGGCTATTGTGGACATTATTGCAATAAATATTGAGGTGCAGGTGCCTCTTCAAATCACTGTATCCTTTGAACAAATATCTAGCAGTGCAATTGCTGGGCCATAGGGCAGCTCTATTTTTGAGTCTTTGAGGAACCTCCACACAGTTTTCCAGAGTGGCTGCCCCAGTTCACATTCCCACCAACAGTGCGAGAGGGTTCCCTTTGCTCCACATCCTCTCCAACATTTGGTATTTCTTGACTGGTTAATTTTAGCCATTCTGACAGGCATGAGGTGGGATCTCATGGTGGTTTTGATTTGTGTTTCCCTGATGCTGAGTGATGTGGAGCTTTTTTTCAGGTGTCTGTTGGCCATGTGTATGTTCTCTTTGGAGAAATGTCTGTTCATGTCTTCTGTCCATTTCTTGACTGGATTATTTGGGTTTTGGGTGTTGATTTTGATAAGTTCTTTGTAGATTTTGGATACTAGTCCTTTATCTGATAAGATGTTTGTGAATATCCTCTTTCATTCTGAAGATTGCCTCTTAGTTTTGTTGATTCTTTTGCTCTGCAAAAGCTTTTATCCTAATAAAGTCTCAATAGTTCATTTTTGCCTTTTCTTCCCTTGCCTTTGAGATGTGTCTTAGCGAGAAGTTCCTGCAGCCAAGGTCAAAGAGGTTACTGCCTGTGCTCTCCTCTAGGATTTTTTTTTAAGATTTTATTTATTTATTCATGAGACACACACACACACACACAGAGAGAGAGAGAGAGAGAGAGAGAGAGAGAGGCAGAGACACAGGCAGAGGGAGAAGCAGGCTCCATGCAGGGAGCCCGACATAGGACTCGATCCCGGGTCTGCAGGATCATGCCCTGGCCGAAGGCAGATGCTAAACCCCTGAGCCACCCAGGGATCCCCCCTCTAGGATTTTGATGGATTCCTGTCTCACATTTAGATCTTTCATCCATTTTGAGTTTATCTTTGTGTCTGGTCTAAGACAATGGTCTAGTTTCATTCTTCTGCATGTGACTGTCCAATTTTCCCAGCACCATTTATTGAAGAGACTGTCCTTTTTCCAGTGGAGAGTCTTTCTGCTTTGTTGAAGATTAGTTGACCATAGAGTTGAGGATCCAGAACTCTTTATGTTGAAAAACTGAAACTCTGTACCCATTAAATAATAACTCCCCATTCCCCCTCCTTGCAGCCCTTGGCAACTCTCATTTTATTTTCTGTATCTGAATTTGACTACTCTGGGGACCTCATATAAATGGAATTATATAGTATTTGTCCTTTGTGCCTGGCTTATTTCACTCAGCATAATGTCTTCAAGGTTCTTCCATGTTGTAGCATGCATCAGAATTTCCTTCTTTTTTAAGGCCGAATAATATTCCATCTATGCATATGCCATATTTTGTTTTTCTGTTCATCTGTCCACTGCCTGTTTTTATAAATAAAGTTCTTCAGTTCTTCCGGGCAAACAGCTATGCCCGTTGGTTTACACATTATCTGTAGCGATGGCTGTTACTCTGGTAGGCAGAGCTGAGTAATTGTGACAGCACTTTATGAGCCACAAAGCCAAAACTATTTACTCTTTTCCTTTTTATAGGGAAAAATGCATATCTCTGTTATAGACAACTCTAGAATAAGAAATTGTTCAGGCTGACATAGAGGAAAAACATTTTAAAGACCTCACACAAAGTCTATCCCTCTCAACACTGCTTTCTGCATCCACCAGCTCAACCCAGTGACTTTTTTCCTTTTTCCTTCCCTTTCCTTTGCTTTCTTTTTTTTTATTTTGAGAGAGAGAGAGAGAGAGAGAGAGAGAGAGAACACATGTGCATGGTGGGGAGGGGCAGAGGGAGAAGGAGAAAGAAAGAATCTTAGGCAGGCTCCATGCTCAGCACAAGCCCAACACAGGGCTTCATCTCACAACTCACCCTAAAATCATGACCTGAGCCCAAACCAAGATTCAAAGTCTTGAGTGACCAAGCCACCAAGTGCCCCTGCCATTCTTTACATTTGACCTGGAGTCTGTCCCTCTCACAGTAGAACCCAGGGTAACTTCCAAGTTGGGGTACAGGCAGCAGCTGCCTGTTTGTAGTAGCTTGAGTAGTTCTTTGCAGGCTTCCTCTGACCCCAGTGTGTCCCCTCTTGCTTTTTCCGTGGCCACATGAGTGTCTGGGTGGCTTGTTATACAGTCCTGCAGGAAACATAGTAACTGGAGGGCAAGGAACTGAAGTGGCTGGAGTCTGCTTTGCTCCCCAGCATGTTCCTTCACATCTGTCTTTGCTCTATGCCTACCACACCTGCATCCCTGCCAGCGACGCTCTGAGGACCTGGATGCAGAACCAAGGGCAGCTGTAAGGTGTGTGGGAGATGAAAACATTTGCCTTCACTGTGCACTGAGCTCCCTGTGTGACAAGGTTGATCCTTCCTGGCTGTGAGTGAGCAGGGAGTCTGTTGGCTTGGGGGGGAGGGGGTCACTGGGGGGCTGGGAGGTGGGGGTGGGGCAGTGGCCTGAAACCAGCTTGCCGCTGTGTTCACATCCTCTTAGAGGATGCTTGACTGGACAATGGGATAAAAAATTCTAGGCCATTTGTGACCGATATTCCCAAGTCTACATAGGTCCCATTTATGCTGCTGAAAGAACCCTGCAAAAGAAATTTCAGCACAGACTGCCTTAAGGAAAATTTACTTAAAAAGTGCATTTTTAAGATTCAATTCATGGGTCAGGAACTTTGGGTGAAATTTCCTTCCAAATCAGCATATAGGACATTTCCTACATTAGGGAAAAACTTGAACTGAAATTTGAAGGCCAGATGAACACTGTTGCAAGGACATTCTTAGCGAAATAGTCTTTGTTTGAGAAAATGCCCTTATGCTGGGATTGGTTGTTGGAAACATGCTAAATTCCCTATGATGGCTTCACTTTTATCATTAATCATTTCTGTAAATAGCTGTTTCCTTAATGACAAACGAGTGCTCTATAAAATAGCATCAGTTTTATACCCCAAGTGAGAAAACTCGCTTACCCACCTTGATGTCCCCGTCCCGGCCGCAGTCACTGAATGTCTGAGGGCCTGAGATGGAGGATCCTCCATTTATAGTCTGCACTTGTTTTTAAACGTTTGTTCTCGTTGTAGTTTTGCTATGTGTGAACTTTGTGAAAGCGAGTGAAAGCAGAAGCACCAGGTTCCCTGATTCCCTCACCCAGTAGGCTAATGAGTAGGGCTCCCGACGGGAACGTGAGGCCACCCAGAGCACGCCCAACTGGAAGCCACGGCTGGGTGTTGTAGGATCAACGTGCAAAGACGGTGACTCCACTGCTGGAGCTACTAATGTGCAGTGATGGAGCAAAATGAGAGACTCCTAACTCTGGGAAACGAACAGGGGTGGTGGAAGGGGAGGCGGGCAGGGGTGGGGGTGACTGGGTGACGGGCACTGGGGGGGGGCACTTGACGGGATGAGCACTGGGTGATCTGCTATATATGTTGGCAAATTGATCTCCAATTAAAAAAAAGGGGGGGGATAGTTAATTCCAGTAAGAAGTACCCTCCTTCTTCTCTTTTTCGACTTAAAAAATGAACACTTCCCACTTCCAGCCAGTCAGCTTCCACTTGAGAGGACTCGCCTGCTTGAGTGGCACTACTGTCCCCAGAGGACTGGGGTGTCGTGTGGGTCTTTCATGCTCTCTGAGCTCCAGGGGCCCTGCCCAGTGGTGTGGTCTGCAAGAGAAGGTAGGACTTTGTCTTGTGTGTCTTCATGCCTGGGCCCACAGCAAGTACCTCAGAGACTCCAGGGTTTTATCAAATTCATGAGTTAGACTAGGGGTTGGCCAACTGCCTCTCAGGCCAAATCCATCTTGCTGCCTGCTTTGTAAATAAAGCTGTGCTGGAACGCAGCCACACGCACATGGCCTACGACGCTGTGCTGCTTTCCTGCTACATGGCAAACTCGAGGAGCTGCCGTAGACACCCATGTCTTGCAACACCCAGAATATTTATTTTTGGGCCTTTTACAGAAATAGTTTATCAATCTCTGATCGAGGCGAATGCCGGAAGAGTAACCCAAGGTCAGCTGGTGCCATATGTAAAAGGTCAGAGGTACCACGTAGAGGTCTCCCCAGTTCATACACAACGGCTGCGCCTACTAGAGCATTCCTGGGAAAGAAAATTATTTGATGAAGTGAGTTAAAAGGAAATATACATGCAATATCTATACAATGTTTTCTAATCCTTATCTGTCTTACTTCGACGAATGCAATTATTCGTACTCCTTCTATCTAAGTCTGACGGCAGTTACAGGTATTTTGCTTACAGAGCATTCAACTTTGAGGTAGGAGACCTCGATCCAGGTTTCACTGTCACTAACTAGCAGTGTGACCCAGTCCAGTTTTATTAGGAAGGGTTATAATGATTTTCAAACCAAAGCAATATTCTAGGTTCCAAAGCATAAGACAAAGTGAAAGCTAGTGCGTTTGTATCATTCTTTCTGTAGAAAAAAAAGAAAGAGTAAATTCCTGAACTGTGATTCTATTTCTATGAATATTGATTTTTAAAAATTTTAAATTCCAGTATAGTTAACATATTTATATTTATATATATTTATATAGTATATATATTATTTATATTACATTATATTATTTGTATTATATTATACATATTAATAATATACATATTGTTATTATATTATTTATATTACATACATATATTAGTTTCAGGTGTACAATGTAGTGATTCGACAATTCCATACACTACCTGGTGCTCATCCTAAGTGTCCTCCTCAGTCCCCATCACCTATTTCACCCTTCCACCTCCTCCTGCCTCCCCTCTGGTAACCAGTAGTTCATTCCCTATAGCTAAGAGGCTCTTTCTTGTTTTGCCTCCTTCTATATTTCTTTTCCTTTGCTCCATCGCTGTCTCTTAAATTCCACATATAAGTGAAATCATATGGTGTTTGTCTTTCTCTGACTGACTGATTTTGCTTAGCATTATACTCTCCAGCTCCATCCATGTCATTGCAAATGGCAGGATTTCATTCTTTTTTTATGGCTGAATACTATTCCTTGTGTATATGCAGCACTTCGTCTTTATCCACTCATCTACTGTTGGACACTCAAGTTGTTTCCATAATCTGGCTATTATAAATAATGCTGCAATACACATAGAGGTGCATGTACCCTCCAAGTTAGTTTTTATATTTTTTGGGTAAATACACATTAGCACGATTACTGGATTTTAAGGCAGGTCCATTTTCTTTTTCTCTTTTCTTCTTCTTCTTCCTCCTCCTCCTCCTCCTCCTCCTCCTCCTCCTCCTCCTCCTCCTCCTCCTCCTTCTTCTTCTTCTTCTTCTTCTTCTTCTTCTTCTTTGGGCGGGGGTGGTAGTTCCATTTTCTAACTTTCTGAGGAATCTCCATAACGCTTTCTGCAATGGCTACACCAGTTTGCATTCCCACCAACGGTGCACCAGGTTTCCTTTTTTTCTACATTCTCACCAACACTTGTTGTTTCTTGGGTTTTTTATTTTAGCCAATCTGAGAGGTGTGAAGTGATATCTCATTGTGGTTTTGATTTGCCTTCCCCTGAGATCAATGATACTTAGCATCTTTTCATGCATCTTTGGCCACCTACATGTCTTCTTTGGAGAAATGTCTGTTCATGTCTTCTGACCATTTTTAATTGGATTATTTGTTTCATGAGTGTTCTTTATGTATTTTGGACATTAACTCTTTCTCAGTTATGTCATTCGCAAATAGCTTCTCCCATTCAGTAGGCTGTCTTTTATTTTTGATGATTGTTTCTTTCACTGTGCAGACGTTTTTATTTTGATGTAGTCCCAATGGTTTATTTTTGCTTTTGTTTCCCTTGCTTCAGGAAACATATCTAGGAAAGTGTTGTTGGGGCTCATGTCAGAGTCATGACTGCTTGCGCTCTCTTCTAGGATTTTTATGATTTCAGGTCTCACATTTAGGCCTTTAATCCATTTGGAGGTTTTGTTTTTTTATTTTTAATTTTTTGTGTAATGTAAGAAAGCAATCTAGTTTCACTCTTTTGCGTGTCATTGACTCGTTTTCCTAACACTGTTTATTGAAGAGACGGTCTTTTTCCCATTGTATATTCTTTCCAGCTTTGTTGAAGATTAAATGACCATTATAGTTGTCGGGGTTATTTCTGGGCTTTCTATTCTATTCCATTGATCTATATGTCTAGTTTTGTGCCAGTGTCACACTGTTTTGATTACAGCTTTGTAGTGTAGCTTGAAATTTGGAATTATGATGTCTTCAGCTTTGTTTCTTTTTTTTTTTCAAGATTAATTTGGCTATTTGTTTTGTTTTGTTTGTTTTGTGGTTCCATACAAATTTTAAGATTGCTTGTTCTAGTTCTGTGAAAAATAATACTGTTGGTATTTTGATAGGAATTGTATTAAATGTGTAGATTTGTTTGAGTAGTATAGATATTTTAACAATATTTGCTTTCTGAACTGAAGAGACCGAATGTCTTTCCATTTCTTGGTGTCATTCTCAATTTCTTTCATCAGTGTTTTATAGTTTTCAGAATATAGGTCTTTCATACTCTTGGTTAGGTTTACTCTTAGATATCTTATTGTTTTTGGTGCAATTATGAATGGGACTGACTCTAGTTTTTCTTTCTACTGCTTCATTATTTGTATATAGATATGCAATAGATATTTTTTAAATTTTATGCAATAGATTTTTATACTTTGATTTTGTATCTTGCAACTTTATTAAAATTGTGTATCAGTTCTAGCTATTTTTTGTTGGAGTATTTTGGGTTTTCTATATATAATATCATGTCATCTACAACTAATGAAAGTCTTATTTCTTTCCTACTGATTTGGATGCCTTTTATTTCTTTTTTGTTGTTGTTTGATTGCTGAGGCTATGACTTCTAGTACTCTGTTGAATAAAAGTGGTGAGAATGGAATCTTTGTCTTTTTCCTAACCTTAGAGGACAAGCTCTCAGTTTTCTCCATTGAAGATGATTCTAGCTATGGATTTTTCATATATGGGCCTTCTCATGTTGAGGTATGTTCCCTCTAAATCTACATTTTTGAGGACTTTTACCATGAATGGATATGGTACTTGGTCAAACTTTTTCTGTGTCTATTAAAATGATCACATGGCTCTTATCCTTTCTCTTAACGATGTTATCTATTATGTTGATTGATTTCTGAATATTGAACCACTCTTGCATCCCAGGGATAAATCTCACTTGATCATGGTGTATGATTTTTTTTAACATATTGTTGGATTTGGTTTGCTAGTATTTTGTTCAGGATTTTTGTACCTATGTTCGTCAGAGATATTGGCTGATAGTTCTGTTTGTGTGTGTGTGTGTATGTGTGTGTGTTTTGTGGTGTGTTTATCTGGTTTTGTATCAGTGTAATTCTGGCCTCATAGAATGAATTTGGAATAGTTTGAGAAGAATAGGTATTAACTCTTCTTTAAATGTTTAGTAGCATTCCCCTGGGAAGCCATCTGGTCCTGGACTTTTGTTTTTGGGAGTTTTTTGATTCCCGATTCAAATTCCTTGCTGGTTGTTGGTCTGTTCAAGTTTTCTATTTCTTCCTATTTCAAATTTGACAGTTTATATGTTTCTAGGAATTTATTCGTTTCTTCTTGGTTGTCTAATTTCTTGGCATATAACTTTTCACAATATTCTCTTACAATTGTTTTTATTTTTTTTGTTTCTGCAGTGTTGGTTGTTATTTTTCCTTTCATTTGTGATTTTTATTTGGGTCATTTATCTCTCCCCCTCTCTCTCTCTGATGAGTCTGGCTAGAGGTTTATCAATTTTGTTGATTTTTCAAAGAATCAGCTCCTGGTTTCATTGATCTGTTCTATTATTTTCTTTTTTTTTTTATCTATTTATTTCTTCTCTAAGCTTTACTATTTCCTTCCTTAGCCTGGTTTTCGGTTTTCTTTGTTCTTTTTCTAGCTGCTTTAGATGTACGTTTAGATTGTTTATTTGATATTTTTCTTATTTCTTGAGGTAGTCTTGTATTTCTATAAACTTCCCTGTTAGAACAACATTTACTACATTTCAAAGGTTCTTGGACTGTTGTGCATTTATTTTCATTTGTTTCCTTGTTTTTTATTTCTTCTTTGATTTCTTGGTTGATCCATTAGTTGTTTTGTAGATGTTATTTAATATCCACATATTTGTGGTCTTTCCAGATTTTTTCTTGTGGTTGATTTCTAGTTTCATAGTGTTATGATCAGAAAAGATGCATGGTATGGTTTCCAATCTTGTTGAATTTGTTGAGACTTGTTTCATGGGTAAATATGTGATCTATTGGGAGAATATTCCAAGTGCCTGAAATGAGTCTCTTGGAAGCAGCACATACATAAGCCTTATTTTTTAATTCACTCTGTCACCCTGTATCTTTTGATTGTAACATTTAGTTCATTTACATCCAAAGTAATTATTGATAGATATGTATTTATTGACATTTTGTTACTTGTTTTGCTAGTTTTTCTCTGATCTTTTCTTCTCTTGCCTTCTCTCATTGTTTGCTGGTTTTCTTTAGTCTTTAGTGCTATACTTGAATTATTTTCTCTTTATTCTTTGCATTATACATTAGTGATTTTTGATTTGCAGTTACTATTTGATTTGTATATGACATCTAATATAGTATATGTTGAGTTGATGGTCACTTAGGTTCAAAATTATTCTTTACTCCTCTTCTTCCCCATGTTTTAGATATATGGTGTCATATATTACGTCCTTTTGTTTTGTGAATTCTTAGACTGTTTTTTTTACAGAAATATTCATTCTTATTGCTTTAGTGTTTCCTATTTTTTATACTCTCACTTATGGTCTTTCCTTTCCACTCAAAAGGTCTCCTTTAATATTTCCTGCAGAGCTAATTTAGTGGTCATGAACTCCTTTAGTTTTTGTTTGTCTGGAAACTCTTTATCTCTCCTTCTATTCTGAAAAGATAGCCTTTATGGATAGAAAATTCTTGTTCGGAGATTTTTCCTATTTAGCATGTTGAATGTATCATGTGACTCTCTTTTGACCTGCAAAGTTTCTGCTGAAAAATCTGCTTACAGCTTTATGGGGTTTCCCTTGTATGTAATTGTCTTCTTTTCTTTTGTTGCTTTTAAAATTCTCTCCTTTTCTCTAATTTTTGTTGTTTGGATTACTATGCATCTTGGTGTGGACTTTATTTGACTTGTTGGGGGAATTTCTATGCCTCCTGAATCCAAAGATCTGTTTCCCTCCCCAGATTAGAGAAGATTTCAGCTGTCATTTCTTCAAATAAATGTTCTGTCCCTCTTTTCTCTCTTGTCTCTTTCTGGAACACCTATAACATGAATACTATGACCCTTGATGGAGTCATTGAGTTCCCTAAGTCTATTCACATTTTGCATAATTCCATTTCCTCTTATTTTTTCAGCTTGATTACTTTCCATTACTCTGTCTTCTAATTCATTAATTAATTTTTCTATTTCTTCCAGCCCCCAGCTTATTTGTTCCATCAAATGTATTTTCAATTTTATATATTATATTCTTCATCTCTTATGCTTTCTACCTTTCCTAAGGGTCTAATTTATGTCCTCTACTTTTTTCTTAAGTCCAGTCAATACCTTTATGATCATTACTTTAAATTCCCTAACAGATGTGTTAGATATATCCGTTTCACCTAGGTGTCTTGCTATGGTTTTGTTCTGTTCTTTCATTTGCGACATATCCCTCTGTTTCCTCATTTTACCTAACTATGTCTGTTTCTCTGTGTTAGGAAAGTCAGCTATATCTCTTACTGTTGAAAGTAGTAGACAGGATGTGCTCTTTTAATTATGTGGCACTGGTCCTCCTCTTCCTTGATCATGCAGTGATGGAGGGGAATGGGGTCCACTAGGGAGCTCTGTAAAGCTCAAGTGAGTAGGATGTGCGATTTTAACAAGGTGCATATATCCCTTGTGGGAAGTCAGAGATGCAGTGTTGGTAAAGTCTGTGTGAGTCTTCTAGGAGAGGGGATCCACAGCACTGGGGCTGAGGCAGGTCTGTCTGGAGGGGGTAGAGCACGGTGTAAGCAAGTTAGTTAGTGAGTGCCAGTGCCATGCTAGCTCCTACGAGTGGCTGTGTAATTTTAATGAAGGGTGGGGAAAGGAAATGGCATCTTCCAATTCCATTATTCTTGGAGTAGTTCCTTAGCAATCCTGAAATGTAACTACTCTCCCTCCTATAAGCCCAGCTACCTTTCAAACTGCTGCTTCCAAGCTGTATCTCCGCAGGCTGTTTGCTGTACTATCTCTTTTAAAGGCAGAGGCTCATCTTCCTATTGTCATTCAGTCTCTCTCAGAGTCAAGACCACTGATTTTTAAAGTTCCAGGCTTTAAGTCCTGGTGATGGTAAGCACTCATGAAATTCAGCCCCTCTGATTTTCAAAGCCAAATGCTATAGGGATTTCTTTTCTCCATGTAAGCTCCTCATGGTGCTAGTCCATTTCTTGCCCCTCTCCATACCTGTGGCTCCCTCCCTCTGGTGGTCAGACGGGTGGAATTTAGGTTCCCACTGAGCCCTCACCCTTCCTACCCTCTTTGATGTGGCCTCTTCTCCATATTTAGTTGTGGATTTTGTTAGATCAGTCTTTGGGTCCTTTTCTGGGTGGTTTGCTCTGATGGGATTGCTATCTAATTGTATCTGTGGGATGAAGTGAGTTTAGGATCCTCCCACTCCACCATCTTCCCTGGAAGTCTTCTATGAATATTTATGAGTGAAAGTATACCTTCATTTCACAATTAAAAGTTTTACACTATTTAGTGAGCACCTTTTAGATACCCACTGCTTTACTTAGTTTGGCCTATGCCACATGTAAATAAATCCAAATTTTTCTGCATCTGCTGGCGCTATTAGTGGGGAGGGGAAGGCGTGGCCTCCTCATTTGGCCCCCTCCTGCCTTGTGACATCACCACCAACCCTTGTGAAAGGAGAAGGGGATTGCACATGGGAGAGTGTATGCACAAGTCCAGAAATGATGTACCCCACATCCTTCTATACATGCTCTGGTTTCATGTCACACAGCCCCAAACAAAGTACAGAGGGTATGAGAGGAGCTCAGCTGTGAGCCCACAACCAGAGGGGAAAGCTGGGCAGGACCTGCCATACCTGCTCTGTGCCCAACTGATACCAGATGTTGAAGAGTTTATAGACATGAACCAGATGGGATTCTTATGAATATTCATCTAGAATCAGGAGTCTCCAGCAGAAAACAGGAGTTAAGTTCTGTCTCTTGCCATAATTTGTTTCTGACTCTGAAGTGAATTGTCTGTAAACAATTTAGAAGTTCATCGTTGGGAAGGTTGCAGTCCATGTTGCAACGGATTGGTAATGATTCTTTTGTTTCTCTGTAGATCTTAATTGCTATTTCATCTCAAGCCATTGTGTCCCTTACTAAGCTCATGTCTTTCAACCTCAAATCTACTTTTGTTCCCCCCTCGGTATTACTAGGGCTGGTACTACATTTCCTATTTGCCTGGTGGGTCCTAACAATGAGGAGTGCTTAAACGAAACTGTAAGACTGGAAGAGGGCAATAGGATTTTTTCTTTTCTGTGATCAATTATTCTTTTTGTTACCACTCCCACCAGCCCTGACTGTGGTGGCCAGTTGCATCCTATGGCTTTTCTGTTGTATTTTCAGACTGACTTCATTATGTCTGTCAGGTAGACTAACCCCAACCCCTTTCAGGCAGTGTTCTTTTTTTTTTTTTTTTAAGATTTTGTTTATTTATTCATGAGAGACAAAGAGGAAGGGAGAGAGAGAGAGAGAGAGAGAGAAAGAAGCAGAGACCCAGGCAGAGGGAGAAGCAGGCTCCATGCAGGGAGCCTGGTGTGGGACTTGATCCCAGGTCTCCAGGATCATGTCCTGAGCTGAGCCATCCAGGGATCCCGCAGTGTTCTCTTCTTGATCTAAGTCCCAACTCAGTAGGGCTCCTTCCTTTGAGCTTCTGAAGTACTGAGGACTCCAAACTCTTTTCTCTGTGTCCGCAGCCCAGGAGGTAGTAGCTGCAGTTACTGCCTCTGAGTTACCAAAGTGCTCCATTTTGCCGGTTGAGTCTAGATACCTATGGAACAAAGTTCCTGGATTAAATTCCCTTTGTCAAATTCAATAGTGTGATTTCAGTTTCCTTGACTGGACCCTGACTGATACAATCATATTACCACTAAAAGTACACATTAAGTGGTGACTCTTGCATTTTATTAGCCATTCAAGACCATTTGAGTGACCCGGGTTGGTAGTCATCTTGCAAAATGTGGATCAGTTCTGAAAATTGTTTCTAAGCAAATGTATTTTCCTTTATTTTAGCATCTGAAATTGATTTATTAGAATAAAAAATTCAGCAACTGATTAAGAAGGATTCACTGAAATGCATATACTCATAAACTTAAGGTTAACTACTTACTGCAGAAAATATCTCCTGCATAGTTTAGAAATGTCAAACGTAAATTTGCATATCCCCTCCCCCCTTTTTGGCTCGAAAACTAAAATCGGATTCAGTGCAAGTAATCTTATATTAGTGGCCTTCATAAACTAATGAGATCTTAACCCAGTAACTTTATTCTAAAATTTAAACAGATCGTGATTAATGCAGTTTGCATGTTAATTTTTTTTTACTTTGCACTATCAAAGTCTGGTGTGGAGACACCCCCCTTCCCCCATCTATGTGCATATATGTAGTTTGCCCCACTTGCATGCTCCCTTTCCCTTAGTTCCTGTTGGCAGCTACTGTGCCTTTTGTCTGCAAATCCTCCCTTCCTCTTCCGGGGCTAAGTACCCCTCTTAGTCTCATGAGCATGACACTCACACAGCCGTTGGGATCCTTACCAGGCTGCACTGGGATAATCTGTTAAGGAATGTCTACCCTATTAGACCATGAACTTCTTTGGATCTAGGTTGGCTTCAATAATCCTTGTAAATTGTGGCATGTCTCCTGGCCCCTCAGATGCTCAGTGAAGGTCTGTTGAATGGAACCCTGCATGGTCATTAGCAGGTCCCTCACTTCCATGAGAAGAGTAAGACCTCTAGCTTAGTGCTCACAAACCAAGAGGTGGCAGGTGCACACCCCACAGTGGAGACCTGGTAGGTTCTAAATCATGTGGCCTTCCATGCCCTGGACCTCCTGTGCCACCGCAGCCCGGCAGTAGCCAGAGGACGAGGTGAATGCATTGCAGCACTTAGCGTGTGAACATAAACACACCAGGGCCTTTCTGCGCCCTTGTGTTGGGATTTGAACGTGGGTGAGTGCTGATGGGTGGTGTTTGTGCAGCTAGAATGTGTTGCCTAAGCCCTCTTTTCCCAGCAAACTGAAAAAGATCCAAAGGGCTGCTTTCGCTGCCTCCACCAGTTGTAGGACCCGCCTGTCTGCAGGTCGCTGGGAGCCCAGCAGGAGTCTGTGTGACAGACAGAGACTGGGGGAAAGGATGTTTTTCTCTTTCTTTCCAAGTAAATGATCTGTGATGGAAAGTCCAGTCCTACCCAGCCTCTGTTTTTGAGCCTAAGACATTTGCCCTTTCTCTGAGTCCCAAAACAACTCCTTTTATTGCCTAAAGTTTCATTAGTAGTAGAAACTGTTTTTGCAGATAGCTGCTTTGAGGGTTACGCATACTGTTTTAAGGATGGTTGAGATTTAGACTGGCATCACTGATATTTTTACTAATGTTGGAATTTAATTGAAATAGTTTATTGGCACTAGTTAATCCAAGTTATTTTTTCCTAGTTAAGGAACATGCCAAAAGCTGTAATTTGATCATTTTTATATGAACCAAAATAGATTTTGGCTTCAGGATGGGAGCAGGGACAAAGATTTTATTCCCTTTCAAAATTGGCCTGACAGTTTAACTAGCAAAGTTAACAGAAATGAGAAGAAAGACATTTCTAGGGGGAAAAAAAAAAGCTGTGAAAATCCTAAGATGTTTTCATAGAAACCTGCCTGGGGAAGCAGTTGGAAGCAATGTGCGGCTCCCTGCATGGGACGCTCTCGAGCTCGTCTCTCGGTGCCTGCACGCGTGCCCCCCTCCCCTTGAGCTGGGTCCCAGCAGAGGTGGGGAAGCCCAGGGGTGAGCGAGGCAGCGCGAGTCCCTTCCCTGTGGGCCCCGCAGTCGGTGCCCCGAAGCTGGTGAGACCTGGCCACAGCCCTCGGTCCCAGCGTTGTCCATGTTCCAGACAGGACACGGCTCCAGGCCAGGGCTACCAGCTTCCTGGCCTAGCCACACCCCCCACCCCCAGTGCCCCGGGAGCTCTTCTCATCAGAGGGCTGGACTGTGGCCCTCTAGCCAGTCGGTTTCCATTAGGCCAGGATTCGGTGACCACTTGCAAGGTCAGCTGCCAGCCAGGGCACAGCCAGGGCACAGCCAGGGCACAGCTGATGGTGAGAAAAATAGATCTGTTCCCTGTTCTCAAAATATTGGCGGCTCCGTCGGGCACATAATGCTTGCACACGTTGCAATCTAGATGATGATGGAAGTTGAGCAGCCTCCCAGGACCGCCCGACGACACCATTGCTGGGTGAGAGCCGATTAGCTGCAGATAAATGTGACGGACACACGGGGGACTCCCAAGGAGGGCAATGCAAGGCCCTGCCAGGGCCACCCAGAGACCCGTCCTGCCTCGCCTCTTTATGGAGAGTCAGTGAAGGGGCCTCAGCACCAAACAATCCTGCAGCGCTGCCCTGAGGTTGTCTCGGGGAAGCCGACCTCAGTCCTTCATCGCCATCATCACGGCTCCGTCGGCGTCATCGCCCAGAAAATAATCACTGTCGTCACCGTCACCTCATCTGTTGATCAACATTGAGCCTGGGTGCCCCCCTGCAGGCCTGAGAAGGTGCGAGCAGAGTCCCTGGAGGCTGAGGGCGCCGACAGGCCCAGGGGTCCCCAGCCTCCTGCTGCCACAGCGTTGCTGGCACTGTTGTAGGAAAAGACTTGAACAGATGAAGCATCGTTGCCCGGGTTCAAATCCCGGCTCATTGTCCAACTTAGGACTGTGGATATGTGTACAAAGAGGTGTTTTCCTCCCCTCCTCGCAGGGCTCCGGCAGATAGTCATTATTAACGGACCGAGGCTTGCGGAGGGCTTGGAAAGCACTTTGGAAGCACAGAGCACCCCCGTCCCCTGGGCCCCGGGACTCCGTCGTTCCCTACACGAGCTTTAACAAACGCTCTCATCAAAACGCCTCCTTCCTCCAGGGACATCCATGCAGAAGTGTTGGGCGAACCCAAGCAACGGGGCGCCGGGCTTCCCAGTGAGGGGCGGAGGGTGCAGCAGCTCGGGGCCTGGGGGCCGCTCTGCTGCTCTGCCCGGGACCATGCGGGCAGCGGCGGGTGCAGCTGACCCAGGCCTTGGCGCCCGGCTCCCACCTGCGGGCCCGCCGTGAAGCGTGGCCTGCCTGTTGCTGTGCGCGCCCGGGCAGGCTGCTCCGGGCTCCCAGGCCTGGCTGACCCCGATGGCCCTGCCTCTGCTCCCCAGGTCCCGCTCGGCGGGTGTGAGGTGCAGCAGGAAGTGCTTCTCCAAGGCCAGGCTTTGACATTTTCTGCAAAGATTTTTAGAGGTGTTTACACCGAATTATCTGAAGAAAGTATTTGGAAACCTGGCACCGCTTAAGTCTGGGATTATTTTGCCCTAATGCAGACCTTGGCAAAGAACATGCTGATGGGATCTGGCCTCAGTCTACCTTATTTCACGTGTGAACCATAATTTTTTTTTCTTTCAACTTTCTTTTTTTTTAATTTGAGGACGGCTGACACACGATGTCACATTAGTTCCAGGTGTGCAGCTTAGTGCTTTGACAGCTCCATGCGTGATCCTGTGTCCTCCGCAAGCAGCTGCCATCTGTTCTGTTCACTGCCGCTGCAAGGCCATTGGCTGTGCTCGCTGCGCTGTGCCTGTCGTTCTGCTGACTTCTCCATCCTGTAATTGGGGATTGTTAGCATCCAGCTCACCCCCTTCCCGCACACCCTGAGTTCCAGATGCTCTGGGGGACCGACGGCTCGGGAGTGGATGCCTCCTCTCCTGCCTTTACCTGGGCCCAGGTTCTTCCCCCAGCTCTCCCCGCCCCCCCCACTCCACTGTGTTCAGGGAAAGCCCGTCTTGTCCTTTGGCCCCCAGGTAGGAGGACTCCGGCTGGGACTAGTGGGTCTCCCACCTCCCCCCTGGGGGATCTTGCCCTGTGTCTTTGTCACGGCTTCTCTCCTGCCACAGTCCAGTGTCACCTTGGCAGCCTGACTCTGGTGTAGTCCTAGTTAGTCTCTGTTTCGGCTTTCTGGAAATGTCACCTCCCACCACGTCTGCCGGTTGTTCCCTTAGCCCGATGGCTGTTAGCCACTTGCTGTTTTTGCAAATGTCGTGAATGCTTTATCCTTTCCCATGTGGCTTCCCAGCATCTTCACGACTCCTGTGATCAACTTCCTCCTCCACTCTAAGGTGACATTCAGGGCCCTCGGGGAGCTCAGCAGCTGAGCGGCTGCCTTCAGCCCAGGGCATGACCCCAGGGTCCCGGGATCGAGTCCTGCGTCGGGCTCCCTACGTGGAGCCTGCTTCTCCCTCTGCCTGGGTCTCTGCCTCTCTCTCTCTGTCTCATGAATAAATAAATAAAATCTTAAAAAAAAACATTATTTAAAAATAAATTTTAAGATTAAAATGGACAAACACTGGAGCGCCCAGGTGGCTCATTGGTTGAGTGTCTGCCTTCAGCTCACGGCGTGACCCCAGGGTCCCAGGATCGAGTACCGAATCAGGCTCCCCTGCTTCTCCCTCTGCCTCTCTCTCTCTTTGTGTCTCTCATGAGTAAATAAATAAAATCTTAAAAAATATATAGCATTCAGGCAGGGCAGGGTTTGTATCTGTTTCCTTTGCTGCAGTCTCTCCTGCATTTAGCAATCCAATACATGAGAGAGCTGTAAAGTCTTCCCCCTTCTTGGCATTTAGGGAAACAAACCCAGGCTGTCGGTAGCTCCACACCCACATGTCTGAGGCCAGTTGCCGCGTCTTGTAGGGCGCGAAGCATACTGATGTGTACACTCAGTAAGTGTCTAAGTGTTGCAGGCATTTGTCAATAAGTGGAGGCTGAAAGCACCTGAGATTGCATCTGTGCCCCAGTTCTTGGACCTTCTCCCACACTGTCCCCCAAGAACTGCATAGATGTTGAGCCCCAGAGGGAGAAAAATGGAGAGAGGAAAATATGGCAGATTAGGCCAGTCAACTTTCCCATTTCTGTTACCCACATTGCAGCTGCACCAGGCGGGGCTCTGTTGTTCAGGGCAGGGTCTGGGGCTAGAGGGAGCACAGGGTGGCTAGTGGGCGTCTGGATAATGAGGAGACCCCAAGGAGAATTGTAAGGTTTTTCTTCTCCTGGAGATACAGTTTCTCCTCTCTCTCTGTCTCTCTCTCTCCTGTTCTCCATCTTAATCTCTCTGTAATTGAACCTGTTCTGTAATTAATGTGCACAACGTAGGAGTCCTTTTTTCTAAAAAAGCTATTAGATCAATGATGCATTTTACACTTGGCACTACTTAGAATCAAGGAAAGCTTTTCTCATGTCATCTTCAATACCTTGGGAGGAGGTGGTAGTCTCACCTGGGCTCCCTCAGCTGTTCTCTCCCATGAAGATGAATGAACAGCAGCCAGGGTCGACACATCTCATTTCGTTAGGCTTTGGTACATTTGGAAAAATAGTCTTGCTGTGTTCACAGGAAGCAAAGTCACACACCTCTGGAAGGTGCCGCACGGTCCCTGGGGCAGGGTCCTCTAGGTCTACTCCAGGACGGGGTGTTTTAAGGTCAGTCTCGGCCGGGTTTGTACGTTTGGATCTTGAGAACCTGGTCACAGCTCTGCATATAAGCACATACGCAGGACCGGTGTCAGTGTGGTTTCATGGATGTCACCAACATTAGCCACATTGTCACCAACATTAGCCTTTCTTTTTTCCCTTAGGGATTCTGATAAGTCAGTGTTACTCACTTTTAAGATATTACATCACAGCCACAGAAATGGAGGAATGACTTCAAACAACTACAGGTGGTTGAACCATCTTTGCATTTATGCAGGAAGCCTGTGGGATGAATTGACTCCATATTAGCCTGGGACAGCAAGTAGACAGTGGACCCGTCCGGGCACTTACACAGCAGAGCTAACAGTCCCTTCCAGGATCCATCATTAAATGTCATCACCTTCGTTCAACCTACCTGAGTTCTAGCGCCTTTGATGATCCTCAAGGTTCTTTGGATAATTGGGATTCGGGAAGTATTTACTGTGTAACTTCTATCACCAGGCACTCTGCCAGGTGCTGGGGCACATCTGGAAACAATGATGAGGTACCCGTCCTCATGGAGTCACCTTTTAGAGTTGGGGGAGGGGGTAGGAAGAGAGAATGAACTATGTATGTCACAAAGAAGTGATATATTAATATCAGATCAAGGCCAACTAATGAACATGTTAGACTTTACAGGCCTCGCAGTCTGTGCCACTGTGCCTCGTGGCTAAAGCAGCTAGAGGGGACGCATAAACTGCTGGAAAGGCTGCATCGGCCCCCGCCCTGCTTTGCCAACCTCCACCCTTGAAGAAGGAAATGTGGTCAGAGCACTACTCGTGGTGACAGACTTGTGTTCTTGTTCCTCCTCAAATCTTTGTAGACCAAAAATTTTTAAAATACAATCAAGGGTGTTACTAGGAAATAAGACGAAAGGACGACGTACAAAATACCAGCCCACGGGTTTATCACTGGATTCAACAGACAGACACTGCTCGGTGAGGAGCACGGCCTTGCTCCCTCCTCTCGGCTCTTCGTTGTGTTCTCTTCCACCCTCATCCTTCGCTTTCTCCTTCACTCTTCCCTTTGTTCTTCCCCTTCCTTTCCCTTCCCCTTTCCCTTCACTGGCTCAACCTTCTGTCTCTATGTCTTGCCAGGAAGAGGATCTGGTTGGTGGATGTAACTTTTAGCCAGTTTAGCTGAAAAACTGGCCCCACAGGTGAAATCACGCCAGTAAACAAGTCCATTGAGGATAGTGGGAGGCCGCACTATTGGAAAAGGAAATAACATGCAAAAAGGAATGGTTAAAAATAACCCCAATGCTATTAGATTGGAATGGGAGGTATTTTTGTGAATTCAGTCTTTCATATACATAGATATATATATCTAATACATATCATAGTACGTGCATGAATGATAACATGGGCATACGTAGATGTAACCTATGTAGGTATGCATATTTCCTGACTCATCTATGCTAGAAGGGCCTGGGAACAAGGATACTCTGGGAACAGTAAGCACATCTAGTGTCCAGAGCTTGAATTCCAAATGCTACTACCCTCTCCTTTTTAGAGAAATGTCTGACTCCGTGTTTGGTCAAAGAGGATACAAGCTAAGCCTGGAGCACTTATTTGGGGCCACACAATAGAGAAATGACAAACAAATGATGCGAATGTGTGAAGCCAAGATAGGAGCCAGTACAAAGGCCCTCCCACCGGCCACATGGAGCATCGAAGCATCAAAGTAAATAATGATGGTTTGTAGCTCTTTGGACAAAGTAGGAATTCACGAATTCATAGTGATATAAATAAATAAATGGGAGAGAAAGGAAAGGTCCGACCTTCTAGTAGAAGGCTGAAAGTTTCTCCCCACAAAATCCCCATTGATCACTTATCAGTGAATGAATATAAGAAACTTAGGTAACTTTACTGGCTAGCTAGTAAATCTGGCAGATACCATCCTCACTAGTGATAAATTCACATCACTAGTAATAAGGTTGTGTGGCCCCAGACATGGTACACGGAGAAGAACAGAGAGAGCATCCCTTCCTTGGGGTCTTGTCCCCAGTGCACAAAAACAAGGAAACATCGGACAAACACAAGGCAAGGAACATTTTTACCAAGATCTGTATTTTTCAAGAAAAAGTCAAGATCATAAAAGACAACAAGAGGCTAAGGAAATGTTTTTTATTGGACAGGACTAGAAATGTGAGACTATATGCAAGGGATGATGTGGGTTGGGTCCTGGTCCTGGAAAGGACATTGGTGGAGCGATCAGAGGAGTTTCAGAAGGACTGGGGACCTGGTGGTACTGTTAGATCAGTGTGAATTTCTTGACAGTTGTACTGTGGTTGTATTTTTTTTTTTTAAAGAGATTATTTGTTTATTTGAGAGAGAGAGAAAGTGAGAGAGCAAAAGCAGAGGGGAAGGGCGGAAGGAGAGGGAGAAGTAGACTCCACGCTGAGCAGGGAGCCCGAAGCGGGACTCGATCCCAGGACCCCAGGACCACGACCTGAGCCCAAGGCAGATGCTCCACCAACTGAGCCACCAGGCGCCCCTGTACTGTGGTTTTATAGAAGAACGTTATTGTGGGACGTGCACAACGAAGCGCCCAGTGACGGGGCATCACATCCCAGGCGACTCCGGAACGTGCTCGCACACACCTGAATGTTAAGGCCGTGACAACAGGCAGCAGCTGGGGAGTCTGCGCGAAGGGTAGATGGAAGGTCTTTCTTGCAGCTTTTCCGTATTGCAATTATTTCAACATAAAAGTCAAGAATGGCTGAGAGAAGCCTCTGCATACCTGCTCTGCGCCCCTGCCTGGTTGGCCAGGGTGGGCAGCCGGCGGTGTGCGCAGAGGCATCTGCACCGCCGAGGCCCAGCACCGCAACCGATGGACACGACTGCCTGCTTCCGACACGCTGGCCGCCCCCAGCCAGGACTGTCCTGTGCCAAGGTGACAGGCGCCTGGTCCTGGCGGGGAAGGAGCAACAGCTATTTTCTATGATTTAAACACTGTCGTGGGAGAAATTCCCATTAAATACTTTTATCAAGACGGATGGGCATCGAAGGCCTGTCCAGGTGGGAGCTGCTCCGTGTGGCTCCGAGTAGGTGCAGGTGAGCCCCGAACACCCACCGCAGATGCTTCTGCAGGGAGGACCAGGCCTCAGGTTCTCCCGGCTTGGACAGCTGATCCGGCGAGCGCCCGGAGGCGGGACCCCAGCGAGTCAGGCACCCTCCCCCCAAAGGCAAAAGGCGACTTGGCAGAGAAGTCACCTATTGTTCGAGTTGCCTGGCCTCTCCTTTTGTTTCATTACCTGAAATCAATTTAAGATATTTTATGGCGGTAGATGCATGATCCTTATAACATTCTTTAGGAGGCAGCCTTGCTTTGTGCAAGGACACCTGTCTATATGAAAGTCCTTAAACGCTTTTTAACGGGTCTTCAAGCAACCCTGGGCGTGCAGCTGGCCCCGGGGCCCCGGTGGAAAGGGACAGCTGTTTGGCTGACAGAGTTGGAACCAGTGCAGGACACGTGCAGAGACTGTAAACAGGAATGAATTTTCCTTAACCTTTATGAGTCAAATATTTATTTTTGGAATATTAACAAAATCAAAAGAATTACGGTGTTCTTTTAATTTTAAGTCAAACACATTGACGTGCAGCTTTTAAGAAATTCTATTTAATGGATCATCTTAAATTGAAGCAGAAACAAATTCGGAATTACTGGAATTTCTTGCCCAGTATATACAGCAACATTTTTTTTTAAAAAGAGTCTTTAATGCTCTATAAAAGAGGTAACAAAATCCCTCTTTCCATAAACTGTCCATAAGATATTGAGGATCACATTAAAAACTCCTAAGCATGCTGCAGCTAGAAAGCTCTTGGTGTGTGGGATGTTTGTGTGTGCGTGGGGGTGCGTGGGGGTGCAGGTGGCTCCGGATGTGGGCTCCCTAGCTCACCTGTCCTCCCCTCTGTCCTCTCCTTCTCCTGAGCACACACACGGGAGGTGGATGGACAAACTGCTGTCTGAAGGGTCTCGGGGCAGACCCTCGGGAAAGGAAGGCTTTCTCTGGGGTGCAGATGAGGGAAAGGCTAAATTTCTTTCCCAAATCTTGCAAAGAAATATTTCTGCATGTGGCTTGCAATTGAAGAAAAGGGGAGAGGGACGCCTCGGTGGCGCAGGGGTTGGGTCTCTGCCTTGGGCCCAGGGTGTGATCCTGGAGACCCGGGATCGAGTCCCACGTCGGGCTCCCTGCACGGAGCCTGCTTCTCCCTCTGCCTGGGTCTCTGCCTCTCTCTCTCTCTCTCTCTCTGTGTGTCTCTCATGAATAAATAGATAAAATATTTTTTTAAAAAAAAAGGGAGGAGAAGAAAAAAAAGGAGAATGGAAATATTGCTCACATTGTCTTAAACTCCTGCTATCTTTTGGTCTTGCTGTGATTGCATATTGTGGAGAATTTCGTGACAATTCACACACAAAATACCCAGGACCACCTACATGATTGCAGGCCCAGAGCAAAATGAAAATTCAGGGTCCTTGTTCAAACAATTAAGAATTTCAAACGGGGACACCACCATTAACACAAGCCTGGGGCACCTGCTGCTGCCCAGGTCCCGCGCACATGAAGCCGTACTCTAAAAACCTAATTATTTTAACTGTGAGCCTCAAACGCAGAGTAAGTTAAAAAGCTGAATGTTTTCATAGTAAATAATGGTCAATGACCGAGTCACCGCTGAGTACAAATTTTAATTTCAGCCTGTAGCCAAGTTCAAGTAAAAGTTAATATTATTTTTAAACCAGTAGTTGGAAGTAAGACTTCACAGTTTGAATCAAAGGATTATGTGGTAAGAAGTTCTTGGAATCTTAATAAGTTTCGCAGCTTGTCAAATATAAACCTCCCTCCTCCTTTATAAAGTAGAATTACGGTCGTTCAAGATTTGAGAGCTCGCAGAGTCCTTAGAAGCTGTCTGAAGTCTGCTGAAGTCTGACATCCTATTGTGCAGGTTAAGATACTCAGACCCATGAAAAGAAAGTGACCAGGAATTTGCATCTGCCACTTGTGACCCAATACCAGGTTCTTTTTTTACTGTATTCAATTTGTAAAAAAAAAAAAAAAAAAAAAAAATTGTATCTATATTTTTCCGTCATGAGACAGGTACGGGATTTCATAGGAAAAAAATAAATCTGTTGAATGGTTGACAAATTAAGGTTGACAGATGGCCTGACCGGGTGTCCATAGCAAATTAGTCTAGAAGCATCATAAGTTGGCATCTCCAGCTTTTTCAAGTTCTAGTTCCCCATGGTAGGTTCTGTATGGTAAAGGGAAGTGAGCATTGGTGACCATGTGGGACATTAGAAAGTTTTATATATATTGCTGGTGGAAGCCTATGTAGTTTTCCAGAAACCAGTTACAACTTGGCAACTTAGCAATTCAATTTCTAAATATTTACCCCAGATAAGGTCGTGGAGATGGGCTCTGGGAGGCACTTTAAAAATGACCATAGTAGTATTTGCAAAAATCCTAAACTGAAAATAACGATGCAAATATATACAGAGAATGGATACGTGTATTTGGTATATTCTTACCCCTGAAGGCCACACAGCAGTGAGAAAGAATGGATTACAGCTGGACACATTGATGTGGACGCGTTTCAGAGGCACGTTGGGTAAAAAAGAGGTCACGAAAAATTCAAAGAGCATGATATCACCTGTATAAAATGTCTGTAAAACTAAACAATACTGTGATGGGAATGTATGTATAAAGAATATCAGGGAGGGATCCTTGGGTGGCGCAGCGGTTTGGCGCCTGCCTTTGGCCCAGGGTGTGATCCTGGAGATCTGGGATCGAATCCCACGTCGGGCTCCCGGTGCGTGGAGCCTGCTTCTCCCTCTGCCTGTGTCTCTCCCTTTCTCTCTCTCTCTCTCTCTGTGACTATCATAAATAAATAAAAATTAAAAAAAACTTAGTTATTGTAGGATTTAGATTAAAAAAAAAAGAATATCATGGAAATGATGAACATAAAATCCATGACGTCGGGCGGTTTTTGGAGGAGGAGACTGAGCATGAGAGGTGGTAAAGGGCCACTCAGAACACCTAGGGGAGCAGTAAGGTTTCATTTCTTAAGATTCTGGTCCCATAATTATTCATTCTTAAGCCACTGGTTGGATTATTCTCCATGGTTTATGATTTATCTATCATATTGCTTGTGCCTGAGCAAGCATCCATCCATCTCTCCATCATCTAGCTATCTCTTTTTTTCTTAGTGATAGACATTCATGAAAAGTGTGGAGAAAAAGTAAATGTGAAAGACGTTGGCTCAAGATGGCATCTACAAATTTTTTTTGGAGCCACCTCTCCCAAGAGTTTATGTATGTCCTTTTCTGGATATATCTAATAATCATGAACACAAAATGTGCCATAAGAACATGACATTAATATTCTTATCGTCTTGGCAGTTTATTCCTTAAGTTACATAACTGAATTGTTTAGAAATTTTGTTTGGTTGTCTTTTTTTAAATTTATTTTTAATTTATTTATTTATTTATTTATTTATTATTTTATTATTTTATTTTTTTGTTTTTTTGTTTTTTTGTTTTTTGTTTGATTGTCTTTAACTGAAGCTCCGTAAGGGGCTTATACATCAGATTGGAGCCTTTTTGTCATGCTCACAAGATGGTTGCTGGCACTCAAGCCATCACATCCATGTTCCTGGCTCAAAAAAAAAAAAAAAAAAAAGACAGAACAAAGAGCGAAGAGCGACAGAGAGAAGCTAGCCAAATCTGCTTACTTTCAAAGAACTTTCCTGGCAGTTTCACGCAGGGACTTTTGCTTACCCCTCACCGGCCAGAACTACGTCCTGTGGCCACTATGAGCTGCAAAGGAGGCTGGGAAATGAGGCTGAGTAGACCGTCGTCTACTTACTGACAAGACCTCATTTAGTAAGAAAGAGAACAATGGGTAATGGATTGGCAATTAGCAATCTCTGCCAGGCTAATTTTGCTGTTTCTGAATAAGAAAGCTGAAACATAGTTATAATTCTAAAATTGTAAAAAATTATTTAGGCTTGTATTGATAGATACAGATTTATTATGGGGGCAAGTCATTGATTCTGCTCAACAAATATGGTGGAAAATAATTCTTTTGGCCTTAAGCCTCTGAGATGTGTTTTTATTTTAATTTCTCTGTTATCAGAGCATTAACTTGACTACATTTCATTTTACTTATTTTTGAGTATATTTGAGGTATATTAATTTGACTATATTTGTTGATTTATTTATATTACTGATACATTAAACTCCTATTTACATAGAAATCAAAAGGATCAGAAAGGTAAAATGTACATTCAAGGTATATTATATTATTATCATTTCTCATTTTTCCACTTGTATGTTTATTTTGCTGCACTTTATTTTTAAAATCTCATTAATTTATATATAGTTCATGCATAGTTTTAGTAAACAGGCTAATTCTTCAACTAGAATAAGTTATAGTATCCCTTTTAGCACTGTGCTTACCTTTTGTGAAATATTTTTGATATGGGAAATACCATTTATTTCTTTCAATTGTTGAAGCCACTAAAGCTCTCCCTCTTTCAGATATATTTGAAAATATTAGAGAACATATTCAGGGAACAAATCATTTTTCTCTTCTGTGAATAAAAGCCTGACTTTCTTTTTTTTTTGTATCAGAAAGAAAAAAAAAAGAAATTTCTTTAATCCTCTGGATTATTTTACAAAATGTGTTGATGTAAAGCACGAACATGGCTGCGAATTCCACTGTAAGATAAACAAAGATCTAACGCATACCCCCCACCGCTGAAAATGAATTCCTTCAGACAGGAGTAGACCGATGCCCGTCACAATGACATCAGCTTATTGTAACCTCTGCACAGTGTAGACAAAATAACTGATCGGTCTCTCAGATCCGCCCAAGCCAAAGCCATGAGTCACCCCTCCCTGTGCCCCTGTGACTTCCTTTGAGACACCACACAAGGGGACCGCCTTTGAATAGCATCTTTCAAACAATCTGCCAACCCCCCAAATGCAGGCCAGCGGTGGGTGCTAGCCCCGGTATGCAGTATGCAGGTGGATACAGAAATGCCCGCGGGGGGGACCTTGGTCTCCATGCCAAGCACCTCATCCTGCTTCACGATGCTACCCTGGCACTGGCCCGAGAATGGGGGGCGAGGGCCCCGAGCGTCACACAGGGCCCCCCAGCCACCCACGTCCCTGGGGATGACAGTGTGACCTTGACCACGTTTATGGCCTCCTCATCTTATCAAATCTATTCATTCACTTCTTTAGGTGTGCTATTCGTCATACACCCTCAAAGAGTTCTGAAAACTGAGGATCAAGTCGTGTTTCCCTCACATCTTACGTGACTCTTAAAGAAGCCAGAAACAAACAAAAAAACAAAAGTGAAGCAAATACCTCCCCCCACCAACACACACACAACGACTGGTGCTTGGGGCAGCCGAAGACGTTCCTCTGAGTTGGCCAATCTACTTGAAAGGCTTAGCACTGAAATCCTTGCTCTTCACGTAATGCTTTCTACCATAACGATGTGCTTCACGCAGCTCCCACGCCTCTGAGGGGCAAGTGGGCAGTGGTTCTGACAACCCCCCTTCGCCCCCAACTCATTCCTTCCACGGACTTGGACAGATAACTCTGCAAATGGGCAAATATTACCTGCCCTACTTCCTTACCTTGCCTTGTTGGGTGGGTCAATATTAAAATAAGAAAATAAGAAGATTGTCTAATAAGCTTTTGTCTTAGCACACCGGGGGAGGCAGCCTTCTGAGCGCCTCTGCGAAGTTAAGCACACGTTAAACCGGGGTGGGACTCCAAAAAGCCCAGATCCTGGGAAGGGGTCGTGCTTTCCCAAGAGACAGGGTCCACTTTGGATCAGGGAGCAGTAGGTTGGAAGGTAAGGCCTCCCTTGGCTAGTCCTTCACAATCTGCTTAACAGAACGTAGACGATCTTCAGGAGCATTGAAGCCACTCTCGTCTACACCTGCCAGCAGCTCCCGGGAGCCGCCTGAACCCCGCCGGCAGTGGTCGTCTGCAGCTCTTTTCCATCTGTGTGTGGATCAGTGAAATCCCAAAGGTCCAGAGGTCAGTGAGGTTGGAGGAAGGTGAATATTCCTGTACCTTGAGAAAGTCTTTGGTGGGGATACAACCACGAACACCTCTTCTGCAAAGAATCAGCGTTTTGGGTAGTAAATTATAAAGGGAAAGGATAAAAGTGGACATTTTCCAGATGGCTTTTTATAAATGTTGATTAATTACGAGCAGTTGGACTATTGTAAGGGCCAAGTGAGTGTTGGAACTTGCACCTTTCAGGTAGGGATGCTCCTCCTGGGCTGAACCCATCACGCTACCACGATGCAGCCTGCCTCTCCACAAGGCCCTAGTGTGCGCCTAGGGCCCGCACGGGTAGCGGAGCACTTTCTCCTTTATGCCACACACAATAAGATTAGGTTTTATGAATTCTTTTTCTTCCCTCTTGCAAAGACAGTTTTTGATGTGTTCACAAATCCATGTATTTCTTTCCTTCATTCAATCTGGCACATTGAGTGCGTGGAAGAAGTTGTGCCTACCGCACCTCACTCATCATTTATTGGGTTTTACTGAATTCTACTCGCACGTTTTAGTGGACAGTTTGACTATATCCTCAGATGCCTCTTTTCTTTTTTTTCTTTTCTTTTTTTTTTAAATAAAGATGGCATTCTCTTTTCCTCTTTGTTGACCCTAAGGACCCTAAAGTCTCCTATTTCCTGGGCAAAAACACAATGTGCACTACTATTGCTGTTTACCAAATACTTACGATGCAGCAGACACTGTTCAGGACACTTTGTGGAAGTTAACTTAAGTCTCACTACCATCCTATGGGGTTTATTATACTCCTTTTATGATAGGGAACATACAGGGTCACAGCTAGATGGTACTACTGGGATTGGACCAGGGTCAGGTTGGCTTTTCCATTAGAAGAGATAAACTGCTTCCCGAGGACAGGCCCTGATGGAAGGGGATTCATACCTTCTATCTCCACTTTGCATGCACTTCTTTTCCCTGGGACCCTGCCCAAGCACTTTCCTGGATCATTGTCCTCCACGTTGGAAGGTCATTAAACGAACGCTCAGTATACTCCGGAGGAGAAAACAAGGAATCTAACAGGAAGGGCCCTAGAAAAGCCACATGTTCTTTGGCCCCCGCATGCTGAGCACTTCTGTCCTCATCACGTTCGTTAGCAGCCCTCTGGGGAGTGACATTTCTCCTGGGTCTCAGGGCCACCTATGCCACAGCCACATAGTCCCAGTAGAGCCACTGTGGGCAAGCCTGGGGCTAGATGTTTTAGAAAACTCACAGCTCACTCTATGAGCTCTATATCCAGCCGTTATCATTTTGCAAATCAGAAAATAAAAGCAAAGAAAATAGTTTGAAGGAATAGATGGCCCCCGAGGGCTTGAGCCACATAACACTGCCAGGAGCTCGGTGGACTGACCCTTCGGCCCTCCCCATCCCCCGAGGAGAGATGAGCCCCCCACGCACAGGGCCCCTCTGCGCTGCAACTGCTCTTTTTCACTTCTAGGGAAACTGAGGCTCCCGCACAGCATCCAGCAGAGCCCGAGTGCCTCTTCCCTCTGGTTTAAGAGGGTCTTTTCCCTCTTTTGCCCAAAGTGGAGACTCTCTGAGACTTGAGGCTTCCTTGTAAAAGTCATGTGTCCGTGGTATGTGCCGGCATTTCAGCCTGGCCCAGACAGAAGCGAGCTCTTGGCGGGTCTCTGCGGGGAGCTCCGCTGTGCTCCCCGCGCGGGACCAGAGGCAGGTGACGAGAAGACAGACCTGCTACCTGGACTGTCAGCCCCAGGACGGGGTGAATGTGCCCGCCCCGGCCTCCAGCCGCCTGCAAAGTGAACGGCACAGGCTGCGTGGCCGCTCAGCGCACCTGTTGAGCGAGGAGGGGATGACCGCGGTGTGCTCTGCTGCGCCCCAAACAAGGGAGGCCCAGTCAGCCGCAGTTGTGGCCTCTGAAGAAACGGCAGGATATGGTCCCTTCTCTGCATCCCGGAGTTTCAGGGCAGGGGGCATTCGGACCGAAGACGCTCAGCTCCTTGCTTCTATCCGGTGGTGCTGGGGGCCAAGACGCGCCGTGTCGCCCCCAGCTGAGCGGCCACACATGCTACCAGCCCCGCTTACTCCCAGTGTCCATGCATCCGTCCAAGAACCCTGCTGTACGGGGACCCCGAGCCTCCTGAATGCGGCTGATTTCATCCCAGCAGCTGTTTCCTTTCCACGACCCAGTCTCAGTGACGCGTAACCCCGGGCCCAACTCCTGCGGTGCCTTTCGGAGAACCCGCAGGTGGCCCCGCAAGCTTTGTCCCTGCCCAGGCGGGTCTGCAACCTGAAGGCAGAGCATCCGCCAGGCCACAAGAGGACAGCAGCGGTTTGAGATCCAGGTCGCTGTTACCGACTCTGGGTCGGCATCGCTGTGTTACCTGCAGGACTTAGAGACTTGGTTGTCTTGTTCCAGGATTCGAATTTGAAGAGTCGCTCACTTGTTAAAATGGGCAGGGGAAAAAGAAAAAAGACAACTCAGCCTGATTTCAGCGTTCCAAGCTAAATTACACGGCGTTTTCTGTTCTCCCAGGATATCACCGTTCGTCTCTATTATCGCAGGGTCTCGCTGGGAAAATAGATGAATTGACTTCCCTAAAAGGCAAAACAGGAGGCGTCCCTGCGTGTCTTCTGGTCTACGCGATCCAGAGGGGGTAGGGCCTTTGACTGATGACGCCCGATACCACACAATTATTGCCGTAGCTAATATTCGATGACAAATGCTTCACTCGTTCAGCAATCCGACAGAATTTATGACTCTTACAAACTCTTTTTGCTACACAAATATTTCACTCAAGAGCATTTACTGCTTACTACGCGCCTACATGACATGAGCCAAGAGTGCAAACGTGGACCATCGGCCGCTCTGCGCTGGGGCTGTTCTCAGGGCGGTGTGGGCGAGACACCGGCGATTAAACTAAAATCAAAAGCTGACATGAGGGGTGCTGAGTGCAGGTGACGCAAAGGTCCGGGGGCCGGAGAGAATGACTGCGTGTGAGGACAGAGACGGGCCCCCCTACCGAGCAGAAGACGCTGCAGGGAGTAAGATGGTGAACAGGTGAATGAGGCCTTGGGGGAAAAAAAGTATTTAAGACCTGTCCTCACCTCAAAAACCCGCTCTCCACTAATAGCAGCTACTACTTAGCAAGATTTTATCCTGGGCCAAGTACTGTGCCGACTGCTTTCCGCGGCGGATGATGTCTGCTGATATAGCAAATTGGGAGGGAGGAATTAGGACCACAGCGTTTCTTAGCTGGAACAGCAAAGGTTCAGAAAAGCAAATTAAACCACCCGAAGTCACAACTAGTGAGTGGGTCCGCTGAGGTTCGAGTCTAGGTCTTGAGAGTTGAGAGGCCAGAGCTAACCATTATCCTGTACCTTCTCCCAATTCTGCTGGGGTCCTGCTCTGCTTTCCCTGACTCCTATAACCCCCCTGGGCCGTCTTCCTGGCCCAGGGGTCGCTCCGTCTGGGCTTTTCCCAGGTCAAGCAACAGGATCTTCCCACTGAGTCCCTGAGCTAAAGGGGCAGCCCCTTCCCCAGTGATGAGTGCTGGCAGCCGGGCTGTGGGGGCCTCGACCTAGGGGCCATTCCACAGGCTCCAGCCACGGCTGGTGACACCTCTGGTCTTACCTGCCACAGTGGTTTTGGTCAGTGATGCTAAGTTAAGGCAAAGGTGGTGTCATCCATCGTGACATTCCTTGTGCCAAGCACAGGGCCTTGAGTGATTTGAATGGAAAAGAGAAAAATGGTAAAACAATAATTATTAACCCATTCAAACAAATGAAAGACTGTAAGAACACAAATTCTGCTCATTTAAGAGCAAAAATTTCCGGTTTGTCTTCTAACCTCCTAAATGATCTCTCTCTCGGTAACTCTTCGTAGGTAAGCAACCTATAATCTCTTAATTGCCATTTCATCAGATTGAACATTTTAAGTTTACATTATTTATTTATTTATTTATTTATTTATTTATTTATTATTTATTTTTTAGTTTTTTTAGTTTTTTTTTTTTTTTAGTTTTTCTTTTTTTTTTAGTTTACATCATTTAAAGCTGTTCGGTTACCCATCGTCTACAAACACATGACAATGCCGCGTATTTCTTTTTTTTATTATTTTTTTAATTTTTAAAAAAATGATGCATATTTCTTGGGCTGCGTTTATTCTTTGTTCTTCATGCTTTGTTATCTCTCTGGAGAGGATTTTTATTAAATTCAAAGCAACCAAATTATAGGACGTGGAAACTGTTTTATGGCAGGTTCTTTGGAACCATTCTTCTTCATGGTCGCTCTCGAGATGTAAAAACAGTTCTATGTTCAAATCTCCGGTAGTTAAAAATGTCCGGTAGTCTCTGAATACAAATGAGTAGAAAGAGACCACATTCGGACACTCCCAGGCCAGCACCATCTCACACGCATGCAACGTACCCGAGACACCTGGGTATTTAATTGCTTTTTTTGAAGTGTGCCTTCTGTCCATGCAATACCCTAAATCGTACTTCAGTTATACATGCTCCTTTCCTCATCTTACTGGCTTTGAATTATTCACCTGGAAGAGGTTTTGATGATGCTAAAGTTCTTACTGTTGCGTTATATCAAGTTACCTTGACAGAAAAGCAATTCTATGAAGCAAGAAAGTTGGGGAGTGACCTAGTTTGAGCTCTACCGTCCATGCAATGCTCTGGTTCAACCAAATAATTCGACCTCACAGAACTTTTCTGTGTTTCCTATAGTGTTTTCTGGTCTCCACGATCCAAAGTAGGGTAACGCCTTCAAGGAGGCAGCAACACAGCCAGGTAATTGGGCGACAACTCAGCACAAGAAACCTCTGATCTCGTGTAACTTGCCCTCCTCATGCCCCCGCCCCGTCCCAGCTACGTCCCCCAACCCACTTCCTGCTGTTTCACCACGTGAGCCCCTCACTTTGACCAGGTTTGAATACCTCAGGCCAAGTTGCATGCGACCTTTCTAGAAGCTTAAGGTGGCAGTTATGATAATATCCCAGACTTTTAGAGTCATGAATAATTTGTGAAACAAAGACATTCTTAAGGCCCATAATGATGTTTCTGTTTTGCCCAGCTTTCTCGGTCGTGGAAAGTTGGACCCTCTAACAGGAAATACGTCAAGTTACTCTGCGTTAGTGCGTAAAACTTTACCACTTCTGGCATTTTTTTCTCTTTTCCATTCAGATTACTCAAGGAAAAAAAAGTTGTCTTTAAGGTATTTTGGAAAAAGAACCAGATCACGGGTAAGAACTTGTGTTCTTTATCCACCTGTGAGCTGTTTATATCGTATGACCTCCTGTCAGTCACTTAAGCAGCCAGAACCGCGGTGTCTACACCTGTCTAGTGGGGATAACGTCCGCCCTGTCTGTCTTCTGGGGTCCCTGCGAGGGTGAGGCAGGGAGTTTTAGGTGCATAGTCCTATGGAAATATTCTTTGTGACGCTGACGGTCGGCCCCCTCCGCAGTGCTGCTTGTTCCCAGGGGCCTCCTGAGAGCCCACAGTGTTCCTGGAATCCACTCGGCCCATCGTTGCCAAAAATCAGCTCCCAGGTTCTGTCCTCTCCAGCTCTTTTCTTCAGCAAATACCTGGGCGCTTACCTGGCTTGGCGAGAGCTCTGGCAGCCATGGGGGTCAAGGGTGGCGGCAGGGGCCCCTGCCCAGCAGGGGCCACAGACAACCAGTGGCCTGTTTATGGCTCGTGATGACCCGGGTCAAGGACCGCAGGGCCACAGGGAGGCCCCGAGCACAGACTAGGGACGGCAGCGTGGGCCTTGGGAGGCTGGGCAGGTAAGTGAAGCACCTGATGCTCCCGGGAATTCTTGGAGGTGAGCAGCACGTCAGCAAGGGGGGGAGAAGGCAGCAGGTGGAGCGAGAGCGCCCCTGAGGCCCGGCCTGGAAGCCAGGGGCACCGTGGAAGAGCCTAGAGGGCCAGGCCCACAGTGTGCCGGACTCCAGCGTGAAAGGTGTGGGGTGTGCAAGGGACAGAGCAAGGCCGGCTGTGGGCGGCGGTGAGGCGGGTGGGGCAGGAAATCCAGCAACCAGGGTGACCGAAGAGGGTCTCCAGCAGCGCGGAGAGGTCAAGACTAGGAGGCCTCACCTTCCTGGCTTTGAGCTACTCACCGGCCCGGGCCTGCTCAATCTCCGCGCTTTGGCTGCCAACAGAGATCGGAATCTGAAGGTGAGAATCCGATGGAAGATTGGGGCGAAACATTTGGGAATATGCACATCACAAGGAGGGATGCGCCTTTGCAAGATTTTTAGCCCGAGAAAGGTAGGAGGCCCCAGGACCCCAGGCCCGCCTGCCAACCTCGAGTGGGGCTCGGCTGTCCCCTGCCAGGGCTCCGGAGGCCGGCGGGGCACACGGAGACTGACCACAGGCCCGACGCTACAGGTGAAAAGTAAGTGAATTGTGTAGTTTAAAAAGTTTCTTAGTCATGAGATTTTTACGCTGTCTTTTAGACCTTAAGGCTAAACAAAATTAACCGCCTGCCCAATTTCTAATTAAATACTTCACTTGTTATTCACTTTACTCAGGCCGTATTTTACGTTGTTTCTAGACGGTGCCGCTGTGAGATTCATTATTGCAGTTGAGGCAGGTGTGAGAGGAAATATCTTCTGTGGCTATATATGTACAAATTTTTATTGTATGCATATTATTTTTATTACGTAGCTAAGATGTTATTAAATTGTGCACCTGGAATGGGTCGAATTTGCAGTTCTCCTTCTCTCCTGTGTGTGTGTGTGTGTGTGTGTGTGTGTGTGTGTCGATGATCACCCAAGCCAGGAAGAGCTACCTTGCTCACTGGGGGTCATCACAAAGGGAACTGAGGTGCATTGAAAGTTTGTTTTTCCATAAGGACAATTGGAAATGAGTGTGAAGTTGAGTTCCCACCTCAGACACAGGAAAAGGTTCTGGTTTGGAAAATCAAAATGTTCCCTTGAATAAATTAAGAAATGCAAGTGAAGTAGTTTCCCTGGTGCCCAGGAAGCAAAATTGTGCTCAAAATGCTGGGAGAAAGGAAGCTGGGCAAGGGGGAGAGAGCATTCAAGTTGATACTTTAAGCCTGATAATAATAAAAGTGGAATGAGAGTGGAGTTTCAACACCTTTTTTTCTAAAAAAGAATTATTGATTTACCTAAATTTGGAAAAAATCTGGACATTGCTTTTTGTGCTTCTTTTCCTTCCATTTCTCAAGATTACATTTCATTTCTGAAATAGCAGACTAATTCATACTAAAGGAAAATATCTAGGTCCATGAGTGGACCTGGGGCCCAAGTGGAGGAAGAGGTCTTGCAGTGAGCTGAAAAATTAGCAGAGAAAGTTGGGTTTGCTAATTAATCACTGTTCCTACTGATGGATTTCTCTCCAGAGCTTTCTTTTCTATCTAAAGAGCATTTTCTTACATGAAAGCACATTTTTTTTTTCTCTAAAGTTGGTTTGCAAAACAAAATGAAACAACATTCTCTCCATTGCAGTACTTCTTGCAGGGCATTTGGACGGCATTTATTACCCTGAAATGGCTCATTTACATAATGAGATCCAGAAGACCAAAAATTTCTGCAGATAAGCCGCCTTTCTACCTCTCAGGGCCACTCGCAGGGCTCTTGTAGGTGAAGGAATCCATGGCACCAGAGTCCTTCAGAGATCGCAGTATCGTCTTCGCCACTTTTTATGCCTAATGAAATAGTGGAAACCGTTGACAAGATGGGAAATAGGTTTATGTTCCACCAAGGGCTTCCCCCACCTGCCACACACCTTAGTACAAATCTCTTCTGTTTTAAAGGGAATGGTCAAGTTGGGTTATTTTACAAGGACAAAAAATAGAAATTATCCTGAGTAGAAATAATCTTTAAGCTTTTATTAAGTGGATAAAAGCTGGAAATAGTTTGATATGATATAATGATAATAATGATAATTATGATATTAAAGATAATAAAAGAATTTAAAAAGGGTTTAAAAATACTAGCTATATAAACTTATTTTTAGATAAGAATAAACATGGAGCAATTTCTCTTGAACATTTTCCGTAACACATTTTCGTGACTTAATGGGCAGAGGACCATTATGGGTTATAGAGTTACTTTCAGGGCCTCTGGCTGGACTTTTTAAAATGCATGATCATGGAGCAAAATTTCACTATGATGAAGCTATTTAAATGTGATCAGTTGCTTTAAGGGTACAAATCCCAATGGAAATTTTCCAGGTATTTAATAATTGTTTCCAGTTCTAATTTCCCTCATAGGAAGGTCAAGGAGAAGCAGATATTTCAAGCTCTTTAGAGAGTCCATTAAAGATGATGATTAGTTGGAAAAAAAAGAAACAACAACAGCAAATAGAGGGGTATTTTCAAGATGGAATTACAGAAATTTCAAATATTTTCCAGCAATATTCCAGCAACATTCTATGACCCAGTAAGATGTGGCGACTTATATGAGCTCCTATTAATTTTTATCTTTCCTTCTTTTTCTTATATCCAACAGTAACTGCCTGAGATTGGCATCGGGTTAGACTCAGAGCTGGAAATAGTCACTGGCAGGTCTTATCTCAAAACTGGAGGGTAAGAAATGGCAGTTTCATAAATTCTCACTCAGTGGCTACCAGGGAGCAGGAACACTGTAAGGGGAACTCACTCTGAGACAGACGCCAATGACAGCCTATCTCTTTCTCCTCTATAGAAGGGAGTTGCCCCTCTGTATTCTTGTTAATTAGTGTAAAAGGTATTTACTGAATGTGCATAGCACTATGCTGGTCATGAGAAAGTCATAATGAATTAGTACATTCTCACCTTTTACGTTTCCCCTTTTGTTGGTGGGAGGAGAGGCCAGGGCAAGAGCCATTTAAAAAGCATCAATATTGGTTGATTATAACAAACCAACTATACTGATGTAAGGTCTCTGGAGAGGATTCCCTGTACTATTTTCAGTTTTTTGGTAAGCCTAAAACTATTCTAAAATAAAAATGTTATTTTAAAAATTGAAATGAAAACAGATATATGGACAAGAGTGTAAGGCGGTATAAATGGTAACAGCTAATAATTAGCAAGGTGCTCTGTACCTGGCCCTGTGCTAAGATCTTATAAAATTCATCTGTTTAATGCCTGCAACAATCCTGAGTTAGATGTTATTACCACCCTCATTTCAGAGCCCAAGAAACTGAGGCAGTAATCAACTACAACCTCTAAGACATCCTAGGTGGAGGCAGGCTTAGAACCCAGCACATGTGCTCCCTACATCACTCCATTTCTCAGCATGTGATCAAGTGCTAGATGAGGTGCCCCGACAGAGAGGCCAGTGCTTAGAGGATGAGCAGTGCTGCGGCCTTGGATAATGAGTGAAACCCTCATGGAGAGGATGAGACACGAGCTGAGCTTTGACATATGTTTGGAGGGAAGCAGAAGAGACGTCCCCAGCAGGAACAGAGAGAGTAGATCGGTCTGACTGTAAGAGAGACAGCGGGGAGGAAGTGTGTGACCTGGTGGTTAAAAACTCAGGTCTGGCACTTTCGGCCTTGACTGAGTCACTGTTACTGGGAATGCAGTAAGAAACCATAAAACTAGACAAAAATGCATGAGCTGCTGAACAGAAAAGCAGTGCAGGACTATGACTCTGAGAAGAAGGGGAACATGCAGTGAGCACACCGACACCCTGGCTGTCTTACACCCTGGCTGTTACTGGGTTGCAGCATGGGCAGATGAGCATAGAGAACACAGCTTCCTGCTGCCCCGAGGACATGGAAGGAGAGCTGATAAATGGCCTGGGATACTCGGCACAGGCTGAGGAGGGGCCTGGAGGCCCAGGTGCAAAGCTGACTGTGTCAGAGCTGGGTTGTGCTTCACACAGGATGAGATTCCATGAGGCTTCCAAGCAAGTGTGAGCAGCTGCTTTGGGGCAAAGGGCTGACGGGCCCACCAGGGTGGGAGATGCAAGAGTTTGGGCCCAGCCAGAGGGCAGAGACCACACTGAGCATGCTGGGCATTCATATGAAGCATCTGGAGCAAGGACCACGCTTCAGGCAAGATTAAGGGCAAAACTGAATCATGCAACTCTAAAAAAGAAAAAAACAAAGCCTGACAAATTCATGAGACACAACCAGAAATTTAACTACCTGCCTGAATAAAGTTATAATACCCATTAAGGAAACAACATCATCCAGAATTCCAGAATCTTGGCAACATATCATTTACCATGTCCAGCATGAAATAAACACATGCAACTCTAGGCAAGACCGTGAACGCAGCTACTGCAAATATGTTCGGGGACTTAAAGCAGATGAAGGGAAAGTTTTTTTTTTTTTAAAAGGAAATTCTAGAGCTCAAAAGTACAATATTTGAAAATTAAAAAGCACTGACTGTCCTAACAGCACACCAAAAAGAATAGAAGAAAGGGTTACTGAACTTGAACACAATCAATACAAATGATCTCATCTGGGGAACAAAATGTAAGGAAGATTAAGAAAACTAACAAGCCTCTGTGATGTTGGAGACCTACCATGTAGTATAACATATACGGGAAGGACAGGGGAGGTAAGGGGGTGAAAAAATATTTGAAGAAATAATGACTGAAATTACCCTACTTTATTTAACAAACATCAATTTTTCTAGGTCTGAGGAGCTCTTCAAACAAGAAGCAGAGTAAATATGAGAAAATCACACCTACGTACATAAATAGTCAAATTCTGAAAATGTAATACAAGGAGAAAATACTAAAAGCAGCCAGAGAAAAACACATTTCCTACAGAAGAACAGTGATCCAAATGATGAATGATTTCTCATCAGCATCAATGGAGTTCAGAAAGCAGCGAAATCATATCTTTAAAGTGCTAAAAAGAAAAACCAAACTGTCAACTCAGAATCAAATCCAGCAACATATATTTTAAAAAAGATAGTGCAACATGATCAAGTTGAGTTATTCTATGAATGTGAATCTAAGTTTAATATTAAAAAATCTATTAACACAACTCAAGACATTAACAGAACAAAGGAGAAAACCATTTGGTCATCTCAGTAGATGGAAAGAAAAAGCATTTGACAGAATTAAAAACGTGTTCATACTACACACTTCCAGCAAATCCAGGGGCAAGGTTACTTCTATGCTACCATCATTTAAGGTATATGTTGAATACTTTCTCTTTGAGATTAGGAAAAGGCAATGATGTCTACCATGATCATTTCTAAGGCAGAAAAAAGATATAAAAGAAATAAGTTTTGGAAGAACTAAAACTGCCTTTTAACAGAAAACAAAATTATGTGCATAAAACATTACGAAGGATTTACAAAAAGCTTCTGATGGAATACATTTATTAGAGAACTTACAGGACACAAAACCAATATATAATACTCATTTGTATTTCTATACTCTAGTGACAAACAATAGGAAAATTAAATTTAAAAAGTAGATTTTACAACAGTATCAAATATATAGGGGTAAATCCAAAAAAAATTTTTGTTTCAGGGGTGATACAGAGTTTATTGAATTAGATTTTTCTATTTACAACTGAGATCACATCTACATACTATTTTGCTAGTCTACATGGGTACATTAATGCTAACGAGTTTAGACTTACGATGAATGGGCTCAATCATACAAAAACACACACACACTAATTGTTTTAAAACAGTAGTGCATACATTATACTCCTCCTATAAAGCCAGCTTTGATTAAAAACTGCTAGTTTCAAAGATCAGTCTGATCTGGAACATGAACCAAGAGACACACTGTATGATTCTAAAATCTATTTTATTTATTTTTATTTTTAATAAATTAATTTTTTATTGGTGTTCAATTTACCAACATACAGAATAACACCCAGTGCTCATCCCGTCAAGTGTCCCCCTCAGTGCCCGTCACCCATTCACCCCCACCCCCCACCCTCCTCCCCTTCCACCACCCCTACTTCGTTTCCCAGAGTCAGGAGTCTTTATGTTCTGTCTCCCTTTCTGATATTTCCCACACATTTCTTCTCCCTTCCCTTATATTCCCTTTCACTATTATACTCTGGTTTCTCTTCAGATCGTATAAATCTTATGCCTTTTACTAAAATCTATTTTAGCAATTTTATACAGTTGCTATCTTACCGACCTACAGTATATGTTTTTTTAAAAGGACACTGACGATTAGGATGTTCATAACTACTATACTGAAAAATACAAAAGGTTGCTGAGAAATTAAACAAGACCTGCATGAGTGGGGCAATATAGTACATTTGCTTTGAAAAACTCATTATTGTTAAGAGATCCAATCTCTGCAAATTGATCTGTATATTCAGTACAATTCCTAATCAAATGTCCAGCTATTTTTTAGATACTAAAAGTAGATTCTCAAATTTATATAGAAATGGAAAAGAACAGACAAAAATTAATACTTTTTGATAGGAACTGGAATGGTAGTCTCCTTAGGGGATCAGGATGTGGGTATGGAAGACACATGAGGAAAACTTCTGAAGCCCTGGAAATTGTGCATCGGACCTCAGCGGTTTTTATACAGGTATGTGCGAAAGTAAAATCCATCAAGCTATATAATTAAAATTTATGCAACATGAGCAATGTATGTATCTAACTCAATACAAACAAAAAAAGGAAGAATAAACAAGAAATGCCATGAGGAATTTTAACGTATTTAGCATTGATCCACAATGAATGTATTACATAACAAACCTGTGATATAAAGCTAATGCAATACTTAAATGAATATTTATCATCTCAAATAAGTATATTTGAAAAAAATAATGAAATCAGGACAAGAACAATGCAGCAAATCCAAAAAACTAGAAGGAAAGTAATCATAATAATACAGAAATCATTGAAATAGAAGCAGAAAGGATAGTATAAAAGATTAACTGAAGAGCTGTTGTTTTGAATAAGCTCCTGAACATAAGAAATAGTGGAAGGGATTATAAGGGAAGGAGGGGAACTGAGTGGGAAAAATTAGAGAGGGAGACAAACCATGAGAGACTCCTAACTCTGGGAAATGTGTAAGGGGTAGTGGAAGGGGAGGTGGGGGGGATGGGGTGACTGGGTGATGGGCACTGAGGGGGGCACTGGATGGGATGAGCACTGGGTGTGATACTATATGTTGGCAAACTGAATTAAATTAAAAAATTAATTTAAAAAAAGAAAAAGTGAATAGGCTCCTGATATGTTCAAACCATTAGCTGATCAAGATGGAAGAGCAAAGGTCTATATAAAAATATTGGGATTAATAAGAGCAAGAGAAGTGCAAACACGGTTGAAATTGAAATTATGGGCAAATATATGTCTTTAAATATTATTTATTTATTTATTTATTTATTTATTTATTTATTTAAAGAGAGAGAGAGAGGGAGAGTGAGCAGGGGGAGAGTCAGAGGGGGAGAGAGAATCCCAAGCAGATTCCACACTGAACAGGGACTCTGATGCGGGACATGATCTCACAGCCCTAAGATCATGACTTGAGCTGAAATTAAGAGTCGGATGCTTAACCAACTGAGCCACCCAGGCACCCTGAAATTATAAGCAAAAGCAGACAAATCTTATAGAAGTTATTGTGATAACAACAACAAAAAACAAATGAGAAAATTCCTAGAAAAAAAAAAAGCAACATAACAGTAAACTAGAAAGTGGTCTTTATCAAAAGTGTAGCAAACATGATAGTTAGTGGTGAAATTTTAGGATCTTCTCTCTTAAGGTCAAGAATGGTATAAGGCTGTCCACAGTTACAACTCATGTGTCATATTATATTGAAGTCCTTGTCACAATGTATGAGACAAGAAAAAAAAATAAGAATTATAACAACTGAAAAGCAATAAGACATTATTCCCTGAGGTCACTAATTTGCTAGAGAATATAACAGAATTAAAAAACAAATATAATCCCCATATGTCACCAATTTCAATCAGAAAATTTGAAAAGCTAACAGGAAAAATATTCCATCTGTAATCCCATAAAAAATTATAACGTACCCACCTCTGTGGATACACTTCTGGATGTATAATACATATAACACCTTTGTGGGGGAAAATTGCAAATCATTGCTTAAGCACATAGAAGTAGGCCCAAGATAAATGTTCATGAATGGGAAGAATCGTTATCAAAATATAAGTGATTTCTCTCAAGCCAATCAACAAATTAAATGCAATTCCAGCAAAATAGAAATTTTCATAGAACTGAATAAGCTCATCCTAAAATGAACATGGGAAAGCAAAAATCCAGATAGTATGGAGAGATGATTTATTTGTAGTCAAGCGTAATTAACATACAGGGCTATATTACTTTCAGGTGTAGAACCTGATGATTCCGCAATTCTATACTTTTCTCAAAGCTCATTAAGGTAAGTGCACTCTTAATCTCCTGTATTTGTTTCACTCACTCATCCCCCGCTTCCTCTCTGACAACCACCAGTTCTCTGTATTTAAGAATCCTTTTTTTTTGTTTCTCTCTCTTTTCTTCATTTGTTTTGTTTCTTAAACTCCACATATGAGTGAAATCCTGGAGTATTTGTCTTTCTCTGAGTGACTTATTTTTTTTAAAGCATTTTAGTTATTTTTAGTTAAAAACAGACTTTTCCAAGGGTGACAAAGTGAACTGAAGGTCAGATGGAAGGAAGCAGGGTGTGTGGGCTGCTCAAAGCTCTTGCTCCAAAATCTGGAGGTGAGGAAAGGAGGTCCCCCCAAGAATTCAAGCGTGACTGGTCAGCAGAGGGATGACTTTGATGACTTTGGGCACTGGATCAGTCTATGTAGGCTCTAAGGTGATTTCCACCTGCCAGTTGGTTGACTTGATAAATATTATCACTCTTAGGTGCTGTTACATTAAGGGATGACACAGGAAGCCAAGAGAGTGGCTTATTCAGTTGGATTCTGAATCACAATCGGGAAGTAGTCTTTATCTGGTGCAACCATGATTTCAATTTTCTTGGAGTGAATTCGAAGAAAGGTGAGGTCATTCTGTGGGTCAACTTCATGGACGGTGCTCCGGGCCTTCAAGATGGAGTCGTGCATGAGGTTGGCATACTGTGTGGTAGTGGGATTGTCCATGGCGCTCTTGATGGCAATGCCTTCTGTGTTCCCCACGATGATGCCCTGCACTCCCTTCTGGCTCTGAAGTCCTTCAGCGTCTCCTCAGCCTCTGCCATTTCCAACCGATCCAGTAGATCCACGACGCCGGCACTCAGTCTCTGAGTCTTATTTTATTTAGCATTATGCCCTCTAGGTCCATCCATGTCATTACAAATGGCAAGATTTCATTCTTTTTGATGGCTCAGTACTATCCCATGGTGTGTCTGTGTGTGTGTATATATATTCCACAGCATGTGTGCATATATGTATGTATATTCCACATCTTCTTCACCCATCTATCTATTGATGGGCACTTGCTTCTGTATCTTGTTAAAATGTCCAAACTACCCCAAGCAATCTACAGATTTAATGCAATCCTTATCAAAATACCAACAGTATTTTTCACAGAACTAGAACAGATGATCCTAAAATTTGCATGGAACCGCAAAACTTATTTGTTGATATCATGTTAGGAGAAGTTTTCCTAAATAAGATACAAATGGCATAAATCATAAAGGAAATATAGGTAAATTGATTATATTAAAAATGACGCCTCTACATAAGAGACTCCGTGAGCAAAGCGGGAACACCAGCCACAAGTGGCCAAAGTTCTTTGTAATAAATAAAGCTGACAAATGCCCAGAATATTAGAAAGCTCTCAAAAAGATAAGAAAGGGAAAAATAAACATAGGAAAATGAGCAAAAGATATAAAAAGAGAATTCACAGAGTCCAAAGTCCAAATAGCCAATGAATGTATGAGAAGTTTCAGCAAATGCAGAGTAGAATGGGGCCCCGTGGAGTCCGTCTGTGTCCCGCGGGAGGTGTGGAGCAGGTGCTGACCGAGGGAGCAGGGGACGGAGGTGGGGAAACAGGTAGCTTCTGCTCCATGTCCGGGGAAGGCAGTGGTTGCCCCATTACATTATTATGGTTTTCTGTGTTTGAGATGTCTCACAATTCAAAAAAATGTGAATTTTTTCACATTTTACAATTTAAAAAAATGCAAAGCAAGTAGTTTGTTATGATTAATAACTAAGGAAGTGAAGTATCTTCAAAAGCAAAAGCTTAGGAACAGTTATTTATTCTGAAAACAGTTTCTGTGCAGTCCACGTCGTACTTGGAGCCTCGAGGCTCGAAAGTCAGGGTGTCGTCATCCGTATCCCTGGGGTCTGGCCGGCACACAAGCGGGACCCTCAGGGTGGCAGCCATCCGGGAGTGCGGGTCAGAGCTCAGGAGCTTCGTCCAGGGCTGGCAGGGGAGGTGTCCCCAGGGAGGTTGGGGAGATCCCGATCCTACAGGATGAGCGAGTGCCGGCCCGACAGACCCGTAGGGGCAGGGAAGACTGTGGACACAGACCCCTGTCCGGACTGCTGGGCATCAGCACTGAGGGGGCCCCTCTGGGTGGCAAGGGTTGTGCCAGGTGGACGGGGCACCCTGACCCCACAACTTACTCTCCACATTGAGGATTTAGGGTGTGCACGGTCACCTACGACGTACAAGGCCGTCGAGAGGAAAATTACCTGTAGGGCCTCAAATCTATGCCCTGAATTCCTCCATTAGTGGAGCGTTTGTGACTTGTCACAGGAAAGGCTTTGGGGGGATGAGGAACGAAACAGGAGGGGGGGGTTGAGGCAGGGAGCTAGGAGAGCAGGCCCCCTGCCCTACAGGTGGGCCTGCGCTGCTGGGAGAGCCGCCCCGCCAGAGCACACGGGCTGGGAAGCAGAGGCAGGCAGCCTCCAGCCCGGCCCTGTTAGTCCAGGTGCACACGGTGCAAGCCCACGGGCAACCCAAGCACGGGCTCCTTGGACAGTGCTCGGGCAGTGGTGAACGTGGCCTACTTCTCTGCCGTCTGGGTGTGTGCCCCAGCGCCTTCCCCCGTCCCCCGGGCTCCTGGCCTCAGAGGTGCTGCAGCTCAGTCCCCTCGGGAGGGGGAGCGGGGCTCTGCTCTGGTGTCCTGGGGGTGCTGGTTCCTTCCGGCCTCCCTCTGGCTGCGGGCACAGAAGTACCAGGGACCGTGGGAGCTGGACAAGGCGTCCCCGAGTTCCAGAGGCTGGACGCCGGGGTGTGGGTGCCGCCCATCTGCACCCTGCTGAGCACCCTCTTCCTCCCTGCAGCCCGAGCCCCCGCGTGACAGTGGGAAAGAGCTCTGGCCGCCTCATCTCCTTGTGAGCGTGTCAACACTGTGACCCCACGACCCCGTGTAACCCTGACCGCCCTCTCTAATCCCAGCATGTTGGCATCACGTACAGATTTGTGGGGACACATTCGGTGCCTGGCACCTTCCTTCTGCTGCCCCTGACAACGCTCCTTAGGGGCTGACGGAGCAAAGACGAGAAACACTGTGTGTCTGCTGGTCTTGGGGGACTCATAGTAGGATAGGGATTACCCAGAATTAGAAGACATCATTATTAGGCAATTAAAATAACTATTATTAGTTAAATGATTTTTAATAATTTTTTTTAAAGAGCAGCTTAGATTCACAGCAAAATTGAGGGGCGAGCACGGATTCCCCATTTAGCCCCTGTCCCTACACACGTGGCCTTCCCCGCTATTAACATCCCTTGCCACAGTGGTGCGTTGAACCCACGCGGACGCGTCGTTATCAGTCTACGCTGGGGGTCACTCTCAGTGTCCAGGATATTCTGTGATAAACGTATGATGACACGTACCCATCGTCCCAGTACGTGCAGTGTCCCCGCCCTAACAGTCCTCTGCGCTTTGTCTGTCATCTTTCCCTCCCCCCAAACTCTGGCAGCCACCAACCTCTTTTTTTTTTTCACTGCCTTCATACTTTCGCCTTTTCCGAAGGCAATTACATTTTAATGGTAAATAATAATGAAACGACTCAAGAAACAAGATATACAGTATTTCCAGGTTTGAGGAAGAGAGACAGGAATTGGCATACGGGCAGGTGGGCCCTCACCATTCTCTCCTGCTCTCTCTCTCTCTGGCTTGTTCAGTTTCCAGATTCACATGTTCTCTATGAAATTTCAAGATGTTTTCACTTGGCCTTCAGGCACTGGGCCTGTAGGGAGGGTGCGCGGCTTGGTCTCATGGGGGCCAGGAGGGCATGCGACGTTTTAAAGACCAGGGTCACTTGCTCCAGAAACTTGTTGGAGAGCTTTCAAAGTCCACTGCGATTCTGAAGTGGACAGCCCTGGTCCTACTTATCACAAGCCTACTCAAAATCCTCTTTTCTTTGAAATTACTTTGGAAAAGGTGCCAGGTGGGGAGCTGTGGACGAGGCGGTCAGACACTTGTCCCATCCTGAGCTTCCCACTGCCTGTGCAGGAGATGCAGACCCACCGACCAGCTTCCTCACACGTGCAACGAGCTGCTGTCTTGCCAGAGCATTTGTTGCATGTAAATCAGGAGGAAAAAGCCACGACTCTTTTTCTGCACATCAAATCTCAGGAATCTTCACTGACTAGATGAGTGACAAAAGCCGGAAAACAAACAAACCCAAATAAACCATCCTGACGCTGAAGTAGAAGGAAGACCAGATTACTGCTAAGAATGGGTGGAAAGTTTCCGAAGTCTGGTGGAGAAAAGGCCCTTTCAGGACATATCACCCTTGGATATTTTTTAAAAACCTTCTGAACTTGATCCTGTGCTCAGATCCTATCATATCAATAAGTAACGACAAAAATTTTTGCCCATATGCATAAAACCTAATGAGTTTATTCTAGGAGAGATCACATTAAAGGGATAATACTTAACCTTGGAAGACTTTGAGCTCTCATTTGAAGAAACAACATTTTATAAAAGCAGCTAGTGACAATCTCTAGTTACGATCAGCTCTGCAGGAGTTAAGAGCTGGTACATTGCAGAAAAAGGAGGTTGGAAAACGTTTTGTTTCCCAAGTAGGTGTTTGAAGCTACTTTTGTGTCTTTCTAAATACCTTTTGCACTAGAACACTCCACATTTCTGCAAGCAGAAGGCTCAAGAGTGTAGAGTGAGACTGCCTGGGCGCTCATTTTGCAGAAAAGGACATAGATCCAGAGCTTGTAGGTCCACCATTACCACAGCCCTGCGGCTGGAGTCCGGTCTCCTGGGTCCAGGCCAGGACTCTTGCTCCCGTGTCATGTTGCCCTGTTTTTTAAGGAGGAATCGCTAGTGATGGTTGATGTCTGTTCTCAAGGCAGCCATGACCAGCGTGCGTGTGTGTCCGCAGCACAGGCCCCGGCTCGCTGGCTTCCTTCCTGTGTCGTTAGCAACACGAGGTGGAAAGTGCTGGAATAGCAAACATTATGTGAGCTGCTCTTCCAGAGAAGATGTGTGCAACCTGTTAAGCACATTCTGGCTGTTACCATGCACAGGGCATCATCCATGGCCCACGGCACTGGACAAATGAGCTTTCCAGAGTGGGCTTCCTGGGATTTGTCCTCCCCCACATGAGAGGCATTAGGCACCCGGAGGGAATGTGCTCACCCGGGCTTCGCCTTTTTTCTGAAGAAGCTGTCCATGTTCAGCAGACAGCAGCCTCACGCTCTCCCCCCACAGCACTCCCCAAGCCACGGGCGCCCTGTTCTAATGCCCACGTATTGACCGTGTCTTTCATCATCTGCATCAGATGCTCTGCCGCCAGGGCCAAGCTCACCCTGGAAGCTCCGTCCCTCTCAGGGCTACTCTGTTCCTAGAGACAAAACCACGGTGCCTGCTTGAGTGAAAGGAACCGGGCCAGAGCCCTGCCACCTTGTCAGGCTTCATGGCCTATGTCCCCCTGTGCCTGGCCTACCCACAGCCAGGGCTGCCCTCCCGTCCCCAGCCGCTGCAATGCTTCAGGCCACCGCCCATAAGTCTGCTTACTCTTGCTGTCCCGTTCCTCCCTTCACAAGCTGCAATAAAGCCTGATGCTCCCCCTGCTTCCTGCAGCTCCCCACAAGCTGGTGCTTTCCGGGGGCCCCGCCTGACGCAGCTTGGCCCTCCTCCTGAGACCCGAGACTGACACGCTCTCTTTTCAACGACGATCACATCCTGCCTGTTGGCCTTACTGTACCCAAATTTCCTACCAATACAGTGTATTTGAGAACACGCCCAGATTGGCAAATACTTTGTCTTGACACTTATTAGTCGACGTGTCAGACCAGGCCCCACCTGGGCCATTCCATGGCTCCCAGGCAGGTTTCTCCTCTGGTGCATTTGACGGGGACCTGATGAGCCACACTTCTAGCCGTGCACCCAGAACTGCTTTCCTTGAAGGAGGGCGTTTACACATCAGCCACGTCCTGGTGCAAGGGGGAAAAGAAAAGTCACTTCAAAATCAGCTTTTTCCACCTTTAATCTCCTGGGCTCTTAATTTAAATTCCATTCGATTAATGTGAGCTGGGTGGGGGCTGCAATCCTGAACCTGAGTCATCCAGTCTCCACCCTGGACTCAGGCGCCTGACATGAATAATCTCTTCCCTCACCATTACCTTAAACAGGCAGCTGCCCCGCTGTGAGCACAGGAGGCTTCGGGACAGAACTGACCTGGGTTCAAATGAGAGTGAAGCTGCTGCTTATTCTTTGCCAGGGGACAAGGGAGTAGAGCAAGAGAAGGCATGGGCTCCATGGGCGGAGCAGCTAAAAGAAAGTTAATGGAGACCATAAGCAATGGGCCAGACAAGCTTGGCTTCGGAGCCTCACTCTTGCTCTTATTAGCTGCGTGCTTGCTCTCAGGCAAATTACTTAACCTCCCTGGGCCTCAGCGCCTTTGTCAGTAAGATGAGAAGGAAAAAATAAGAAGTAACATTTACTGAACAATTTCAATGTACCATCATCTTAAATGCTATCACCCACTAACTTAATGATAGTTAAGCGTGACGTAGGCCCTACGGTATGGATGAAGAAACGAGGTGAGGTGGTTGGGATGTACGTCCAGGCAGCCTGCTGTGTCCAAGTGTCCGGGGCCTGCCTCATGACCGCGGCAGCATGCGTCTAGAATAATGCCAGACCGTGGTCAGCACCCATTGCTACTGAGAACCGGCCGGGAGTGGGAGCTATGCTTATTCATAAGCAACAGCTGCTAGTGCTTTTTGGGAACAAAGCTGCTCTCACTGGTGTGGTCACACTCGGTGAGCCAATTCCTCCTCCTCGTAGTTTCTTTCTAGTCTTCCTCCCCAGTACTAGGAGGAGAAGGGGGCTGCTTCAGGTAACTGCTTCTATGATGAGCTCACTGAGGGAGAGGAGTTCAGGCCTGGCTAGGAGTGGGGCAGGGGTCTTCACACTCTGACCCCAGGAGGTGTCTGGAAACCACAAGCGTCCCAAAGCTGCTCCAGTGTCCCACAGCCATGGGCTTATCACAGAAATTGTCTCAATGGTTCTCAAACCCTTCCTTGCCTTAATTCAACCTAAAGTTCACCCTAATCCACTCAGTCATGTCTCATTTGAGAAGATATCTCATGAGGATGGATGGGCAAGGACAGCCATATCTCAGAAGAGAGGATGGTAGATGCAAGTGACGTGCGACCCCATTCCCAGCCCAGGGTGAGTGGTAGGGGTAGTCAAGGCTCCTAAGTTGCTCAGCCGCATCAGGGGCTCGATGGTGTCTTCACAACAGAGGCTAGCCTGGTGCTGACCAGAAAGATGGGGCTACGTGGAATGTGTGGGGAGATACCCCACATGGGGACAGCAGGAACGAAATGGAAAACAAAAGACCCATTACTTATAGCATAAACTCATTCTTCCAAAGTGATAGGTAGTGTGGGGATGTGGGGACTAGTACATAAAATTAAGATTCTCTACAGGCTGGATTGCGTTGAGATGGTTCTAGAGGTTCAAGGCATAGAAGGAGGAGCTTGGATAGGACTTCAGCCCCACCACCTCGTCTGCACTGGTGAGATGCATCCTGATGGTCCCTTTGGGGCTTGTGTCTATGGCTAGGCTAAATTCAAGATAGAAGGTGCAGTTGAATCCTCAAGGGCCTTCATCCACTGCTTCAGAAGGTGGTTAGATGGACAGTGCCTGGGCACAAACATCAATGCCTGAGTTCATAGCTGCATTATGCCCAGAGGGCCTGTTTCTCACCTTGAAAATCAAGAGACACAATTGCCACTGGTTGGTACAGATTCCTCATCAGAGGAGTTAGGAGAACTAGGGGATGACCCTGGAGAGCTACGTGAAGAAATCAGATTTTGGAAGTTCAACCATATTTCAAACACACTGGGTAAGCTTTCTGTTTAAAGGTTGCCTTCTAGAAAATTCTCCTATAATGCCAGGAATCATCTCACGCCACAAGTAGGAGCTCATTCCTAAAGACAAAAGCTAATGCCATCAGCTAGATTTTCCCAAATCTTTAATAGTTTCCAGATGTGACAGTATATAAGCTTCTCAAAAATCACTCATGGAATAAAAAAAAAAAAAAAAGAATGACAAAAACATAGAAAAATTTCTTGTTGCTCCTTTTCTTATTAACAGGATAAATCATAAACTTCTCCTGCTCAAATGAGTGAGAGACGGTGCCCTCATATTTCTGAAATGGTCCTAGATGGAATGGAAAACACAGTATCTATTTGTAAAGGATGAAGCAGGCCTGTATTGGACAAGTTTTGTAACCCTGTGAGCCTCAGTTTCTTCATCTGTAAAATGAAACTAGTATTTCTCTTACAAGGCTTACTTTGAAGATTTTGACTGATGACCAACCAGAAGTGCCCAATTAATATTAGTTTTCCCCTCCTCTTTATTGAACATGTTCCAGATGGAACACCTGAACGGGGCACCACCCTCACCTACACACACCCCAGCTGCTCTATGGTGAGGAAGGGTAGAGCAGTCAATACAGGAGGCTCTCTCCTGCACCTCTAGCATATTTTTATTCTCTTCTCCCCTGTCCCTTGCAGACCAGATTAAATGAATGTCCTACCTAGTAAATGCTTCCAAAGTACACAAAAGAGAGTGAAGGAAAAACCCCAGCTAGAAAAGGATCAAAATTTCCTGGTGTTTCTCATTTTTCTTTGTGAGGAAAGCCTTGGGCTTATTTACTCCCTGGGCCTCTGCATCCTCATATGTGAAACTGCCCCTGACATGCCTTTTGCTTTGAGGTTTCTATGGTCACTTGCTTCCCTGCCTAGGTCCTGCTCTAAGTCCTTTAGCTCTTTAACTTACTTATTCTGATAGCAGCCAATGAGGTAATCACCATTTTTCTCCTTATCACGGGTCAGGAAACTGAGTTTGAGTAATGTGCTCAAGGTCACAGAGTGAGCAAGAGGCAGAGTGGGATCCAGGCCACACAATCTAGATCCAGAGTTTACGCTCATTGTGCTGTGTCCCCCTCCACATTAATCACTTAACCAGTATTAAAAGGAAAAAACTGAAGTCAGAAAGGACTGACTTCATGATCTTGCCCTAAGCAAGGTATTTTCACCTACAGTTTCTCTTGGAGAAACACATGTAGCCATGGGCCTTTTCAGAAATCACTCCTTTCCTTGTTTTTCTTTCTCCAGAGGATTTGGAGGAGAAATTCTATCACTCATCCCTTGGTCCTGGGGCTACGCCTCTGGCTTGAGACCCTACAACACAAATTCCGTAGGCACGGGACAAAATTGGGAAGACCCTACATCCACACCTGGGGCTTTGTATGGGCAGAGTCCAAGGATAGCTTGGGTTCTTCAAGCCACAGTCAGGCAAGGGATTAGTCAGGCAAGGCAACAGCCAAAAGTGGTCAGGTTGAGTGAAATGTGCCCGTTCAGGACCCTAGGAAGCAGTGTACATGGGAACCAGCTTGAGTGGCAGTCAGCCCCAGGAGCTCCATATTCTGACCAGTAGATGCCTACTATGAGTGAAATCACTGTAGGAGGGTTCTGACCCTCACTCCATTGCCCGTGCAGCAGAAAGCCATAAACACACTGAACACTATGTAACAGGAGGGCTGGAAGCACTTAACTGGGCTCCTAGCTACTCTTTGGCCCCCAGGACTGGTCCCAAGATCTAAAGAACAGAGGATCAAGGGAGGTACTGAGGCAGGATTCTGTGAACATTTGGAATGAATGGCTATTTGGGCCCAGAGGACATGGGAGGGATGAGACCGGGGCTCTTAATCTGGGATCTGAGGTGGAGGATTTAGTCTCCAGTCCTACTGAATGGTAGGGTTAAAGTTTCTGTTCATTTTGTTCTTCAGAATTGGCCTAAGGATCTTCAGAGAGTACAAGGGACTAACACAGGTAACTGTAGAGGACAGCAGGGAATAAACAATGTGGGGCCTGACACTGTCCTGCCTTCTTAAGTGGGCAATCGGCTGGTAGGAAGTTGATGGAACATTCATAGTAATAATTCTTACCTACCAACAGTAACCATAACAGATTCTAGGGAAACCAATATTCAAAAGGTTATTTTTGTATTGTACCAATCCTAAGTAAGCCAATTAACTGATCATTGGAATCTGGGTAATTTCTACAATTTAAAAGCATAGTTAGTAAGTTTGGAATCAATTTAATGGTCTTGACCAATATTTTTAAAAAATGAAACAGAGTAAACTAGGAAATGTCTATGGATGGTACATAGAAAGATTAACTTTTTTTTTTTTCACAAAACTTTTGTTCCAATTTATACAGAGTCATCCTTGTGCATCTACTGTGTTGTACTTAAAATGTATTTGAGACTGTGAATTTCAGTCAAAACAGATTGATAGTCACTTCTCTAAGCGTTTGCTGAGAACTTATGATGAGTCATGTTCTGTGCAAAGAACAGGGCTTTAAAAGCTCAGCTCTGCTCTAGGGCAAGCTTGGTGGACAGAAGGAACTGACATGCATCCAGTGCCCAGTGTCCTACTGGGGAAAGAGGAAAGCATCACAGAGGCACAAGGAACAGAATGATGGGTACTTCAGGATGGATAGGAGTGCTGGGGTAACCCTAACAAAATGCTGACATTTTATACTGAACATATGATTTACATGTTTACTACCTTCCAAAGAGTCTGATTACATTTGAATTTTCTTTAGGGCATCAGATTTATCCCATTCCCTTTGAGTGGACTTCCAGTATGATCTCATGAAGGCCCAAGAGCTAGAACTGTGGAATTAAATTGATGACTATGATACCATAAAGACACATTTTTTGAGGCTACCTTAAATTTTTCTTTTTTAAAAAATTTTTTCTTATAAAAGATCATCAAATATCTGCATGTGCTTGAAGAAATTTAAACAAATGTCTTGTAAGAATGCAGTGTTCTCTTTAGCCATTTTATGTTTTGCAATGTTGTTGAGAGTCTTTCTCTGAGTCAGGTAATATGGTAATGTCATAACTTTGCTCCCAAATAAAGATGCTACCAAAAAATTGACTTCTGTTTCACAACTACTGTTACTCAATCTCTGAACCTGTCAAATACAGTGTCAGTAGTCTTTTGTACTGTGTAAATCTTGTTTTGCATGTCATCCTAATAACCATCCCAAAGAAACCCTCCAGGCATTTAAGACTAACTCATCAATTATGTTTTCTGGAAGTGGTGTAAATGTGAAAATTGGAGCTGTCAATCAAACTGAGAAAGATTACCATGATGGGAATGTAGCCCATGGGTGTGGTTCCAAAGATGTATATGTGATACCAGAAGCTTGGACAAGGGTCATCATCCACAGAATGTGAAAACTCACCCATCTGTTCTCCAAGGGACAGATAGCCATTTCCAATTGGTAAAATTCTGTCTTTAGTTTAGAATATTCCTTAATGGGTTGCTTCTTTAAAGCAAAGAAAGCAGCTAAGGGAGTTTTGATATATTTAGAGATAAATTATTTTGTAAGCTTATATAAATGCATACATTATTTTACAATAGTCACTTATAGTCTTACTCTGAATTGTGGCTGCTTTATACAAGCTGTCTTCCAAATGGTTGTCACTGTGGTATAATTTTGTCATTTGGTTTTAGTCAAAAGATTTTTTCAAAGGGAGTCATAAACTTTTCACAAACTTTTTATTATAAAAAGTTGTAACTTATAGAATGGGTGTTGAAAGAATTGTACAATAAAAACCAATTTACTTTATGTGTAGGTTCAATAGTTTTTACTCTGTTACTTTATGTATACACATAGATATGCATATACATATAATTATAGTAAATACATAAATATATGTAAATGTAAACCTAAAGTGTAAAATTATATTTATGATATAAATATATTATTTAATATAATATAAATAAAATATGTAAATAAAATACAAATATTATGGTTATAAAATATTACATTATAAACATATATGTATCACTAAATATTTGAAAATAAGTTAGCCATTCAACTACTCCAAGAAGTTTGTCCTAAAAGTGAAAGCAATCTTCCATGTGACTATAATATCAGTATCACAACTAAGAAAATCAATTTTATATCTGGTAACTAGTCCATACTCAAATTTCTCCAATTATTTAAAAATGTTTTTAAGGTTGTTTATTTTCTAAATAAGGATCCAATCTAGGATCATCAAAATCTGTTATGTCTCTTTAGTCTTTTTATATCTGAACCAGCACTGTCTACATATGTATGTAATTTTAAATATTCTAGTAGCTACATTAAAAAATAAAAAAGAAACAGTTTAAATTATCTTAATCATGTATTTATTTAATCCACTGTATTCCAATCATAATGATATCAACATGTAATAGAAATCAACATATTAATAAAAAGTCATACCTTTTTTCATGCTAAGTTTTCAAAATTTGATATTTAACATTTGCTATAAATCTCAGTTACTATCAGCAGCATGTGGTGAAAAGCAACAGATACGGATAGTGTAAGTCCTCCCAACATAATTGAATCTCTGGAACTTTTAAATAGTGCTGATATTATGCATTTTACTTTTGAAAACAAAGTCAACATTCCCTTTAGTCAAAGAGCTGAAAATCATACTTGATTTTCAAGATTTGAGAAAGCTTTTGTTGGATCTAGGCTATTAATAATAGAACATTCCTGTGTACACTGTTTTCTATTTTAGGAACACCAGATTCTTCACTACACATTTACTGTTTTAGATTGCTATAGGAGATCATGGCAAACAAATGGAAAATGGTCCTGCTGCTTTTCAAAATCTGAGACCTAAATAGGCACAGTAAGCAAATAACAGTTTAAGTAACGGACAGTTTTTTAAAAAAATACAAATTAGGAAACTGGAGGTATCTTTAAAAATTTATTAAATAAAGTTTTTTAAGACTGGGAGCACTCTGAATTGGTAATGTTATAGTGAAACTGGCACAATTATACATTGCTCTTAGTATCCATCCATCCATCCATCCATCCATTCATTCATTTATTTAGCATATAATTATTAAGAACATACTATAATAGAAACTTTCCAAGGCACTGGAGATAAATCAGTGAACACATAAGAAATCCCTGTTCTCATTTAGTTTACATTACAATGGAGTCAAGTGAGGGATAGAACATAAACTAAATAACACAAGTCTGTGTGATAGGAAATATGGCAAAAATTAAAGCAAGAAGTGGGGGGTAGGGAGTGCCAAGATGTGGGAGGGAGTGAGATTATACTTTTAAATAGGACATTCAGAAAGAACTCATTGGGAGGTGGCATTTGGAAGACATAAGCTTGTTTTTAAAGCCATGAGATTATATGAGAGCACCAAGGAGTTCTCTTCTGAGGTCTTCTATTTTCTCAATGTAATAGCAAAGTCATCATTTCAGCCCCAGGAAGGGATGGGAGCACAAAGTTCGAAGCAGACGGTAAATTGTATTTAAGTAGAATTGTGGTTTTTCTGAGGACAAAGATGTTAAGGGTTAAGGAAATGCTTTGCAATTCTTATAATGCTAGAAACAAGGCATTTATACTGGGGAAAAGAGGATGGAAGGCAGGAATGGCAAGGGGTAGAGAAAGGAGAAAGGCTCTTTTTCTTTTCCTTTGAGGTTGAAAGTCACTGAAATCATGGGTTTTGGAGGGAGTTAGGGAGACAGCCCACTTTAAAGAGTGGGATATTTGAACTTGAAATTACATAGAGATAACAACTATTGATATGACAAGGTCTAGGACATAATTAGGAGATAAAGTTGAGGACATAATCATTAAAGAAGAAAACTGAGAAACCAAGGCATTGGAAGGATCTTCTCCGTGGATGTAGAAATCACAAAGAGTAAGGACAGAAGTGGTGCTGGACAAGGTGATGATGACTTATTTTTGCTTGTTGGTTTGTGTTGTTTTATTTTTTTAAATTCTAAGGGTGGGGGTGGGGGGCAGAGGCAGAGAGAGAAGCCGTTTCTCTGGGAGCAGGGAGCCTGATGTGGGACTTGGTCCCAGGAACCTGGGATCATGAAGGCAGATTCTTAATGAGCTGAGCCACCCAGGTGCCTCTGCTTTGTTTGTTTTTAAGAAAGAGGAAGAAAGGACTAGAATGGAGTGAAAAGCAAAGACGACATACATCTGCAGTCCCATTATATTAGAGGTAATGGAAGAAAAAAAAAAGCCACCTCTGAAAGGGCCACAAAGAGACATTGTGGAAGGGACAGACTTCCATGAGAACATGGTGAAAAAAGTGTTCGTCATAGTTTTGGAAATCACTTGAAAAGCGATATAGTTTTTCATTTGTGTTTTACAACTCAATGCTTTTGAGTAAATCCACCGAATTGTGCAATCATCTTCCCAACAAGAAACCCTGTATTCATCAGTAGCCTTTCCTCCTACCAGCCTTCAGCCCCAGGCAATCACTAATCTACTTCTATCACTATGGATTTGCCTGTTGTGGACATTTCACAGAAATGGAATCATGCAATATATAGTCTGTTGTGACTGGCTCCTTTCTCTTAACTAGCATGTTTTTTAACACAATTTCACATCGTCTATTAAATTTAAATATCATCATACCCTTTAATACAACATCTGTGAATTCCATTTAAACACTCACATATGCATGTGTGGGCACATACATCTATTACAGCATTGTTTCCGGTGGCAAAGAATTACAAACAATTATCCATCAGGAGGGAAATGGATAAATAAATTATGGATGAGACATCCTATGCCTCCACTAAGGAAGATGAAGGAGTGATATGTGAATAGATCATGATCAAAATTTCATATACATAAATAATAATAATATACATTAACATATGTATAGAGAAGAAAAAGTAATTTGGCAGACAAGTACAAGTTTTTGACAGTGATCACTTTTGGGAGTTAAGGTAATAATACGTTTTTCTCCACTGTATAGTGCTAGAAAGTATATTTGAATAAAGTCCATGTACCTATTTTATGAATAGGAAAAAAAAATTTAAAAAGCAACATAGAAATCAAGAATTACAGGTTGTTTATATAATTGCATTTGATATTCGGGTAACTTATCATAAATGCTAACTCAATAGAAAAAAATGAAATATGCATGATGACGTTTCATGTAGCATTATCCTCTATGGTGTAGACAAACTGGACATAGACCAGGTAAGTGAAATATTATTTATGCGATCCACCAACTTGATGGACTACTATGCAGCTATTAATTTTTTGTGTGAAGACTATAGACTTATGGGGAAGTGCTTGAGAAAGCATAAAGAAAAAAAATGCAGAATACAAAATCCTACACAATATTCTATGCAATAATTATTACAACCATAAACACATGAATAGATATAATCAAAGAGTAAAGTGAAATATAAAATAATATTTTCTTCATGATGGAGTTATTATCTCTGAAAATAAAATGTCTATCCATCTTACATTCTCCAGCTCCGACACATGTTAGAACCCTACGGTCAATGGCCTGCTGGATCTAACTGAATATCCGTGTTCTCATCTCAACTCATTGTGTCTCAGGTCCAGTTACCTTGTGCCATACTTGCTCCTCTGGGGCTTTATAGCATCTTTTAAAAATGAGGAAGTACTGACCCCTTCCTCCCTACCTACCCTTTGCAATTGGAAACGATTTAAATACTTAAGCATAAGTAGTCATGAGAAAGTCTAAGTTCTAATATTTCCCCACATAGCCCCTTGGCTGTTTTCTTCTAAACTGTTGTGTTATTTTGTAAAATATTGTTCTTTCACTTTGCTGGCACCCTTGAACTCATGATTAGCCTGATACGGCCTTTATGCAACTTCTTCACTTAGTAAATTATAACTGTTCTAGGAAATCCCACCCGAAAATTGGAAGCATTTTCTCTATTACGTTCTCTTTATTCCCTATATCCAAATAAAAGAATCAGCTCATTCTCCTTTCTAAACATCTCCCCGTGTTTTGCCTTATTCACATGGACCCCAGTGCTAGCCTGTGCTCTCCTCATCTCTGCCCTAGGTGGGGAGGTAAGTCTTCTCACTCCCGTCTCTATCTTCCACCTCTTTTTGGCTCCAATTCAATCTACCTTCTCCAAATGCTGCCTTTAGCATCTTATCTTGTTGTTCAAGATCTTCCAGTGTCTTTCCAATGACCTACTTCTCAACCGCAAAGTCCTGGCCTCCCAGGTTAGGTTACCTTAAAGGGAGAACTAGTTCATTTATTTAGGTTCACCTTTCCCACTCTTCACCATAAGTCGCTGTCCCAGGGAGTCTCCACATGACCTGCCTCTGAGCTTTGCTCAACACTGTTTTGTCACCTAGCGTGACATCTTACTTTTGCAAATCCTGCCCAAGAACTTCCATTACTCCTTTATCCTCTATTTCTACCTGTCTCCTCTAATTCAGAACACACGATACCTATTTTCAGGTCACATATTATGGTATTACGTTTAATCATTTGTTCACAGAGGTGTCTTCTGTAGAAGAAGAAAGATTTTTCTAAGCACTTGGTTGGTTCTGTTTGACATAGTCCTCCAATTGTTTAGTATCCACATCTTGCCTAACTAGTTCGTCTATTCTTATAACACATGCAAATTAGTTATTTGTTGGATTATAAGAAGAAAATAAAATCTAAGAGGAAGCAATTGCATGTGAAATATCAAAAAAGAGATACAAATCGAAAGTATTCTTGGACATGAGACTATGAAACATAAGAAAGCTGTCAGCAAAAATGAACCACTTTCTTCACTGTCCTGGCTCAGTTCCTTCTAATGTAGCCTGGCGCCACTGATAATAAAGGTAATCAGATTTTTTTTTTTTTTAAGGTAGGGAGGGGAAAACTTTATCCAAATCTGAATGTTAAATTTTCACAGATCATTTCATTTTATGATATTTAGGCACTGGAATATTCTCAGTTGACTTAGCAAATAGTAAATGGGAATTTGCCAATATATAGTCAGCAAATATTCACCAGTCTTGCAATCAGTGTTGATTAATTACCATGAAAGGATATCAGATTTAGTCAGGAATCTGAGGATGGTGGTTTTATCCTCTTTTTATTTTCTTTTTCTTATTAAATTTCAAAATGGCAACTTGTACTTATTTAATATAAAATAACTGCTTCAGGTGTGTAGGTAGAGCCAACATATTTTCTTCCTATGTTAAACTTCACTGGAATAGATGTCTTTATTCTACAATAATATGTGCATTTTAAAATTTGAAAACTCAGGGAAAAAAATTAGACCTCTATCTGCTTGTTGATCCAATTTCATTCTGTTGCCTTTTTATTTTTTTTTTATGCCTGTTGGTATCTTCACATTTCTTCTGAGTGCATTCATTTCATTTTTCTTCCTCCTCTTCATATCTTGTAACTACATATATACTTATGTCTATTTATTTAAAGACTATTTCCCTGTTCATGAACAGAATTGTGGTTTTGTTATAAAATGTAGTCAATATGTAAAATGTAAAGAAGGAAATGAAAGCTACCCATGACTCTACTTTAACAATTTTTCTAGGCTTGAATAATATTACATAGTAAGTCAACTATATCACGTCACACAATTATCATCATAAGGATTTTCCATGGTCTCAAATATCACTTAAAAAGCATGATTTTGGGCAGCCCCAGTGGCTCAGTGGTTTAGCACTGCCTTCAGCCCAAGGCGTGATCCTGGAGACCCGGGATTGAGTCCCGCATCGGGCTCCCTGCATGGAGCCTGCTTCTCCCTCTGCCTGTGTCTCTGCCTCTCTCTCTCTCTGTGTCTCTCATGAATAAATAAATAAAATCTTTTTTTTTAAAGCATGATTTTTAGCTATGGTATAATGTTTTACTGTATATAAAGTTTAGCCATCCCTTTTATGACCATCTACGTGGTTTCTGATATTTAGCTATTAAAATGTTTGTGATAGTCTTTTTTTTTTTCAAAGTAAAGTTCTGATCAAATTTTTTTGGTTATTCTTTAGGATAAATTCTTAGAAATGAAATTCCTAGAAGATTCTTGATACGTCTTGAAAACATACTTTCTAGAAATTTGTACTTAAGAATTCCCTATAGGTATTTCCACAAGAATTCTAGGATGATGTATTTTTCACTATACTATATTCCTTCCCAGTATAAGGTAAATGATTATTAAATTCAACAGTTATTTCTTTCATATGTTTTCTTCTGCTCCCATGGCCACGGCTACTTCTTCTGGCTGATATATCCAGGCCCACACCTTCTGCAAACAACTAAATCTCTTTTCTGTTTTTTCCCTTTGCCTTCCCTACCCTGGCCATTGGTGCTTCCATCCATCTAATTTTCCTAAGCCAAAACTTCAGAATCATCCTTGAAAATCATCCTTCCTTCATCTACCTTTGTTTACTCTAACACCAAAGTGTTTTTTGCATCACACTCTTTCCACTTCCATTTCCGGAGTCTAGCTTGTCCGTACTCCCACATTCCTAACTTGGTTTCCCACCACCAATGTCCCTGCCTTCAAACTTTCCTTCTTAAACTCCCCCGATGTACAGTTATTTCCAGCCATCCCTCATGCCTATGCCACACAAACCACAGACTGTGTCTCTTCCACGACCTCTCATTGTGTTCATTCCTTTTCTCTTGATGGACTTCTTTTTCCTTTTTCCTCATTGGAAACTCGTTTTTCAACATCAGTTCATACGTCAGTACTTTTCACAGCTGATACGACTCCTTAGACCACAAAAATTCTTAACTGGACTTCCCTTTTGCTAAAGTAGCCACCATGTTGTTAATATCTACTTGTCGATGTGATTATATTTTCCTTTGAGCTCTTTGAGGTCAATATTTGTGAATAGATCATCCTTATGTCACTTTTGCCAGCCAAAAGATAGCGACACCCAATTTTTCAGCATGCAATGCAGGCTTCAACATGTTTGTTGTGTTGTTCTACATGCTTGTGTGTTGTTTTCAGTAGTATTTTATTTGCCTGGCTCAGGTTGTGATGATTTGTATTGGCTTTCTGTGAATTCATTGGTCATCCTTTAAAGCTATCCATAAAATTTAATCTGTAGCAGAATATTTACGTTGCCTGAAGAACCATATCATCCCATTTCTGATCCATTGCTTAGATGTAAAACATTTTAGTAGCCAGGAAGGGCAGAAGCTTGAAAATGTTCTGTTCAGAGGATCCAAGAACAGAAACAACTAAGGTTCGTTATTTTGCATGGTCAATTGATTGCGTATTTCCCTTCATCCTTAAAAATGGTCAACTCTTACAAACAAGCGATTAAGCCATGAGTCCTTCGGAGAAACTGGAAATATCAAGAGGTAGCAAATGACAGTGACTTCTGGGTTCGTAATAAAGATTACAAGTCGACCCATTGAATGGTTTTCATTATACTAGTAGGATATTATGTGGTCTTTGGAGAAGATCATTCCATGGTAAATTTCAAACTGTCATCCATACATTGGTTGATTGTGGTTTTGCTGTTATGATTGAACTTATTTTTCAAATGCTGACTATAACAGTCTTTCTTTTCTTCTCTTTTTGATTATAACCATAAATGTTCTAGAATGGATATGCTAATATGAAAGGTTTAATGGGTTCTGCAACAGGAAAACCAATTTAAAATATTTCCTTTTGGTCAGAATTTTTTTCCTTTAGTTGCAACAAGGTTTCAGATTTCAGCTTGGGGTTTAATGTGCAGGCAGGAAAGGGTTTTTATCAACTCTAATTCTGGTGAACAAATCGATGACTTCCTGGATACTAGTATCATTTTTTAGATTAATACTCTAAGTGTATGAGCCTGCCTTATCAGATAACTTGAACAAACATTCTGTCCGCACATTAATTGCTATTGAGGGTTAATGTTATTTATAAAATGAGATCAATATGATTTCTATTGCTCATTAACTGAGATGTTCTGGGCTCAATTCTGTTTTATTTTTCAATTAAGTTCTATTGCTTTTCCTTATTGGCCCTTGAAAAATAGCTGTGGAAACAAACTTAATCATTCTGAAAATGTCAGAGTCAACAAAATGCCCCTAATGGAAACCCCTATATATGAACATAAAAATGAATTCAATGTTCAATCATTGGAAATCACAAGATAGTTTATATATCTATCCTTTATTCTGCATTCTTTTTAAAAGTGAGTGACTTTCTGTCAGTTGTTCATTTCCTCCTCTGCATAAAGTCAAAATCTTCATCGTGCTTCTCTGATTGCTGGTAAATGTGGGACCACCAGAAAGGCAAATACTGCAAGGAGGGGTAAGGTTAAAGTCCAGAAAGACCTCACTATCCGAAGCCTGTTGGTCCCTCTCCTCCAGGCTCTGTGTTTGGCTGAGCAATTGTCTCCAAAGATGCCCACATCCAAATCCTTAGAACTTGTGACTTGTCACTTTTTCTGGCAAATCAGCTTAAGGATTTTTTTGATATGGGAAGATGCTCCTGGAGTATCCAGATGGGCTTTCAATGTAATCACAGGTGTCCTTATAAGAGGGAAGCAGGAGGGTCAGATAGAGATGTGACTATAATACAGACCAAAATAGAGGTTGGGGCATCCAAGGAACGCGGGCAGCTGCTAAGTGCTGGGAAGGCAAGTAAATGAATTCTCCCCAAAAGCCTTCAGGAGAGCCAGCCAGGGTAACACTGTGATTTTAACCCAATGAAACCCATTTTGGGTTTTGGACTTTCAGAACTGTTAGACAATAAATGTGGACTGTTCCTAAGCCACCACGTTTGCGATTAATTCCTTGCAGCAGCAATAGAAAACCAATACAGGGCCAGGAAGGCTTCAGACATATGGGTTTCTGAGCGGATCACTAGAGCTGATCAATAAAGGAATCTTTTATGAGTGTTAAGTGCTCTTAAAGAAATAACTTACCTGAGAAGGGTGAGAAATTTACTTCTTTAAGGGCACTTTTAATAACCTGACTCATTGATCTTTGTGTCTGGTTTTGTGTCCGTACCACACTGTCTTGATGATTACAGTGAACACTCACCGTTTACGTTGATGTGGAAGGAATTGAAGGGACTTATGCTGACCAAAATAAGTCAAACAGGGAAAGACAAGGATCGTATGATTTCACTCATATGTGGAATATGAGACTGCAGAGTATCAGAGGGGAGGGGAGAGAAAACTGAAGGGGGAGACGTCAGAGAGGGAGACAAACCATGAGGGACTCTTGACTCTAGGAAACAAACTGAGGGTTGCTGGGGGGGGGGGGAGGACGGGGTACCTGGGTGATGGGCGTTAAGGAGGGCACTTGATGTGATGAGCACTGGCTGTTGTATGCAACTGATAAATTATCGAACGCTATATCTGAAACTAATGATGTACTATATGCTGGCTGATTGAATTTAGATAAAAAAATAAAAAAAAAAAACAAGAAAAAGAAACAAAATATTTAAAATAATAACCTGACTCACAGCTTCTGAAACACATGGGTAAAAGCACTATTTCAGGTCTGCGCCAGCTGAACATTGTAGAAACTGCCTTTTTTAGGATCTTCCTCAAAAGCTGTCCACTAATAGTAGGTAAATATGATGAAATTTTAGAAGTAGGCTTACCTGGTCTCTAACTAGGTTTGCCTGGTCTCTTCTAGGAAAATGTTTTGGTCTTTAGGAGGATTCTAGGAGGGTGGAAATGATATGTGTTTTTCTGATTATTTTTTTACTCACCATTTTAATTTTTCTTAGGCCAATAAGTTTTATTTTCTCTATAAACTGATAAAGCTTGGGGGCACCCGGGTGGCTCAGTGGGTTAGGTGTCTGCCTTTGGCTCAGGTCATGATCTCAGGGTCCTGAGATTGAGCCCCCACATCTGATTCCCTGCTGAGCGGGCGATCTGCTTCTCCCTCTCTCCCTGCCCTCTCCCTGCTCTTGCTCTCTCTTTCTCAAATAAATAAATAAAACCTTAAAAAAAAAACTTATAAAGTTTGCTTCTTTGAAGGAAGGAACACTTATTACCCACAGCAATCACACTGTGAAGTAGAGAAATTACATCTATTGTAGTTCCTATTTATACATTAAAGTTTCTCCACTGAAACGTCCTCAGAGAGAGAACTTTCTGGATAATTTTATAAAAAAAGATACTCAAAATATTTAAAAAAGAAAAAAAAAGATACTCAAAATATAGCAAGATTTAGCCCTCACAATATGGATAAAATGTTGGCCAATGCAATCTTCAGTTCATGTCCCTTTGAGCTACATCTTTTGGATTTCTTTAGGAGAAAGATCAGTGTCATAAAGAGGAGCTGTGTCAAAAAAAAAAAAAATTTAAAAGGTGGATTTTGGAGTCAACCTCCAACCTCAGCTGAACCATCTACTCTCAACACTACCATATACTGAGCCTCAGTTTCCTCAGCTGCAAGAGAGAAATTCCCATCAGTGGTTGTATTAAACATATCAAGTAGATATAAGGTACTTAATCCCTGAGTCCCAGCCTTGGCTCTGTCATGAACTAGGAGTTTGGGTTTGGACTAATTTCTAAGTTCCTTTTTATGGAACTCAAGTAATAGGAACTAAAGATTGGGAGTTATTATTATTACATTGGATAGCTATAGATTCATTCGGAGATTTGAAAAAAAAATTTGTTTAATCTCTCAATCTCTAGAAAATAGCTCACAGAAAATGTTTGTTGGTTGTATGGCGGGTATTATAATAAACCTTTTCTAATTTTCCACAATGGTGACAGGTGAGTTCTTTTATTTACCCATTGTATAATTCTAAAAGGAAACGTTAGGGAAGGTTAAAGGATTTGCCCAAAGCTGTAAGCTTAGTTGGTGGTACAGCCAAGAATCAAGCAAAGCAGAGGGCTTCTTGCATGCAGGCAGGTTCTTGACCTCCTCTCTAAACCTCATGCAACAGTGGCTGGTGCTAGTTCTACAAATATGCAATGAATTGGCAGAGACAGAGCACTACCTCACGATGTGCCTTTTCCTAACCAAACCTTCACTGCAGCTTCCTCATCTGAGGGTATATGTAATCATAATCATCAATAAATTGCACACCGTTTCTAAAACAAACCCCTTGCTATTTTTTTTCCAAGTCAATCTAAGAAAGAAAATGGAAGCAGAGTGGGGCACAATCCCTTAGTCATTGCTGCATTCAAACTTCCCCCCCAAGATACCTTTTTTATAAAGCAAGACAACTCGATGGCTTTTGTTCGAACGCGCTGGCTTAGAGGAACGCATATCTGACGCCTAACAGTGCATCTATCCTTAGTAGATGTCAACTTATTTTCATGGAGTAGCCCCTAGAAACAAGCACCCGCTTTCCAAATATCTAGTATCAGGAAATACCTGCATACATCCTCCCCAGGCACTAACATTAGATTACCTGAATTCAGACCAAATGTGGGAATGGCACTGTGCTGCACAGAGTGTAGATATTTGGTAGGCCCAAACACTAAACTAGGCGAACACTAACAATAAATCGAATATAGATGCTGGCAAAATGAGCTGTTCTGATTGGCTTTTTCAGAACTGGATTTTGTCTTTTGGTATATAGCTTTACTGCACTTTTTAAGTATGAAAATAACTTTTTAAGGTTCATTGGATTCACTAATGAATAATTAATAGTTGCTGCCATTTATTAGTTGCTTACTGTGTGCTACATGGTATATTGGATGCTTTACCTATGTCATCTCATTTAGTCCTTCTAAATATTCCGTGATATCAGTGTTATTTTTGTTATGCAGATTGGAAAACTGAGGGTCAGATCACACTAAAGTTAAAAGTCATGCAAGTTTTGAATAACAGATGTAGGATGTGAACCTAAGTCTGTTTAAATGACAAAACTATGCTGGTCTCACTGTTAACAGTGCCTTTTTTATAAATGAGTCATTTTGCCTTTGAAGGGAAGGAACCCTATACTGAGGGTTGGGGTTTTTGTGGGGCCTGGAGCAATAGTTTCCTTTCCTTACTTGTCCTTTGGAATACCAATGTGATGACATAATTGATCGGATTTTTCTTTTAGGTCTAGTGATCTCCAGAAACATAAGAATTTGAAATGTACACAAGCATCCAGAGACTCACTCACTCTCTTCCTACTACAAGCAGCGTAAGACCTGACTTTTAACAACATGCAGTGGACTAGGGACCAGTTTTCCGTCTCATCTGGAAGACTTTCGATAGGAAACGGGAGGGGTGAATAAGAACTGAGCCAACCTTACAGGGGCCCAATCTTTGGTTCTAACTCGCTAAGCCATCCCCTTAAGTGAAGAGATTATAAATCAGATAGAGTAAAGATGTTCTCCTCTGATCCAGTGGCTGATGTGTTCTCCTTTAGACAATTGCTGTGCTGAGTAGAGGCCTAGGAATAAAACCCTTCCAATTTACCATTTAATATGGTAAAATATAAATGAGGGACCATCTTGCACAAACTCTATTCCTAAGATTATGTTTTATTCATTTATTATTTCATTTTTATCACAGTCTAATTTTTTTCCTATAGATATGATGGTATCCAGTACTTCTCAAGGTTGTGTCTCAAGGCATGAATGAGAAACATCTTGCTGATACTTATGACTTTAGAAATTTTCCACTAAATTGTAGCTATCCTAAAAATTGATTAAATTGAAACTTTAAAAGAATATTGCGTGCAAGTCATTCTGATCAGATGCTTCCTCGTATAGTTTTTCTGTTTGTGTATGAAAGCCATATGACAGCAATCATTACCTCCAACAAGTTGTTTCTGTTATTAGAAATTTAACACTATGTTATGGGCCACTTGGGTGGCTCAGCGGTTGAGCATCTGCCTTCAGCTCAAGGTGTAATCCCGGGTCCTAGGATCGAGTCCCGCATCAGGATCCCTGGGAGGAGCCTGCTTCTCCCTCTGTCTGTGTCTCTGCCTCTCTCCCTGTGGGTCTCTCATAAATTAATAAATAAAATCTTTTTAAAAAATAAACATTCTATTTATTTAAAAAAAGAAATTTAACACTATGCTGTATTTCCAAGTATGGCCTTCCTCTAATATAATAATTGAATAAAATATTTAAACTATATTTAATCTTATATCTTATCACTCTATTCTGATTGTTTACCTAGAATAAATCAAAAAATAATAATCAATAGTTTTAACGATTGATGTAATTTTTATGTTATGTCTATTCTTGAGAGCAGATTGGTTGATCTAGAGATAATTTGTCCATTATGGTAGCCACTTAGCTACATGTAGCTATTGAGCCCCTTACGTGTGGCTAGTCCAAATTGAGATATGTTTAAAATACAGATTTTAAATGTAAAGCACACCAATAAGTTTTAAATTGATCGTATGCTGAAATGATAGTATTTTGGATATATTGGGTTAAATAAAACATACTATTTAAGCTAAGTTTACTTTTTTCCCTTTTAGTCTTTAAAAATGTGGCAACTAGAAAATTTGAAATTACACATGTAACTTGCATTTTTGCTCTTGTTCTATTTCTGTTACACAGTACTGATCTAGAGTCTCTTAGTAAATGAAAGACTCTTTCTGGTTTTTTCAGCCATCTGAAAAAATCAGAATGATTCTTTTAACCCCGTCTGACTCAGGGTAACCATCACTCACTCACTTGCACCACTCACTTGTAAATCATACCCTGGTGGCAAAACACATTTAATTCACCTTCCAAACGGGCTCTCTTTACAAGCAGGGAGTGACTTTCTTTGGAAAAAATGAGGCTTAATAATCTTAATTGATAGTAATGCTAATAAACTAAAGGGGGGATTAATTTACAATTATGGTGTGTAAGGAACAAGCAATAGAAAGCTCTGAGAATGTATCATAATATATGCTGCGTATAACTTAATACTATACTATTATAATATAAAAGTACATGATTATATATCTGTCTTCATGTTTGCCTTCTTAGCTACTGGTAAATTGGCAGAGGTTTAAAATGTAAAATTAGGTTTTTAACAGTTAGACATAATTAGTTATAAAATTCTTCTCCTATCAAATCATTAAAACATGCTCACATGCAATGACTTGTAAAAATAATCCCGTCTTGTTTGCCTGGGAGCTGGTGGGTATCTCCTTTCTGCATCAGTGTCCCAGGGTAGAACGGCAAGCGTTCTCTGAACTGAAGAAGTGAGGCTGGATTTTTCATTCTGACAACTCCCCGCGACAGGGCGTTACAGATCCTTGAAGACCATGTTCTTGTGCCCATCGAGATGCCCGGAGTGGCCAAGATTGGGTGTTTTTGCCATTTACATATGATGCTATTTTTGTTACAGCACTAATAGTTTGTTTTCATGCTTGTGCAGACCAACAACTCATCTTGCCAAGTTGTTGCTTTGTTCTTTGTGAGTTGTGTGATCATCGTTCATCTCTGCCGTCTAGAGAATGCTCCTCCTTAACTTCTTTTCCTCTATTAAAGACAAACTCGTAAGGGTGTCCTAAGTCCTTCCAGACAACATTAAGTTGAAACAGAAGGGGAGGGAAAAATTATATCAGTTTAGTAAACGTGATAAGTCAAAAAGAAAGGAGTCAAAATATCCAGCGATGGGCTGTTACTTTCAAAAGCACTTTCATGAAATGACATGCTTTAATGATTAAAACAACCATAAATGCTCCATTAAACAGTAGCTACTCTCGTTATAGAATAGGCATGTTATAGCAGCAGATTAGTTTTATTTACAAACTTAGATATTTTTCTTTGGTTCATAAAAAATCAATGTTTGAAGTAACTAGAATACTGTCCATGTGGTTTGCATGCCAGAGTGGTTGCATGAGATGGCGTGGTGGTTTAGGGCAGCATGATTTAGCTGACCAAGTGGTATTTCACTCTGTTTCCACTGAAAAGAGGCAGCCGTAGTCATGTGGCTTTCCCAGGATATGGACTCAAAGTGATGGCATTCTAAGAAGGCCATTGACCTGGGTTCAAGTCCCTTTGAAGTATTCCACAGGACTGTAGCCCCACAGGTTTCACCACAATACTATTGCCCGGGAAGAGCCTCTGGACTCATTTCAGTAAAAGGAAAAAGCAACAGCTTTGAGCACAAGTGACCCTCGTATGGATTAATCCCTTTGCCCTCCTCCTAAGTTTGGGCATAAGGCTTGGAGTTCTGGGCCGCAATACTTCAACTTGTCAGGTGATCTCCCCTTTCGCTCCTTGTCCTTTTTGGCCTCCTCGGCTTGCAGAACCCACAGTGCATTCATGGGGAGAAGTTTCCAAGTAGCTTGACTGGGGGGTTCAAGGGCCCGGGCTCTGGCAGTTCCCACAGGATGCCTGAGGTCACAGAGACCACGCCGGCTCTACCGCACCCTGACCTCGAGTCACCGCGCAAGCCATGAGCCACGTGGAGTCTCCGAGGAGCCTCTGTCTCAGGCTGGTATGGGCACCCCAGACTCACATGGATGTCTGTATTTTCTAGCAGAAAATCTTCAGATGGTTCATTCAGGAAGGGCGGGGCTGTGAAGACATGCTATGATCTTTGGCCCGGACATATTTTTCTGATTTTCTTCCTGATTTTTTTTTTTCCTACTTTTCAAACTTTGCTGTATGCATTGGGTGTACAACCAGTGCCTCGTTCGTCAGCTTTCTTTACCAACTCCATCCCTCTCCTAGACCTCTATTTCTAATTATGATACTGTCACTTTTCATCACCCAGGGTGATCTTTGACACTTTTCTTTACTTTTTATCTCGCCAAATTCACAAAGAACCAATTGCCAAATCTCACAAATTTTCCTTTTATATTTTCTATTTCCTCTGCCATCACTCACTTGGATCCAGGCCCTATTCATCTCATGCGTGGAGCATTATAATTGCCTCCTGACTCATCTCCCTGTTTTCCAAAAGGTCCCTGCTTAGATCCGTTCTTCACCCCTCTGTCAGGCTAGCCTTCCTCAGGCCCTTGTGGTCATTTTGATAATCCACTGTGTGAGGACTTGGAGCCTCCTATGGGATAAGCTCCAGCTTGACATTCAAGACTTTCCAGTGTGAAACTTTAATCTTAGCTCTTGCATCTCCCTAGGTGAAACCTTTACCTAAAACTCTATTCCCACATTTTTTTTAGCCCCAGGTTTTCCCTGTGTCTGTGATTTCTCTCCCATCATGCCTCCTAACAGAATTGTTTCTCCCTATTTTCATTCACTGCTCACTCATGTGCTGGTTATACTCACCTCTCCCATGAAGCTTCCTCATGATCCCCGCTCATAACAATCTCCTCATACTCCTAATTCATGGCTCTCATGCAGAGAGTTGGGTACTGCTTTTTGATATCTCTTACTTTCTGCCTTGAAAAATCTTATTTCACACATGTTTTGTTCATTTACTTTCACCTATGTACGTTTTTATTCCCCACAAAAATATATATTCATAAACAAAACTCCTTGAGATTCTTAGATTCAGGGATTTTTGTTTCAAATAGTCAAGGTTCATCTTTCGATCAGCCATGAGTCATTCCTCTAATGCCCTTGCTTGTGTTACTTGATTATTTTACTCCTCCTCTGGACATCAATGAGAGTTTGTTTAATAAGCAGTTTACTTGTATAATGTTCTGATAAAGTAGTAAAATTTCTAGTGTCTTGTTTTCTGTGTAAAAGTTTTTTTTTTTTTTTATTAGCTATTAGTTTCTGCTTCATTAACAATTGCTTTCTAAAGAGAGTTCATCCCATTCATGGGAATGGTGTGATACTCCAGAGCATCTTGCAGGGATTCAGTATATCATCCTGGGAGCAGTAAAGGAAAAAGCTGAGTTGCTCTAGGTGACACAGGGAGAGGAGAAGGGGATAAGAGCCAGAGGAAGACCCAATAGGACAGGCAATGAGGGAAGAAGAGGGAGGGACAATACTATGAGTAGCGAGACAGAACCTGGTGACAGAAGTACTGCAGCAGGATTTGAGAGGCTGTTTGATGTGGGATGGATGGCTCACCTTCATCTTCAGCATCAAGGATCTTCAATAAGGGGACATGGTTTACTGATACTCTTGTAATAATGGGTTACTCAGGGGAATTTAAAAGGTTGTTGAGTTTTATGTCTGGGCCAACAAAATTCAAAGACTGAAAAAGCTAACTCTGGGCTCTGGGTCACATCTAAAGACTCTTAGTGTTAGTAACTCCCAAAGATGTCCCTGGTCTTCAGATGAGAGACGTGAAAACAGTTTATATTGATGTGGCACTAAAATCCTTACAAAATCCTTTCATCCTAACAGAATCCCTGTGAAACAAGGGGTAGATTTTAGTAATTCCACATTGCAAGCTTAAAAATGGAGATTCAGAAAAGTTAAGTCATGTGCCAAAAAGGATTTAAGGCTGTGATCTTGTTCTTTTCACTTAAAATTTAGTGCTAGCTCCATAGTATCCCTTCTTTCTCCTTTTCCTCCTTTGCTGTTATATAGCTGGAATCTAAAGGCAGACTTGCTCTGCTATAACTCTTTGTGTTTGTTGGTTTGCTTTCAGGAAAACAGTCACCCTGCTTTTCTTTTGTGTATGAACCCTTGTTCTGAATCTTCAGTCATTAAAATGTTTGGCTACCTGTTACCCTCTAGGTTTCACGATATACGTTGCCAAAATCTGAATTTTACATGTAAAAGTATTTACACACGAAGTTCACATTCTGGTTTTTGCTCATTTCTGTTTACTCTATCATTTTCTATCATTATCTTCTTTATTTTTTGTCAAATAAATTTTATGAACAACTATGGCATTATTATTGTTAGTAGTATTTCTAAAACTGCATTCTACTACTTTGGTTTATGGATTGTTCCTTTTCTTCTGTGTCATTTGTCTCCATGTAATTGTAAACTTTTCTATCTCACACAAGCCCTTCTGAATCTTAAGTCTATGAATCCCAGGACCCTGTTTCTAGCTCCATCTTGAAATATATTACTAGATAAAGACATTAATTTTTTCCCTGGCATATTTATTTTTTGTCACCTAATCACAGGGTCAATTTCCTCATTGGAGATCATCAGTTATCTTTTTAAATGCAAATAATTGTTTCTCTTTAATTTTTTCCTTATATATGCTAGAGAGAATAAGAAAATAGACATAATTTATGCTGTATCACTGGTTAAAATAAATGTATTTTAAAAATTAGTTCTTGTTATTTGTAGTAGGATAAATTCACAAAAACTTAAATGTCCAATCTTTACAGAAATTGTTAAATAAACTATTGTAACAGCTTTAAAACAGATAATGAGCCTTATGAAGAGCGATTTGATAAAAATTTAAATTCTTTATCCAGGGAATCCCAGTTCTAAGAATCTATTCCCTGGAAATCATCAGAAATATGGTTAGGATTATACACATGGATGCCTCCAGAGTATGATTTATAAAGATAAAAAATTGGGAACAGTTAAAAGGATAATTGTGTAATTAAATACCAGAGTTATAAAATTCTGTTTTTGAAGATTAGATTTAATAAAAATGTTCATGATACAATGTTGAATAAAGAAAATTCAGGGTATAAAAATATATGTACATTTTTTATTGCAAGTTCCTTCTATATTTAATAAATGATATTAACTCAATTGGAAACAAAGTACTTCTCATTATATATTTGTGCTTATTTTGCCTAAAATGAGAATTAAATTACACTATCATTATATTCTTCTGCTTTTCATTTTAATAATAATAATAATAAATGGCATCTGTTTTTGTAGCATTTATTCAAACACAAAAAAGTATGTAGGAAAGAAATGCTGTCTCTGTTATCCTGAAATAAATCCCCTAAGCAACACAGAGTAGGTTAAGCATGGAAAAAGAAGTAGGTAATCTAGAGCAGTGACTCACCCATTCTAAAAGGGCCCTGGCCCTCCTGGACTCATCTACCAATTAACATTTCACTGGTGAGCAGGTGTGTGATGTGAATAGAAATGAGGAAGACATTTAGTCAAAATGAGGTTCAAAAAAGAACTTGATTTTGCAGACCCTTTTATTATGAAGTGCTTCAGAGAAGGGCGTGGAAGGCTTAAGCAAAGATTTAAAAGACTTCTTGCACTTAGTTTCTACCAAAGAGAATTCTGAACAGTGAAGCCAGTGAAACAGAAACAGATGGCTCAAATTTTCTTTGAAATGTAGACAGATTGAAGAGGGAGAAGTTTGGCAAAAATACATTTGGGGTTTGGCCAAACTGAAAACATTTGAGAAATGGTATGAAACACTGGAAAAACATTAAAGCACTTGAATACTCACACTAAGTGTAAAGTGATGGATACACAAAGAGAAATGGAGCTTAGAGATCAGGCCACAGTTTCTGGTCAACCATCCCAGCAACTGTTCCATTCTGGGGCAGGACTGGCACTGACGGCTGGTAGTTCTATGTGCCGTGGAAATTACCTGCAGCTGAAAGATGCATGTGACTGAAGCTGCTTGAGCAACTGAAACACCTCAGCCGAGTCCATGGAGACATTCTTCTCAAGCACACATGGCATTCTCCAGGATAGATCATAGCTTAGGCCACAAACTAAGTTTAAATAGTTTTAAAAGATAGATATCACACCAAGTGTCTTCTCTGGTCATATCAGGACAAACTTAGAAACTAATAATGGAAAAACTGGAAAAAAATCATAGATTTGTGGAAATTCATCAGTATACTCTTAAGAAATTGGTGGATCAAGGAAAAAAGTCATGAGGGAAATTAGATAATACTTAAAGATAAATGAATATGAAATCACAACATATCAAAACTTATGGGACACTGTGAAAGCAGTGTCAAGAGGGAAATTTATAGCAATAAATGTTGATATTTTAAAAAGAAGAAAAAACTCAAATTAATAAGCTAACTTGAGAACTTAAGGAACTAGAATTACCACTATCAAAAAAAATCAGAAAACAACAATACTGATAAGGATACAGAAAAATTAGTATCTTTACGCACTGAGTTGCAAATAGTTTAGCCACTATGGAAACTATGGAGGTTCCTCAAAAAATTAAAAATACGACTACATTATAATTAAGCAATTCTACTTTTGGGTATAAACCCAAAAGAATTGAAAGCAGACTATTGAAGAGATATTTGTACACCTGTGTCCATAGCAGCATTATTTACAATTGCCAAAATGTGGATGTAACCCAAGCCTCCACTGATAGGTGATGGATAAACAAAATGTGATGTTTACATACAATAGAACATTGTTCAGCCTTAAAGTAGAAGGTAATTCTGACACATGCTATGACACAGATGAAACTTGAGGACACTATGCTCAGTGAAATAACCCAGTCAAAAAAAGAACAAATACTGTATGATTCCACTTATATGAAGTTCTCAGAGTAGTCAAATCCATTGAGATTGAAAAAGGAGAATGGGGGTTTCCAGGAGTTGGAGGAAAGATGAAATAGGGAGTTCATATTCAATAAATATAGAATTTCTGTCTTTCACAACAAAAAGAGTTCTGGAGATGGATGGTGGTGACAGTTGCAAAAACAATATGAATGTACTTAATACCACTGAACTGTACACTTAAAAATGGGTATGGTGACAAAATTTGTTACATGTATTTTATAATTAAATTAAAGATGTTATTTATTTATTCATGAGAGACACATAGATAGAGGCAGAGGCAGAGGCATAGGCAGAGGGAGGAGAAGCAGGCTTCATGCAGGGAACCCGAAGTGGGACTTGATCCCGGGCCTCCAGGATCATACCCTAAGCCAAAGGCAGATGCTCAACCACTGAGCCACCCAGGCATTCCTGTAATTAAAAAAAAAAAAAAAAATTAGTAAAATAATGAAACTTAAAAAGTAATAAAAAGCTTAAAAAATAAAGTTATGTAGAGCAAAATGTACCAAAAGTAGAGCAAAGTGACAAAGATATATAAAATGATGAAAGAAAATTTATGAAGATTATATGTCCAACATTCAAATAACAGAATTTCCAAAAAGCAGAAAAAATAAAGGGGAGGAAAATCAATAAAGGAATTTTGATAATTCCTTACGACTGAGGTACGTAAGTTTCTAGGTGAAGAAAATACCAGCGCCAAAACAATTCCTGAAAATTGAGCTATGTCAAGCCAAATCATTTTGAAATTTAAAAACAATGAGGGCAAAATATCCTAAAACCTTTCAGAAAGAAAACCAAAACAAAGCAGCAACACCACCAATAAATTAGAAGGAAGGAATAGGAATTAGATTTCAGCTTAATTTTTTACCCAACAGCAATGTTGGGTAAAAGATTACAAAGAAACAACACTCTTAAAAATCTGAAGGAAAATGATTTTCAATCTAAAATTTTATTCCCAAACTATCAATTCAGTGGGAGAGGAAAGATATCCTTTAACACCCTTTTTAAAAGAAGTAATGGAAATGTGTCCCCTCCCACCCCGCATCCAAATAAAGCCAATAAACAAACAAAAAGAAATAAATTGGATTCAAAAAAAACTGGAGATCTAGTTCCAGAGTGTGGTGGAAGAAAATGGTGAATATGTATCTAATAATGACTGCTGTGCACCAGGAATGGAGAGCAATCAAGCCATACGAGATCTAATATTTGTGGCCAAGGGACATGCAGGAATCTATACCCTTGGGCACCCTACAGAGTGAAATGTGGCATGAAGAAAGTCAGTGGAGCCATCTGTTTTATTGATGAGGTTCACGAGGCTGATGGTGCGTGCCTGAGACCAAATGGTAAGACAAAACCTGTGTTCCTACTATGAACAGTTACACTGTCACCTAACGCTTCATGTTCGTAGAGCTTTCTGACTCCTGTAGATGGCAATGAACATGAAAATTCCAGTTCCATCAAAAGAAGCTACCACTGTTTACGTGTTCATGGAATATCTCTGGAAGAATAGACAAGAAGCTGGATGCTCTAGTGGAGCAGAACAACAACGTGGTTCTGAAAAGCTATGCATGGAGACATACTTTTCACATATTTGTTCCCTTAGAAGCTTGTAACTAGCTAGTGCGTTACAGCATCAAAAAAGGAATAAAGTAAAATTCACTTTCTACAATGATAAAGACAAAGAAGAAGAAGAAAAAGAGAGAGACCTGGAACATCCAGAGCAAAGGACCAAGTTGGTCAGAGTGTTTCTCTGGAGAGGCTGACTTAATTCACACAGCCTGAAGAACAAAGAGGGTCGGAGACTGGGAAGCTGAGTCTGAGACTCCAGAGTCCCATGGGTGGAGGTGAGAGGAGAGAAGGGCAAACTGTGGGGGACTGTTAAGGAATGATTTAGTGCTTTAGACCGTGACAAGCAAAGAAAGTAATTGGAGACTGTGCACCTAAAACTCGCCTTAGATAAATAGAGTTTGTGTTCTGAGGTCCTCTCTTCTCTGTAAAACTGTATATCCTTGATGCAGTGGGGCACATCCTCTAAAACAATGGAAGTAAGAGAAAAGAAACAGGTGAACAAGACAGGATAGAATCCTTCCTATCAGAAGGAGGAGTAAGCAAGGTTTTTACACAATTTTCTTGTTTTGTTTTTGGGGTGGAGGCAGCAAGCAAGCATCAGAGACAATAATGAAGAGGTTGAGGTGGGAATTTATCTCAGGCCTGGTCTTTGTATGTTATATGACCACTTCATTCTCCACCCACCCTCCAGGAGAACAACCCAAACTACGGAAAATGGGGTGAGGCCAGCGATAAAATATTTTCAGATCTATTTATTGTCTTGCTTTGCAGCATAGGTGCCCTGGGCCGCCGACATGTCACTGGACTGCCGTGCAGGGTCCCCTCTACTCCCCAGGCTGGTCCTAGGATACGATAGTACTCCATTAGAAGGCAGGAGTAGTTGGGATGTCTGGGTGGCTCAGTCGTTTAAGTGTTTGACTCTTGGTTTTGGCTCAGTCATGATCTCAGGATCTTGGGATAGAGCTGCACATTGTGCTCCCTGCTCAGCGGGGAGTATGCTTATCTCCCTCTTCCTTTGTCCTTCACCCCCTCAAGCTCTCTGTCCCTCTAAAATAAACAAATGTAAAAAAAAAAAAAAAAAGGTAGGAGAAATCCAGAAGAAAAGAGTGCTCATGATGGTCAATCAGTACAATGCAAAAAAATAAAAACAAAAACAAAACAAACAAGCAAAGCTTGGGGAAGCAGGGCTCCGTATGATCTTCAGGCTGGAGCTGGGTGTTGTCTTAAGATCCTAGAAGGGGAGGGGAAGAGCCATCAAACGTTCAACTTGGTTTTGCTGAGTTTAGTGTCTCTTTTCTCCTCCAAATGTTTCCAAAGACAGCAAAGAGTAGATCTACGGGGGATATGGAAAGAACTGCCAGGATGATAAGAAAATGTCAAAACAGAAAAGAAAATGCTAACACTTCTTGTGCATCACTGATTAAAAATGTGTCTCTAAGTATAAAGCTTTCTATAACTGGAAATAATATACCCAAGCTGGATGGCTTAATTATAAGAGACATGAGACAGAATAAGGCCACGCTGGTGAGGTAGAAGAAGAATACCTGAGAGCCAAGAGTTTAAAAACAACTGAAATTTATCGAATGTCTAATTGAAGAAAATTACGAAGGACTATATATATATTCATAACCAGGAAATACTGTCACATGGCACCATTGCACATGCAGAATCATTTCACACTTCAAGTTTAAAAAAAAGAGATACACTTCCATTGTAGAACAATGTTAAGATAAAAAAGAGGAATACAATAAACTTTAAAATATTTTACAGAAAATTATATTAGCATATTAGTGTTTTTTTTTCCAGTTTGGGATGCCTTGCTGAATAACAGATATTTTTCTGTTATTATAATACAATTTCAACCCAGAATGCCCAGATAAAATTATTTGAGATAGCTGCTCAGGTGACATTTGATCTAGAAGCAAAATGAAATATGATTTCTATTTAGTAAAGCCTGTTCCAGAAATTATACCCTCCAGAGTGATAGGCAATTACGTGTTTACGAGTACAAATTGTGCTAATTTAGTAGGTGGTAGGTAAGTGTCTGTTTAACACATTTTTAAAAGAAATATATATTAGTTTGCTACCATAAGAAGCCTCACAGACTAGGTGGCATGAACAGAAATTTATTTTCTCACAATTCTGGAGGCTAGAAGTCCAAGATAGGTGTTGATTTCTTCTGAGGTTTCTGGCCTTGGGTTATTGACGGCTGTCTTATTGCTCTACGGTCTTTCTTTGTGCATATATTGGTATCTTCATTTCCTTTTCCGATAAGGAGACCAGTCCTATTGGAGAGGAGACCACTTGAATGACCTCCTTCTAACTGAACCACCTCTTCAAAGACCTTATCTCCAGATAAGGTTACACTCTGAGATACTGGGGCTTAGAGCTTCACCATATGAATTTGAGGGGAATTCACCATATGAATAATTCAGCCCAGAATAGAATGAGTAAATTATGAAAACATTGGAAAAAACATGAGGAAGAAAATTGCTGCAAAGCTATTAATAAATTTGCATTTTCTGTAAGAGTGATTTGGAATCTATGGTTTGATGAGAATAGGGCAGATATACTCAGGATGAGTGTCTGGGATCACCTGAGTTTTCCTGAACAAAACAAGCCTGGGGAAGCCTTTGTGACTTCCCTTAACCCTCAGGTATGTGTGTGAAAGGCCCACCTGTCTGTTGCTGACATGATGCCCAGACATGCAAAATCAGTAGCCTTACCTGTCCTGGCCCTGCAAGCTCTATTGTATATTGAGGTAAAAGGTCTATCTTGTCATGTGGCCATGGTGTCACATGAAAAAGTCCTTTTTTGGGTTTTATCAATTATCCTGCAATTTTAATAGGGGCAAGTCTTCTCTGACCCAGTGCTACTGTTACATAAAATTCCCTGCCGTCTATTTTAGAGCACTTACGTTTGTAACGACCACTACCTTTGTAGACTGGCTTTGCACCTTTCTTCCCCACTGTACTGTAAACTCTTTCATGCAAGGATTGAGCTTATGCTTTCCATTTTTGGATGTCTGCTGTCTAACATAACATCCTTCATATACAAGCTATGAAGCTGATTAAGATGAAGACTTTTGTGCCCAGCATTATTGTTTATAGAGAGTAGAGAAGGGTCTAAATTCCAGGTGATGTGCCTAACTCTAAAGCTCAAAATCTTCATGCTGTTTCATCACACTTTAAAAGAACTTTAACCAGGAGTGTGAGTGGATCAGTTGGAAAAGCGTCTGCCTTCAGCTCAGGTCGTGGTCTCTGGGTCCTGGGATCAAGCCCTGCATTGGGCTCCCTGCTCAGTGGGAAATCTGCTTCTCTTTCTCCCTCTGCTCCTCCCCCTTCACTTGTGTGCATGCTCTCTCTCTCCCTCTCAAATAAAAAATGAAATCTTTAAAAATAAATAAAATTTTAAAAGTTTAACCATTGAAAGTTTGATCATTGGTATTTTGGTATGCTTAGTGGGAAGGAAATGATGTGAAATTGGGGGATTTTTAGATGGTTGGGTATTTGGCGAAAATCTTAATCATTCCAGAGTGTGGAACTCAATCCTAATGTGTATTTTTAGAAGGACATCTGCATTCAACTTCAAAACTATGACCAAAATGTATATAAAATTAAGATCTTCCTCATTAGAATATTCATCTAGGTTTCCTTCATGCAATGAACTTATTTTTAGAAGTAATTTTTTCTTAAAAATCTCTGTCCTCAAAGATTTTTGGAAATGAAGAATTACCGTTTCCCTGTGAATGAATATTTTCATTCATCCCATGGCCAGGACATGATCAATTTAGGAACAGAACTTGTTTCTTCTATAAGCCTGCTAGAACTTTAAGGTTTCTGATATTTCCCTCTCTTTACTTACTTTAGAACACAGAGCTATTGTTTTCTTTTATACAAACCATATTAAATAAACTGAAACATATGAACTTTGTGTATAAGAAAACAGTAAGCATATATTGTAGGATGTTGAGAGAATGCAGAATATTTTAGATGAGAGGTGCTTCTACTTTCTCACCAGGCTTTAGGGTAAAGATGGAATTTGGGTGGCTTCCTGACAAAGGAAGAGTTAGTGATTCTATCTGGAGAAGTTTTCCGAAATCTGAGGGTAGACACAGGGAACTGGAGTCAGGGTAATGTAAGAGCATAATGGAAGAGGTTTTTGTTTTTGTTTTTTTTTTTTTCCTAGCAAGTAGTACAAGACAAGTAAAGCAGGAACAGAACCCATCCCAGCCTGTGATAAGTGAGCCTCCCGCAGGCATCTCTACAGAATGAAAGCCAGTAACACAATTGTTTCCCGACACTCCCTGAGCTCCCAAACATGTCATACTTAGGAACAAATGAAACAATGAACTCCCAAGTGGTAGCTATAAAAGACAGCTGTCAATTTTCCAAACTTTCCTATGTATATGTCTTAAAAAAGATTAAGATGAGAACTTTCTATTCTTCGGTTATGGCTGACCATAAGCTAGTATATTATTATTAACTAATAAACTATTCGTTAATACCATAAACTTTTCCAGAGATTTGTACCACATGCACATTAATTTTTTATTTAATGTTTGAGGGGAACAAAACAGTAGCAACTAGCTTTCAGATTTTAATTAGAAAATTGGGTAGAATCATTTAGGTCATTAGATTGTAGGTTTTCTGAAGGCAAATGTTATATTTTATTCATCTCTTAATTTCCCACACAGACTGACATGATGACTGACATATGGCTTAATAGTGCAAGTTAAATTGAATTGATTTTATTGAATAATTTTCAATTAGTTGGATTTTCCTTGAATTAAAAAAAAAATCTCATACTTCATTATCATACATATTCACAATGTGTGTTAAGTTGCTTAACATATAAAATGTAATTAAAAAGTCAGATCTACCTAAAATCTCTGCCTTAGGCTTCTAATTAATTAAGATGGGATCAGATTGTGCTCACTTTACACTTTAAGCCTTTAAGGGGCCAACACTTAAATTGAAGTAAGATGTTGGGATTCAGGAGTGAATGGTCAAGAAAGAGTTATTGAGATGTCTTTGGTGCAAAGACCATTTTATTAAAGCACAGGGACAGGACCCATGAGCAGAAGAGCTGCACTAGGATTGTGAGGATATACACTTTTAAGTTGCGAGGGGGTTAAAGTTAGTTTAATTCTCTAAGGAATTTGGAAGTCTCTAAGGTTTCCAAGACATTGAGGTGTCATTTACTATGGTCCAGTAAACCCTTAGTCATGAATGAGACCCTTGAGATGTAAATCAGTGGGCTCTATGTTTGGAGAATGACTGCTAACATATATCTTAGGAAGTAATGATAAAGGAAGTTTCCAAAGGGATTTTCATGCTAAAGAAGACTTACAGGATCCTGGAAGTCTGTTAATGTCAAGCTAAAGTTGCCTTTTGCCTCTAGCAAAATATTAACACCAAAGCAGTTGAGTTCCTGAAGGAAAGTCATTCTGCCTATCTCAAGTACTTGTCAATGGTCTGTAAGTGGTAAGGAAATTTAATTTTTTTTTACATTTCTTTTACTTTTGTTCTCCACATCAAAAATGACAGATATTTTTTTTTTTGAGGAGATACTTCATTTTAAAATTTTGATTTGATAAAATCAAAAGACAATAGCATTCTAAGTTCCATGTAATTACTCAAAGAGAATATACGTTTGTTGTTTTTCTTCTTAAAGATTTTATTTGTGAGAGAAAGAGGTGAGGGTGGGGGGAGGGGGAGGAGTAGAGGGAGAGGGAGAGAATCTCTAGCAGACTCCCACACTGAGTGCAGAGTGCCATGCAAGACTCCGTCCCAGGACCCTGAGATCATGACCTGAGCCAAAACGGAAAGTCAGACATTAACCAACTGAGCCACCCAGGCACTCCTACATTTGTTGATTTGTAAAGTAGTTTCTCTAACAATAGGTGTCCCTAAAATTGTGAGGATAAAGTATATTTGTCTCCTTGTGAAAAGAATATTTTCATTTATCCTATGCCCCTGGCTGTTATGATCAGCAACAGGCAAAAAATAAAATTTAAATGAATTCTTCAAATTAAGTTAGCTGCCCAACTTTAAGACTTACCTGTAAAGCCATAGGAATCAAGACAGTGTTATGGTGATGGAATAGAGAAATAGATCAATGGAACAGGATAGAGAGCCTAGAAATAAACTTACACAAATATGGTCAACTGATCTTTGACAAAAAGGCAAAGGTAATACAATGGAGAAAAGTCAGTCTTTCAACAAACAGTACTGGGACAACTAGATATCCATATGCAAAAAAAAAGAAAGAAAAAAAAAAGAAAGGATCTAAATATCAGCCTCATTCCTTTTACAAAAATTAAAAACAAATTATAGACCTGAAGGTTAAATGCAAAACTATAAAAATCTTAGAATATGACAAGGAGAAAATTTAGGTAACATTGGGTTGCAACAAGATCTAAAAAAGATATGACATCAAAAAAAAAAAAAAGATATGACATCAAAAACTTGACTAGTGAAAGAAAAAATTATTAGTGGAACTTCATTGAAATGAAAAATTTCCACTCTTTAAAAGAGGCTATTAAAAGCATAGACATTCATAACATGCAAAGAATTCTTAAAGCTCAGCCATAAGAAAATAACCTGATTAAAAAGTGGGCAAAAGATCTGAACAGAAAACTCCACTGAAGAAGATATACAGATGGCAGATAATTATATGAAAAGATGCTCAACATCATCTGTCACTAGGGAAATGCAAATTAAAACAATGAGATACCGCTCTACCCTCGTTAGAATAACTAAAATCAAAACAGTGGGAAAGGTGTTCAGGAAAAGGAACTCTCATGCGTTGTTGGTGGAAATGCAAACTGGTACAGTGAAGTAGCTAAATGATTTTACCCTGCAGTTCAGCGATCTCATTCTGCAGTGTAAATGCCCAGCATTGCTTTTTTTTTTTTTTTTTTTATTGTAATGCAAGTGTCTGACATTAAGGTTCTGATGGCTGAAGCATCCGGTTCAAAGGCAACCTCTCAAACAAATGCATTGCCAGCTGTAAGACACAGCTACTAGGAAGGCAACTAGGTAAGGTATAAAGCCACTTTCACCCATGGAGTTTCCTTTCAGGAAAGCCAACCTAAATAACTGACTACTTAAGTGGCCCCGCTTCTCCCTTTCTACACTTTAATTCCACTCATATGCTTTAAATTCGCCAATAGTGAGCCTGGGAAACTACATACCCTACCCCTGGACCATAATAAAAGCAGAACCCCGGTCTATTCTCCAACCTTCTCTCTCAATCAGAGACATCTCTGTGTGACCCTAAGGTGTGCTACGTATCCCCTATGACTTGTGAGGGATGAATCTTAAAGTTCCCTGAGGGTAATTGCTAAAGCGCATCCTGCCATCTTATTAAGAACCACAAGGACGGTCTAGCTGCCACACTGACTGGCGGAGGAAGTGTCTGTGGGGCATTCCTAGGCAACAGCATCACTATCAATAGGCTGAGACTGACACGACACACTCCTTGATATCTGTCCAAATGAGTTAAGAACGTGTCCGCACAAAAAGCTGCAAACAGATGTTTATAGCAGTTTTATTCATAATTGCTAAAATCTGGAAGCAATCAAGATGTCCTTCAGTAGGTGAATGGATAAACAAACTGAGGTACACATAGACAACAGACTCCAGTTCAAGAATAAAAAGAAACGAGCTATCAGGCTATGAAAAGACGGTAAAAAAAAAAATATATATATATATATATATATAAAATATAATACTTATATATAATACTTATATATATTATATATAATATAATAATTATATACTTCTATATATTATATATATATATATTGCTAAGTGAAAGAAGTCAGTCTTAAAAGGCCACATATTATATGAGTCCAACTCTATGGCATTCTGGAAACGGCAGCACTATGGATAGAATAAAAAGATTGGTGATTATCGGAAGTTTGGGGAGAGGAGAAGGATGACTAGGTGGGATAGAAGGGATTTTTAAGGAAGTGCAACCATCTTTCTGTATGATACTGTATGATACTGTAATGGTGACTACCTGACATGATAATTTGTCAAAACCCATAGAGTATACGATACTGAGTGAACCTTAACATACTAACGTATCAATATTGGTTCATCAACTATAACAAATGTACCACGCTGATGCAAGATGTTGATAATAGGAGAAACTAGGAGTATAGGGGTTCTAGGAGAACCATCTGTATTTTCTTCTCAATTTTCTCAAAAACTAAAACTGCTTAAAAATAAGTCTGCTAATGAAAAAAAGAACAACAAAAACTAAAGCCCAGTTTACTTTATTTTCTAAAACATCAATATAAATTAAAATAAAATTTATGGGATCCCTGGGTGGCTCAGCAGTTTAGCGCCTGCCTTCAGCCCAGGGCCTGATCCTGGAGACCCGAGATCGAGTCTCACGTCGGGCTCCCTGTGTGGAGCCTGCTTCTCCCTCTGCCTGTGTCTCTGCCTCTCTGTGTCTCTCCGTGTCTCTCATGAATAAAGAAATAAATAAATCTTTAAAAAAAATAAAATTTATTACTGAATATTTGGGCTGTGAAATCAGAGTAAGTTTTAACTCAAGATCTCCAGCATGAATAATCTGCTTCACACTATCTGAACTTCAAGTTCAAGAAATACATCTACTTTTTTCAAAGCTCAGCTTATTTTTGGCATATAGATTAATTTTCCGGTAGAAATATATATATTATATTTCCAGTATATATATATATATATATATATATATATATATATATATATATAAAATACACATTTCTAATACGTCTTATCACGTATATATATATACGTGATAAGACGTATTAGAAATGTGTATTTTATACCTCGAGATTTGTCAATTAATACTTCTCTGATAAATGTGTACTTGAGAGTAAACTGTTGGGAGAATGCAGCTGAGATGACCATAGTCCTTTTCTTTTAAATGTCACGTGGGGATTAAAAGAGATCCTGCATAAGATCCCCTCAGCACAGCACCCGGTTGTACAGAAGGAGTGAGAAGGAAACCACCCGACTGGCCAGATTACACATGCAAAAGAAGTTCTTCAGGTCCAAAGGGGATTTTGTGAAAACTCTTCCTCCTTTCTCTGTTCACCAGATTGCCCTCCTCACAGGGGTCAGCAGGTACTTCTATATGGGTCAGAGACTCACGTCTCTTTTCCAAGTTAGCAGAGTATATGCAGTCCTCTGCATTCCATTATGGATGGGCCTGCCGCTCTTCTGAGGATTTAGTTCTGTCTCTTTTGTGGTCTAGTTAGAGTTTCTACTCTAGTGAGGCCGATTTTGATATTCAATGTATTTCAAAAAAAAAAAATACCCATTTCATTTTCCTAAGTGTTTCAACTTTATTTGCATAAAGTTGAACAAAGCCATATGTTTCAATTTTTTGAAAAACATTTCATTTACTTTTAAGAAGATAATTACTAGACACTGTCCAACAGCAAGTCTCCCTTCTATCTCCATCTCAGCCGCTTCGGAATCTTTTCTAGGCGTCATCACTATAAGCAACTTATTTTGCAACTTTACAAAAATATTCTATATAGTTGGCTTGCAAGGTCCCCATGAGCATAGCTGTGATGTCAAGTCTGACGTCACAGGTTGAGTTCAGAAAGTATATTCCTCACTGTTACTCTTACAGAAGTTGCTAATCCCCAAAGCAACTGCATGCCTATTTTGCCCAATAGCACATTAAGTGTTATAGTAATTCCTTGATATTTCCTCAGTCCTTTTCCTAAAGGTAATCAGCTCCTCAGAGGGATTCTGATTTAAAAACGAAATCTCGGGACGCCTGGGTGGCTCAGCTGTTGAGGGCTGCCTTCTGCTCAGGGCGTGATCCTGGGATCCGGGATCGAGTCCCATGTAGGGCTCCTTGAAGGGAGCCTGCTTCTCCCCGATGCTTAGATCTCTGCCTCTCTCTCTGTCTCTGTGTCTTTCAGGAATAAATAAATAAAATCTTAAAATAAAATAAAATAAATAAAAACGAAATCTCAGGTGACTACTCAGAGAAATAAAGAAAGTAGAGACCCCAAGTTCCTGAACTAATGCAGTCGTATTTCATCTGCTGAAATTCACCTGCTATGAAATTTCAGAAAAGAATGAAGTAGTTCATATTGTGTAACATTTTGGGGGTGCAACTGGAATCCTTTGAATGCTTTTGCTCAGTTAGGCAGATGGTTGAAGGAACACACAATTGGGAGACAGCACTGATTAAGGCAAATCAGGGAACAGTCAATAAGAGCTCGCTTGTTTGTCTTTCAGCATTTATAAAAAAATACACAAATGGTACTTAATGTACACAGCACAGATTAAAAGATTTTTTTAGAAAAAGATTTATAACTAGATACCTGGTGGAATTGTTTTTGTTAATTCTTTGGTCAAACAAATATGTAACAAAAGATTTAATATCAACAGAAGAAGAGAAAAAGCAAGCAGAAGAGAATGATGTGTTAAAAGGATATTGCCCAGCATTAGTGAAAATTAGGATACAATATTTTCCACCTAGGAATACTTAGTATGCTGTTATATAATAAATTCATCTGCGCCACCAATCCCAAATTGCTAACATCTAGGAGATTTGAAAGTCAAAGAGTCAAATGATTGATTAAAATTTAACACACTATACTAAATTCAAACTGAAGTAGAGAAAATAGGAAAATTGAAGAATGAAATCTGCCCAAAGATAGGCATTAAGGAGGGCACACGATGCCATGAGCACTGGGTGTTATACACACAACTGATAAATTATTGAGCACTATATCTGAAACTAAGTGTGCTAGTTACGTAAAATAATACGTAGGCTAATTGAATTTCAATTGAAAAAAAAAAATCTGCCCAAAGACACTAGAAAAAAAAATCCTCATTGTTTCTGACCGGTTACAGGAGACTACGGTTCTTCTATTTCGTCAATGTATAAATGTAATTACCTGGTGATTCAAACAATTACAGAAGTCCTTTTCAAATTCTTACAAGTCTTTCGTTAGTTCATTTGTTTTACCATTTGCTTGATTTCTACCGAATATGCGCTGTGACAATTTGGGAAATCTATCACATTGGTTTTTCTCTGTGCTTCCCAGAAAAGTGTCTAAAGGGGTACGTTTTTAGAGATACCCGGGAGAACATAGATTTTGAGTTTGTTCTTTGACATGAATATTGCCTTATTTCAGGCAAGACCCTGGTCAGCATGCACCCACCTGGACCCTGTAGGCGGCCACCCCCGGACACCAAGGTAACTCCACTCTGGTGGCGGGCCTGATACACCCACTGGTAACACATGGTCTATACTATTTTAGGCTCTGTATTAACACCATTTGACACCATTATGCAATGTTTTTCAACCCCAGCGCTGTATGACACGACAGCCTGGTTTCAATCTGTGCAGTGGAGCCCGGGTGTCTGCATTTTTAAAGCTGTACAGGTGTTTCTGATGTGAGATCTGAGCAGGAAATCATGGCCGTACGAATATCTGGGTTTCCACACTATCTAGGATCTTACTTCATCTTCCAAATCCATGCTGGGTGACTTCACAGGATCCAAGTTGCAATGGTAGATCTCATACATAGAAGGGATCTGGCTAAAGGGAATGAGGTAAGAGGTAGATGTTTCCATTGCAAACCCTTCTGCAACATTTTAAATTATATAGTAAATTAAAAAAAATAAATGATTCAAATTTAAAAATAGGCATTTTAAACATGGGGCTTTGGAGAATTTTGTTAGGAGACAAAGAGCTATAGGGAACCCCCCAAATTATGAGATTTATCATATGTGGAGCTGGCCTCCAGGCAACTTTCTGAATTTGAGCTGTTCAAGGGTTTCTGAAGCATTTTCCAGAGTTACATTCATATGGGACTTAAATACATGGGAAACTCTCTATATACCTTTTGTGTAAGAAACAGAATAGTTTGCTCCTCGAGGGGCATTTTCCTTCTCTAACCCTTTCAAGCTTTTGTATAAAGGGCTGTCTGGAAAATGAAGAGCTTCAAGGGTCAAGGAGTCTAAGTCTAGTAAAGATGACACGATTTTGGAATTTTTAGTCAAGGCCATACAATGAAAGATCTTAAGTCAATATGATGTATCTTTTTTTTTTTGTCAGAGATGATAAGCCTGAGAGTAGAGCAAGATAACAAGAAAATCTCTTGCTAGGGGGTTTATATGGGCCAGAGAACTCCCTGTAGGCCAGCTGTGAAGGCTCGTCCCTCCGTGACCATGGAAGACCCACTTGAGTCTAACCTTGGATAGAGGCTGTTATCCAGGGACATGGTGGGCTTCACAGCACGGTTCATTTTGGACCTTCCTGAAATTATGACTTTGGGCATGGTTTGTCCTGTCTCAATTTTCTAATCTGGAAAACGGAAAGGACTATCTAAAGGGGGAGAGTGTACCATTTGGAGAATATGCAATGAAATCACAAAAGGTGTGTGCCCGGCATGTCGTGGATGTCTAATCAATGTGAGCTCCTTCTTCCCCCATTTTGCAGGACATCTCCAGAGGCTCAATCTTTTGTCTGTTTTCAAAGTAAGTTCTAAAATTGTGTAGAAAGAGGATACAATTTTTGCAAAAAAATAAAATAATTTTTTTTTAAAAGAGCTACCATTACCGGCCGTGGGAGATGATGAGGTGTCAATGTAGGTTCAGTCGTTGTTACGAATGTACGACTCTGGTGAGGGCTGTTGATCGTGGCTGGGGCTTATGGGAAATCTCTACTTTCTTCTCCATTGTACTGTGAACCTAAAAGTAAAATGAAGCCTATTTTTAAAAGGAGAGAGAGAATATAAAGAAAAGAGGAACGAAAACGTTTTTAAAAAGCAATTTGTAAAAAGAAGCTATAATGCACGAAGACCGAGAGAAACTAAACCCCAGATGCCACAGGCCACACACCGAAGACCCTCTCTACTCCCACCAGTCGGTTAGGGGACAAATCTCATGAATTATCAATAAAAAAGCCTAGAGCCTTGTGTTTTACCGCCTCTCGCCAGCGAGTCTTTGCCTGTGTGCACAGGTGCCTACATGCATTTTAACTTGTGATCTCAACGGTTTTTGCTGCCTTCTTCCGTATTTTGGTCTCCCTGTGTGAGACCTGGCTCTTAATAAGCCATAGTCACCCTAGTAACTTTACTTAATTCAATATTTTGATGTTTTTTAAACACACAGAACATGTTCTAACACTAAAGAATTATGATTCGGTGACTGCCACGAAGCCTCAGGCTGACTTTCACAGGTAACAAAAGCTTATGAAGACACCACTTGGGAGTAGGGAGGGGCTGGTAATAAAATCTAATTGGGTACGCTTTATCGGGTAGCTCCGCTTTGTTTTAAGGAGAGGATTTCAGACCCGATAATAATGACAATAATCTTTCGATTTATGTAGAAGAGCGTTTCAGATGATATTAATAGGGAAGCAGTGTTTACATTTTGTATTTGGTGTACAGTTCCCCAGGGAGACAAAATCCTAAGCTGCGGTCTCAGTGCTGCTCTCATTGGTCCACCTGGATCAAAAATACAAGAATTCAGTGCTTCAGATATACTTTGGCAGCAGATTTTCCAAGCATTATGAATGTTTATATTCCTCGGCAGCCGTTTCAGTGGTTCCTGGGGTTTTAATTGTTTTGCTTCGCAGACTGTTGAGTAAACTTAAGCCATCATCATTACAGTACGAAGTTAAGCACTGCTCGACTCCACCTCCACACGGCTTTCCCACTGCCCCAGAATGGTGCTAGAAGCTGCGGAAGCGATCTGCAGGCGAAGGGTCGGAATTTCTTGGTGAGAATATTAAAAACACACACCTTACTGCCTGGCACTAGGCAGTAGACGCTCAATGACTATGTGTTGACTGAATAGGGTTCAAACCAGCTGACAATCTCCCAGTCTGCTGCTAATCTCCGGCTGCATTCACTTTTAAGATTTTGTTTGTTTGTTTATTTATTTGAGAGAGACAGAGAGAGAGAGAGAGAGAGCCAAGAGGAGGGAGGAGCAGAAGGGGAGGGTCCAGGAGGGGGAAAGTATCTCCTTGCCGAGTGCGGAGCCCCATATGGGGTGGGATCCCAGGGCCCTGAGATCATGACCTGGGCTGAAACCAAGAATCTGATGCTTAACCGACTGAACCGTACCGTCGTCCCTGCTGCATCCACTTCTTCAAGGAGGTGACTCACACAATTTTACTTGGCTCCCCAACTCTCCCTCATTCTCTGGTAACATTTCCTGTGTAGGTCCCCATGGCAGATGGCGTTCTTCATAAGCAGGCTGCCTCAGGAAGGGCAGGGCCTTTAGTGAGGAGGTTCCCCATGGCTAGAGCAGGCCCTGAAGGAGCAGACAACTGGGGTGTCTGTGTCCTTATCCCCGTATCGGGCATGGAATACTTTCTTTAAGGGAGGTCTGGACCATGTATCTGCTTCTGCCACAATATCTCACTTCCTTTATACCTGGGTCCATCCAAGGAAGAGCTGTAACTTCCTCTCACAGAGGATCAGAACTTTCCATCTGCTCTGAAGCACCATCACGGCTCTCTTGAGTACCCATAGCACCTGCAACCTCTTCTTCCCCCCTACCCCCCCACTGTCCTTTCAGGCTACAGACATTCTCAAGCCTCTCACATTAGGAGAATTTTAAAAAATCCTCTCTCTTAAGACACTGCCTACTGCTCTCCTTCCTTCCACTGTCAAGATTCTAGAACGAGGAATATGTACTATCTCAACGCTCGGTGACCCTTATTCTGTTGCTGATAAACAGCTTTCTTGGCTAAAATTCATATACTATACAATTCACCCATTTAAAATGTGCAATTCAAGCTTTCAGTATATTCACAGATACGTGCAATTCTCACCGCAGTCAGTTTTAGAGTATTTGCATCACCTCAAAAAAGAAACCCTGTAGCTGCACTCCTTTATCCTCTCATTCCTCCTCTGGGGTCCTAAGGAATATTTCTGTTTATGTAAATTTCTGAGTTTGTAAATTCCTTATTTTGGACATTCATATGAATGGAACCATATAATCTGTGGTCTTCAGTGACTGGCTGCTTTCCCGTAGCATAATGGTCTTGAGGTTCACCCATGATTATAATGTCTTGGTGCTGCATTACTTCTTACGACCAAATAATAGTCCCCTTTATGGATCTGCCGCAGTTGCTCATCCATTCATCAGTTGTTGGAAATTTTGGTTATTATGAAGATTCACATACAAGTTTCTATATGGACATCTGCTTTTTCTTTCTTTTGGGCATATACCTAAGAGTGGACTTCCTGGGTCATAGGGTAACTCAACATTTAACCTCTTAAGGAAATGCCAGACTGTTTTCTAAAGGGACTGTGCCATCTTACATTCATACCAGCAGGGTATGAGGATTCTGATTTCACCACATGCTCACCAAAATTTGTTACTATCTTACTTTTTCATTCTTGCCATCCCGTGGGTGTAAATTGGTCTCTCATTATGGTTTCATTTCTCTTTCTCTGATGACTAATAAGCTCAAGAATCTTTCATGTGCTTATCAGTTATTTGCACATTTTCCTTAGAGAAATGTCTGTTCACATCCTTTGCTTATTGTTAATTAGGTTGCTTATTTTTATGAATCAATTATAAGTGTTCTTCATTTAATCTGGATGTTAATTTCTTATCAGACATATTATTTACAAAACTTTTCTCCCACTCTGTGAGTTGTCTTTTCATTTTATTGTTAATCAATGCATAAAAATCTTTAATTTTCCTGAAGTCCAATCTATTTTTCTGTTGTAGTTGCTGCTTGTGCTTTTGGTGCTGTTTCTAAGAATTCTTGGTCAAATAAAAGATTATGAAGATTTAGTCTGTGTTTTCTTCTAAGATTTGTGTAGTTTTAGCTCTTATATTTAGAGCTAGATGTTACTCCATCGTGAGTTAATTCTTGCAAATGGCATATGGTAAAAATCTAACTTTATTCTTTTGCTTTAGCTATTCAGTTGTCCCAAATTATTTGTTGAAAAGACTATTCTTTTTCTCCTTGAATTCTCTTGAGACAATTATCAAATAGTTGTTGACCAGAGATATATATTTATTTGTGCATTCTCAATTCGATCCCATTGATGGATATGTTTTTCCTCATGCTACTATCACATTGTTTTGACTACTGTTGCTTTGTTGCAAGCTTTGAAATCGGGGACTGCTTGAGTCCTCCTACTTTAATTTTCCTTTTCAGGATTTTTGGGCTATTCTAAGTCTTCCGAAATTCAATGTGAATTTTATAACTGCCTTGTAAGTTTCTACACCGAAGTCAGCTGGGATTTGGGTAAAGATTGCATGGAATCTGCAGATCAGTGTGGGGGGTATTGCCATCTTAAAAATGTTAAGTCTTCCGATACATGAGCATGAATATTTTTTTCATTTTTTACATCTTTAATTACTTTGAACAGTGTTTTGTAAATCTTTTGTATTTATTTCGTTAAATTTATTGAATAAACATATATTATAACATGATTGCTGTTTTAGCAATATTTAGCACTCTGCCACATTGCATAATTATCCTTTCTTTTTAGTGGTTGAGATAATCAAGTTTTAGGTTCTTACTGAATTTGATGATTGTAGTACAGTATTGCCTATATTCACGATACTGTGCATTAGATCTCTACAGCTTATTTACTACACCTGTGAATTCTCACCCTTAGGCAGCATCGGTTTTGTCCCCCGCCTCCATGGCCTTGGAACCACCATTTTATTTTCTGCTTCTTTTTATGAGTTTGACTTTTTAAGACTTTATATATAAGTTATCTCATACAATACTTGTCTTTCTGTGTCTGACACATTGTACTTAGTATAATGTGTTAATGTTCCATCCATTTTGGATAAAATTGCAGAATATCCTTTCTGTGGCTGAATATTCATGTGTATGTGTGTATGTGTGTTTATCACATCATTTGTATCCATTCATCCATTGATGGGCATTTAGGTTGTTTCCATATTTTGGGCATTATGAATAATGCTGCAACATATATCTCCTCAAAATCATGTTTCCATTCCTTTTAGGCATATACCCAGAAGTATGGATTGCTAGATTGTATGGAAGATCTGTTTCTAGTTTTGAGGACCCTCCATATTGCTTGATAGTGGTTGGATTAGTTGACATTCCCACCAAGAGTGTATAAGGGTTCTCTTTTCACCACATCCTTGCTTGTACCTATTGTCCCTTATCTTCTTTATGATAGCTATTCTAACCATTGTAAGGTGATATCTCATTGTATGTTAAAGTTATTCTTAAGTATTTTATTCTTTTGATACTATTTGAATAATATTTGGTCCTAAATTCACTTTCAGATTGCTCATTAAATTGTAAGAAATATAATAATTATAAGAGATATAGTTGATTTTACATGCTGATCTTGCATGCAATATTGATGAACTCATTCATGACTTTAATATTTTTTTTGCTGGGTATAATGAAATAAATACTGAAAAATTAAGCAAAACTGCTTGAATCAATTTTGTCAAAACTCTAGAAATATCATCAAAATTTCAACCAATCAAAGGAACACTGAATCAAGAAAAAGGCAACTTGGAAAACAACTCAGCACAGTCAGGAAGGGAAGGCTAAAGCAGTGCTGCAAACAGCTTGACTGAGCATTACAGGAGGCCCCAACACAGTGATAACTTGCAAATACTAGAAGAGATTTGGTTCACTTTGGTTTTTCTTCTTTTCTTTTCTTTTTTCTTTTCTTTTCTTTCTATTTCCTTCCTTCCTTCCTTCCTTCCTTCCTTCCTTCCTTCCTTCCTTCCTTCCTTTGTTTTGGGATGGCTTTAGATGTTTAGGGAAGTATCTGTCAAAATAATAACTGGCCACAAGCTAAAGGGACAGAGACCTCAAAGTTCACACATGATAGAGAATACAGACTTTACAAAAATAATTTAGAAGAGCTGAATTGAGAAGAGTCAGTATACAGACAACTACAACCTATGGAAAGCAACAAAAACAAATCCTGAAAAGGAATAGTGAATCTGATATCCAGAGTTAACACATTATAATATTTAAAATGTCAAGTTTTCAGGGGCAGCTGGGTGGCATAGTCAGTTAAGTGTTAGACTCTTGGTTTCAGCTCAGGTCATGATCTCAGGTCATGAGATCAAGCCCTGCATCAGGCTCCACACTCACTGCAGTCTGCTTAAGATTCTCTCTCCCCACATGCTCTCTCTCTCCTTCCTCTCCCCACATGCTCTCTCTCTCCTTCCCCTATCTATCTATCTTCCCCTATCTATCTTCCTCTATCTATCTATCTATCTATCTATCCCCTATCTATCTATCTACCTATCTATCTATCTATCTATCTATCCCCTATCTATCTTCCCCTATCTATCTCTCCCTAAAATAAATCCTTCAAGAAAAATGTCAAGTTTTCAACCAAAAAGTATGAATCATGCAAAGAAACAATAAAATATGAGATCCATTCATAGGAAAAAATTACTGAATTATTCCCTGAGGGAGCATAGCCATTTGAAATAGTAGACAAAAACATGAAATCAATCGTGTTAGATTACCAAAAAGAGGGTAGAAAGAATATTTAAAGAAATAATATCTGAAGGATTCTGGGAATATAGCAGAGGAGGAAGTGTCAGGAATCTGTCTCCCTACCTACACAAATATTACATTGGCATAATCTGTTTGACCTAACTATTTTGGAACTATAGAGATTGTTGAAGGCTTACAACTACTAGGAGAAGTTTTGTAAGTTAATTTTGGTCAATTTCATATCATAGCATGGTAGCAGTTACCCATCCCTGACCCCAGAAATATAGCAGGTAGCCATGCATGTGTTCCTGGAGCAGCTGGTACAAAGCTAGTGTAGCTAGCATAGACAAAAAGAACCTTGTTCTCCAAGTATCAGGAGTGCGTGCTCTAATTGCTGTTTGATGCTTCCAAGCATAGAGGTGAAGACAGAAGCAGCCATTCTTGCTACACTTCTCATTCCCCTCTAGCTGAAGTGACTTCTAGGGGAATTTAAAAGGATGGCACTCTTCCTTTCTCCATTTTTCTATTTTTTTCCCTTTTGGGAGTCAGGTATTAAAGACTAGAACATTAAAAATAATAGGGCATACAGGGAAAATTAGAAAGTGACCACACATGCCTAGGGAAAGGTTCAGAAAAAACTTGAGCAGACCTTAATATTATACCTCAGGCAGATCCTCTGCATAGAAGTGGTATTCATAAATAAATAAATAAATAAATAAGCACAAAATAACAAAAATCAGCAAACATTGAAGAAGGGAAAGAATCTGATTTTCAGAATTACTACATTATTAAATTCAAATGGCCAGTGTTCAACAAAAAGATCACAAGGCATACCAAGAAACAGGAAATATGGCCCATATAAAAGAAAAAATAAATCAATAAAAACTGTTCCTAAGAAACACCAAATGGTAGATACACTAGAGAAAGAATTTAATACAACTGCCTCGAAGATGCTCAAAGAGCTAGAAAATGTGAAGTCAATCAAGAAAATCATGAAAGATCAAAATGGAAATATTAATAAAGAGATAGAAAACACAAAAATAAACCAAAAGATATTCTGGACTTGAAATCTAGTAACGGGAATAAAAATGTACTGCAGTGTTTCAAAATAGATTTGAGAAAGCAGAAGAAAGAATCAGCCCACTTGAAGAAAAGACAATGAAAATTACTTAGTCTGAAGAATAGAAAGAAAAAAGATTGAAGACAAATGAAAAAAATCTAAGGAACACCATCAAAAGGACCAACCAACTCATTGTGCAAGTCCCAGAAGGAGAAGAAAGAGACAAATTGGCAGAGACATATTTGAAGAAATAAAGGCTACTAACTTCCTAAATTTGATGAAATACATAAATATAAACATCCAAGAAGTTCAGTGAACTTTAAGTAAGGTGAACTCAAAGATATTTGCACTTCAGTAAATTATAATCAGACTTTTTAAAGCAAAAGAAAAATAGAGAATCTCGGCAGTGGAGTCTTGAAAGAGAAGTGAATTGTCACATACAAGAGATCTTAAATAAAAAAATGAGATTTTTCATCAGAAATTTTGAGACCAGAAAGCAGTAGAATTATATATTCAAAAGATTGGAGGAAAAATGCTAAAAGACATTAAAACAATTAGTCTAAGTTTCTTCAGCAGATGGAGGAAAAAATGCTAAGAGACATTAAAACAATTAGTCTAAGTCTCTTAGCAGATGGTGTTGGGAAAACTGCACAGCAACATGCAGAAGAATGAAACTCAACCCCTTTCTTACACCACACACAAAAATAAATCCAAAATCGATGAAAGACCTAAATGTGAGACAGGAAACCATCAGAATCCTAGAGGAGAACACAGGGAACAACCTCTTTGATGTTGGCCTTAACAAATCCTTACGAAACATGTTGCCAGAGGTAATGGAAACAAAACCAAAAATGAAATATTGGAACTTCATCAAGATAAAAAGCTTCTGCACAGTAACGCAACAATCAACAAAACTAAAAGACAACGTATGAAATGGGAGAAGATATTTGCAAATTACATATCTGATAAATGGCTAGTATCTAAAATCTACAAAGAACTTAATCAAACTCAACACCCCAAAAAAACAAACAATCCAGTCAAGAAATGGGCAGAAGACATGAACAGACATTTCTCCAAAGAAGACATCAAGATAGCTAACAGACACGTGAAAAGATGCTCAACATCACTCAGAATCAGGGAAACACAAATCAAAACTACAATGAGCTATCACCTCATACTTGTCAGAATAAAATGAACGACACTGAAACAACAAAGGTTGGTGAGAATGCAGAGAAAGGTGACCCCTCTTACATTGTTGGTAGGAATACAAACTGGGGCAGCCACTTTGGAAAACAGGATAAAGCTCCTTCAAAAACTTAAAAATAGAACTACCTTATGATCTAGCAGTTGCATTGCTAGGTATTTGCCAAGGGACACAAAAGTTCAGAATCAAATGGATACATGTATCCCAATGTTCATAGCAGCATTATCAATAACAGCCAAACTATAGAAAGAACCCAAATGTCCATAGACTGATGAATGGATAAAGAGGATGTGGTGTATATACACAATGAAACATCACTCTGCCATCAAAAAGAGTGAAATCTTGCCATTTACAACAATGTGGATGGAGCTAGAGTGTATTAAGCTAAGTGAAATACGTCAGTCAGAGAGAGACAAATACCATATGATCTCACTTGTATGTGGAATTTAAGAAACAATATACAGGTGAACATGTGGCAGGGGGAGAAAGAGAGAGAAGGAAAGAAACCATAAGAGACTCTTAAAGATAAAGAACAAACTGAGGGTTCATGGAGTGAGGTGTGGGGAATGGGCTAGATGGGTGATGGATATTAAGCAGGGTACTTGTCTTCTTGAACACTGGGTGTTGTGTATAACACCTGAATTCAACTCCTGAAACCAATATTGCACTGTACGTGAACTAACTAGAATTTAAATAAAATTTTGAAGAAAAAAATTAGTTGAAAAATTACCGTAAATTGGTAACACCACATTTTTTTACATAATTTAATAGACTGATATATTTAAAAGAATTACTAGTTTATGCTTTGAGGCATGTAATATATAAAGATGTAATTTTGGTGATATCAACAACTATAAGTGTGATAACAGAGATGTGAAGGAGCAGAATTTTTGTTCATTATTAAAGTTAAGCTGGAATAAACCCAAATAAGAGTATTCTAACTTTAGTATGTTTGGAATGCTAATGTAATGCTGATGATAGCCACAAAGAAAATACCTACAGAGTATACACAAAAGAAAATGAGGAAAGAGTTTAAATATTTCACTACAAAAAATCAATTCAGCACAAAAGACTGGGAAGCAAATAATGAAGGGACAGCAGTAAGTCTCTCCTTATCAGCCATCACTGTAAATGGGTTAAACTCTCCAATCAAAGGACAGATGTTGGCAGAATGAATAAATATACCTGCCCCAAATATATGTGGTCTACAAGAGACTCACTTTAGATCCAGAGACACAAATAGATTGAAAGTGAAAATATGACATAGAAAACCCAAAAGCCTCCACCCCAAGATTGCTAGAACTCATACAGCAATTTGGTAGCGTGGCAGGATACAAAATCAATGCCCAGAAATCAGTGGCATTTCTATACACTAACAATGAGACTGAAGAAAGAGAAATTAAGGAGTCAATCCCATTTACAATTGCACCCAAAAGCATAAGATACGTAGGAATAAACCTAACCAAAGTAGTAAAGGATCTATACCCTCAAAACTATAGAACACTTCTGAAAGAAATTGAGGAAGACACAAAGAGATGGAAAAATATTCCATGTTCACAGAGTGAGAGAATTAATATTGTGAAAATGTCAATGTTACCCAGGGCAATTTACATGTTTAATGCAATCCCTATCAAAATACCATGGACTTTCTTCAGAGAGTTAGAACAAATTATTTTAAGATTTGTGTGGAATCAGAAAAGACCCCGAATAGCCAGGGGAATTTTAAAAAAGAAAACCATAGCTGGGGGCATCACAATGCCAGATTTCAGGTTGTACTACAAAGCTGTGGTCATCAAGACAGTGTGGTACTGGCACAAAAACACATAGATCAATGGAACAGAATAGAGAACCCAGAAGTGGGCCCTGAACTTTATGGTCAACTAATATTCGATAAAGGAGGAAAGACTATCCATTGGAAGAAAGACAGTCTCTTCAATAGATGGTGCTGGGAAAATTGGACATCCACATGCAGAAGAATGAAACTAGACCACTCTCTTTCACCATACACAAAGAGAAACTCAAAATGGATGAAAGATCTAAATGTGAGACAAGATTCCATCAAAATCCTAGAGAAGAACACAGGCAACACCCTTTTTGAACTCGGCCATAGTAACTTCTTGCAAGATACATCCACGAAGGCAAAAGAAACAAAAGCAAAAATGAACTATTGGGTCTTCATCAAGATAAGAAGCTTTTGCACAGCAAAGGATACAGTCAACAAACCAAAAGACAACCTAAAGAATGGGAGAAGATATTTGCAAATGACGTATCAGATAAAGGGCTAGTTTCCAAGATCTATAAAGAACTTATTAAACTCAACACCAAAGAAACAAACAATCCAATCATGAAATGGGCAAAAGACATGAACAGGAATCTCACTGAGGAAGACATAGACGTGGCCAACAAGCCCATGAGAAAATGCTCTGCATCACTTGCCATCAGGGAAATACAAATCAAAACCACCATGAGATCCCACCTCACACCAGTGAGAATGGGGAAAATTAACAAGATAGGAAACAACAAATGTTGGAGAGGATGTGGAGAAAGGGGAACCCTCTGCACTGTTGGTAGGAATGTGACCTGGTGCAGCCACTCTGGAAAACTGTGTGGAGGTTCCTCAAAGAGTTAAAAATAGACCTGCTCTACGAGCCAGCAATTGCACTGTTGGGGATTTACCCCAAAGATACAGATGCAATGAAACGCCGGGACACCTGCACCCCGATGTTTCTAGCAGCAATGTCCACAATAGCCACACTGTGGAAGGAGCCTCGGTGTCCATCGAAAGATGAATGGATAAAGAAGCTGTGATCTATGTATACAATGGAATATTCCTCAGCCATTAGAAACGACAAATACCCACCATTTGCTTCGACGTGGATGGAACTGGAGGGTATTATGCTGAGTGAAGTAAGTCAGTTGGAGAAGGACAAACATTGTATGTTCTCATTCACTTGGGGAATATAGATAATAGTGAAAGGGAATATAAGGGAAGGGAGAAGAAATGTGTGGGGAATATCAGAAAGGGAGACAGAACATAAAGACTCTTAACTCTGGGAAATGAACTAGGGGTGGTAGAAGGGGAGGAGGGCGGGGGGTGGGAGTGAATGGGTGACGGGCACTGGGAGTTATTCTGTATGTTGGTAAATTGAATACCAATAAAAAATAAATTTATTAAAAAAAAGAAAGTGAAAATATGGAGAAAGATAATTCAATGCAAAGAGCAACTACATCAGTATAAGTGGCTCTGCTAATATCAGACAAAACAAACTTAAGTAAAAATAAATAAAGGTTATGAGATACAGAAAAATGTTATGTCCTAATAAAAGTGTTAGTACTGTAAGTTTTAATGATTATACACATTTATGCATCTAATTATAGACCATCAACATATATACAAAGCAAAAACTGACAGCACTGAAGGGAAAAACAGTTCTACAACAGTAATTTGGAGACTCCAACGCCTCACTCACAAAAATGGGGAGAACAACTTAGACAAAAATAAGAAAGGAATAGAGGACTTGAACAGCATCGTAACCGGATCTACCAGGCATGTACCAAACACTCCACCCACAACAACAGCATGCACATTCTTTGCAGCCGCACAGGGGACGTGTTCCTGACCCCCCACCCAGGTCGATGGTGGCCTTGCCTCTGCGAGGGGACGGTGGGGCTGGGGCACTTGCTGGCTCAGTTGTGATCCATCTACCATGTGGGTAGGGTGGGGTATAGGCACTTTCTCAGCCTGTTTATGGCATGAGGTGGGCAGACCTTCTGGTGGCAGCAGGCTAGAGGGAAGGGACCCAAACTGGCGCCCATCAGCTCTACCATCTGCAAGTTAGGATAAGATTGCAAAACTGGCATCCGCCAGGGCCTCCACCCCCAGATAAAGTCGCTGCAGGTTCCTGCCTCTTTGGCAGCCACTTCAAAATTAGTGAGTGGGGGTCCCTCAATTATAGCCTAAATGCTTTTCATTCTGTGGCCTTTGCACTGTATCTCAGGGCGAGCCCTTGAAGGGTGGGATCTCCATTCCCTGTAGTTAAATGATTCTCCTGGTATTAAGCCCCATTGCTCTTCAAAACCAGATGCTTTGGGGTCTTGTCATTCCAGTGGTAGTCCCTAGGATTGGGGGTGCCTGGTAGGGGGCACAATTCCTTCGCTCCCTGAGAAAGAGTTCCATATTTTGGGGTCCCTCCCAATTGTGGGGTCACTGGATTTCTGTGAGGTCCCAGGCAGGGCTGTGTCTCTGCCTCTCCTACCCTTCTCACTGTGTCTCTTTTCTCTTTTGTTGTGGAATCACTGTTCATCTACTTCTCAGGTCCTTTTCAGAAGAAAATCACTCCATATGCAGCTGTAAATTTATCGTGTCTGTGGGAAAAGGTGAGTGCGGAGTTTTTCTATGCCACCATCTTGAACCCCCTTCACCCAGCAATTTCTCATCAGAGGCTAGGTCTTGGGAATTTTGCATTATTGCAAAAAAAATATTGAATTTTGTTGCATTTTAAAATCTATTTCTAGCCTTTGTACTAGAACACAGTTACATTGTGTGGAATCCAAGTTTATCGACATTTTCATTTAAGTTAAGGTGGATCCAGAATATCTTTGGTGTTGACGACTGAAGTGAGCCCATTTTGGGTCAATATTCTGAGAGCTTCATCTGGCGCCTTCATTCTGCTGGTGGGAGCCCTGCATTTTCTCTGAGGATTGCTCCCCCACTGTTTTCCGTTGGTGTTGCTCAGCTTGGCTGGTTTTCTCACGTGTAGGAGCAGATCACAACGAAGGCAGCCTGGAGGGGGATCCTGCAGGCTTATCTGGACTTCGTCCTCTCAGTCCAGCTGATTACCTTCTGACATTTGGCTTCCAAGATTCCAATTGTTTAAGCCCCTATTCCTCCATCAGGGCTGAAATGGAGCTCTCTGAATCATAGTTCAACCATACGGAGGAATATTACATGGTTCCATAAAAAGAAAGAGGATGCGCTCAGTGGGAATACTGAACAGCCTCCTGAACAATCTGCTGTTAAGAGTAAAAAAGCAAGTTTCGTGAATTGAGCACAGAGGGAAAATGGGAATATAGTTTCATGTTTTCTTGTATTTACAAAAAAAAAAATATCCAGGATGTTCATAAAAGACTTGCCAATGGTGATTATATCTGGGCGTGTGTGTAGGAAAATGTGTTGTTGAGGCAAGGTAAAGTATGAATTTCCACTTTACGCCATTTGATGTTGTTTTGATTCTTTGGTGCTTATGAATGCATCGTGGACTCAGAAATTTTTTTATAGGTCAATGTTCCTGGTTATCATATGGAAAAGCATGAACGTCACTTTTTTATGTCACATCATTCAAAAGATCAATTCCAGGTAGAATCGATAAATAGGAAAGGCAAACATAAAATGTTTAGAAGACTATATAGGAAAATAACTTTACAAGCTTAGAACAGAGACAGGCTTATTAGAGAAGGTGAAAATGTACGAGTAGTAAATAAAACACCTGATAAGTTACACCATGTTAACATTTAATGATTTAATTTTTCAAAAAGCTTTTTATTTATTTGAGAGAGAGAGAAAGAGAGTAATAGAGAGAGAGTATGAGTGGGGTGAGAGGCAGAGGGAGTAGCAGACTTGCCGCTGAGCAGGGAGCCTGATGAGGGGCTCCATCCTGAGACTCTGGGATCATGACCCAAGCCAAAGGCAGACGCCTAACTGAGCCACCCAGGTGCCCCTAATAATTTAATTTCAACTTACTCCATTTAATTATATTGATCAAAAGGCAATAGGAAACGTAGAAAGAAAAACAAAAACTGGGAGACAATTATTTTTATCACATAAAACTAATAGCTTGTGTGTAGACTATATAACAAACTCCTACAAATTTACAGTAAAAAAGACAAACAACCCAATAGAAAAAAATGGCAAAAGCCTTGAATAATCACATAAAGAGGAGGAAACATGAATAGTCCATAATCCTGTGAAAAGATATTTCACTCGGTTGGTAGCTGCACATGGCAATGGAATATTATTCAAAGAGTGAAACCCTGAAACATGCTACGACATGGATGAACCTTGAACACATTACCCTACGGAAGGGAAGACAGTCACACAAGACCACATGTTGTATGAAAGGTGCCGAATAGACAAATCCATACGGAAAGGAGACTAGTGGTTGCCAGGGCCTGGGGCCTGGAACGCGGGGAGCTGTAGGAAAGGACCACCCCTGAGTAGAGAAGTTCTTTTTGGGGTGATGAAAAAATATTATCATGCCGATGATGGTGATGGTGGCACGGTCCTGTGAATGTAGTGAAAACAATTCAGTCGTGAACTGTAAGTGGGTAAATTGTGCAGCATCTGAATTGTATCTTAGTGAAGCTATTATTAAAAAGAAAGTTATAACCTGAGAACCAGGTCCACAAGGGGGATGTATATAGACCGCTAAGTATTGGTTTTTATTTTCTCTTTTCTTTCTTTTTTCTTTTCTTTTCCGTTCATTTTTCTTCATTTTTCTCTTCCATTCCTTCCCCTCCTCTCCCCTCCCCTCTCCTCGTCACTTCTCCCCTCCCTTCCCTCCCCTCCTCTCTTCTTCTCTCTTCTCCGCCTTTTCTTTTTTTTAGTCCAGGCTCCTATAGCATATTGATCATTCCTTCCCACAGAGCAGTACTGAAGGACAGTGGCCTATTGTAGGGCCAGGGAAGAGGGCGATGGCCATTCCCTTCTGCACATGTCATATATTGTCCATCAACCCAACCTTCAAATCACCCTAAAGAAACATAGGTTCAGAAGTAGTGTAGGTATAGTAACAAAGTTATAAGAACATTCCTGATAAGAAGATATAACTTCAAGACAACTCCCTAGTGCCCCATCCTAAGCAGGCATGCCCCTAAACCCATTTTATTTGGCCTCTCTGGAGCTGTCTTGCTTTCAGAGGCTCTCGTGTCTTGTACTTTGTTATTTTGCACAGTTGCAATATTGCATTACTTTCTCACACACCCTCCTGATACCCGTCGGTCCTGCCTGAAATGACGTAATGGGTCATTTTGCCATGCCAACGTTATTGTCTGACTCCCCATCTCCACTAAAACATTGGCCCCAAGACACAGCAGGCAGGGGTACACTGGGGTACGCTATTGCACTGCTTAGCGTGGATGGGGGCGCAATAAATATCTGCTGAGACACTAAATAAATCCTGCCCTCTGGAGAGCCACGTTTACCACATACCTCCATGGATGCTGCAGAGACCCCAGGGTAGGCCTGGGGTGGTCTGGGGTTCAATTGTGCCTATTCACAAGTAACAAAGACCTTGTTGGCAACCCGTGCCAGGTGTCTTCTGTGCATGGCAATTTATTATCTATACCAGTATTAAATACCACTTTACCAAGTGCGATATAAGATAGACGTTTTATAGATATCTATATCTATCTCTATCATCTATCGATTATCTATCATCTATCTATATCTATCATCTTTTTTTAATTTTTTTTATTTATGATAGTCACACACAGAGAGAGAGAGAGAGAGAGAGAGAGAAAGGCAGAGACACAGGCAGAGGGAGAAGCAGGCTCCATGCACCGGGGAGCCCGACATAGGATTCCATCCCGGGTCTCCAGGATCCCGCCCTGGGCCAAAGGCAGGCGCCAAACCGCTGCGCCACCCAGGGATCCCTATATCTATCATCATCTATCAATTATCTATCATCTATCTATCTATCTATCTATCTATCTATCTATCTATCTATCTATCATCTATATATATAGAGAGAGAACTGAAACTTTGGGTACAGTGAAGGCCCCTCTGCTTCATAGCCAGTAAGTTCCAGGGTCAGTGGAAGCTCAGGTCTTTCTGTAGCTTTGAAGGAAGAAGACACACTTCTCACTTGGCAGATTTCCATCTTCGTGTGCCTCCGACTTCCGGGTGTCCTAGCGCTTGCCCCTGGAGCTCCGACATCCCTTTGCATCTCACTGCTATTGTAGCTTCCATGTGCCTATGCTTTGTGCTCAGCACCTCATCCTGTGTCCCACCTGCAGCCTCGTGTCAGGACACATGTTTTCTCAGTCAGGCCCTGCAAAGGGCTCTCACTCCAGGTGGCCTTCTTCTTCTCTCTTCCTTCTACATGCAGCAGAAATGTCACTATTTCTTGGAGTTAAGCTGCTTTTGCCCAGGCTCCCAGCCAGACCAGAACATGTGCTTTCCCAGAGAAAGGAGACTTCCATCACCTTCCTCCTCCCCGAGCAACAGTCAGGCTCCAACCAACCACGTTCCGTCTATCCCATTATACCCCAGAAACTCATTTTTTTTCTCTCAATTTTTCACCAACCACCTTCTCCAGAGTTTAGTCAATGGATTTGCATTTTTCTAGTTCTCTTTGAAGCTTTCTGTATGAACACCTACTGAAGAACAAGAAGGGAAAATTTCGAAACAGATGTCAATACAGAAGCAGTGGAACATGGACTTCACTGGTAAGACTTTTTTGATAGATACTGATGAATTAAGTAGTGCCTTAGCCTCTACAGCTGCCATAACAAAGTGCCTCAAGCTGTGTGGCTTAATAACAGAAATGTACTGTCTCACAGTTCTGGAGGCCAGAAATAGAAAATCCAGGTGTTGGCAGGGCTGGCTCCCTCTGAGTCTGGGAAGGAGAGTCTGTTCCAAGCGTCTCTCCTGGGCGTGGAGCTGGCCGTCTTCTCGTCGTGTCTTTCCACATTGTCTTCCCTGCATGTGTATCTGTGAGCAAATTCCTCCCTTTTATAAGGATATCAGACATATTGGATATGAATGCGAATGGACTATGAACATGAATGGAATTGGATTGAATGACTTGATTATCTCTGTAAAAATTTATTTCTTCCAAATAAGGTCACATTCTGATGTATGAGGCGTTGGGACTCCAACATACCCTTTTGGGAGGCAAACAAACAAGCAAATGAACAAGCAAACAAACAAAAACCCCAAAAGCCAAAAACAAACAAACAAAAAATCACTAACCAACTGAACCACCCAGAAGCCCCATTTTTATCTTTTTTTTTTTTTTCTTAATTTAAATTTTACTTAGTTAACATACAGTGTAATATTGGTTTCTGGAGTGGAATTCAGTGATTCATCATTTACATAAAAAAAACAAAACCACC